>NW_024412391.1:79646164-79655360 GCF_014898765.1 Herpailurus yagouaroundi
CCCCCCCAAAGATGAGCTTTCAATAAAAATTACAAAACGTATGAGGGAAAAAAATGGAGTTTGCCTACAATAGACCCTTCACAAAAGAACTTCCAAAGGACAATGGAATCAGAAGAAAGGAGTAAGATGGAAATAGTAATGATGGGCAAAGAAACTAAGTATGAAAATAAAACCATTAACCTTAAAAAGCATGTAATGGCCATGACTAATATGGGATACAAAAACAAGGTGGAATAAAAACACTAGATAGTACTAATATTCTAAGATTGAAGAGAGAGTAACCAGAGTTTAAGTGTTTTAAATTGTAGTGATTATGAGGAAGAAAGTATGGGTCATAATTTACTTTAGGCTTTATTAAGGTAAATTCACATGTTAAAAATATTTCAGAGAAACCACTGATATAGTAGAAATAGAATGCATATCTTTTAAAGTATGAAAATGGGGAAAAGGGGATAGATTTTTTAAATTCAAAAAAAAAGGCAGGAAAGGAGAAAAGAAGCATATAAAAAAGAGGATAATAGTATAGTAGTAGAAGAGAAATATTAATCCAGTTATATCTAGTAACAATAAATTTTTAAAAATCCATTAGTTAGAAAACAAATATTATTCCTAATGATATTTTTGCTTAAATGTTTTCCCTCTGATACTACTAGAGCTATAAACTTTCATCATTTTGTGTTCATCTTGTTCAGAGTTGTATTTTAGATAGATTTTTTTTAATATTAGATAATATTTATTCCCATTGTAATGAGAAAACTGAGGGTGAAAGACTGTAAGAACCCCTCTATATGACATGTAGACTGATGTGACAGAGCAGGAATTCAGGTCCATTTTTTTTAATTAATTTGTTTTTTTGATTGAAGTATAGTTGACACACAATGATACATTAGTTTCAGGTGTTCAATGGCAATTTGACAACTCTATACATTATGCTGTGCTCACCACAAGTGTAGCTACCATCTGTCACCATGTACGCTATTACAATACCATTGACTATATTTTCTATTCTGTACCTTTCATTCCTGTCACTTACTCATTCCGTAACTGGAAGCCAATACTTCCCACTCCCCTTCATCCATTTTGCCCATTCTCCCACGCCCTCCCCTCTGTCCACCATCAGTGTTCTGTATTTATGAGCAAGTTTCTGCCTTTTGTTTGTTTTGTTGTTTAGATTCTACATTTAAGTGAAATTATATGGTATTTGTCTTTCTCTGTATTACTTCTTTCTCTTAGCATAATACCCTCTAGGTCAATCTACGTTGTCCCACATGGCAAGATCTCATTCTTTTTTATGGCCAAATAATATTCCATTGTTTATATATACCACATCTTCTTTATCCCTTCATCTATCAGTAACATGGAGGTTGCTTCCATATCTTGGCTATTGTAAATAATACTGCAGTAAGCATAGGGGTTCATATATATTTTTGAATTAGTTTTTTTGTTGGTAAATACCCAGTAGTGAAATTACTAGATCATTTGGTATTTCTATTTTTAATTTTTGAGGAGCCTCCATACTGTTTTCCACAGTGGCTGCATCAATTTACATTCCTACCAATAGTGTGTTCCTTTTCCTTCACATCTTTACCAACATTTGTTATTTCTTGTCTTTTTGATTTTAGCAATTCTGAATGGTATAGATGATATATCATTGCAGTTTTGTATTTCCCTTATGATTAGTGATGTGGAGCATCTTTGCATGTGTCTCTTGGCCATCTGGATGTCTCCTTTGGAAAAAATATTTGTTCAGGTCCTCTGCCCATTTTTAAATTGGATTATTCTTTTTTGTCGTTGTATTTGGATACTAACCTATTATTGGATATATCATTTGCAAATATCTTCTCCCATTCAGTAAATTGCCTTGTCATATTATTGATGGTTTCCTTTGCTGTGCAAAAGCTTTTTTATTTTAGTGTAGTCCCAGTAGTTTATTTTTGCTTTTATTTCTCTTGGCTGAGGAGAAGTATCCATAATATGTTGCTAGGACTGATGTCCAAGAAATGACTGCTATGTTTTCTTCTAGAAGATTTATGGTTTCAGGTATCATATCTAGGCCTTTAATCCATTTTGAATTTATTTTTGTGTATGCTTTAAGAAAGTAATCCAGTTTCATTATTTTGCATGTGGCTGGCCAGTTTTCCCAGAGCCATTTATTCAAGAAACTGTGTTCTCCCTATAGTATTTTCTGCTTCCTTTGTTGTAGATTAATTGGCTGTATAAGCACGGATTTATTTCTGGGCTTTCTTTTGTGTTCTATTGATATAGGTGTCTGTTTTAGTGACAGTACCATACTGTTTTGATTATTATAGATCTGTCATATATCTTAAAATCTGGAGTTGTGGTACTTCCAGCTTTATTCTTCTTTCTCAAGATTGCCTTGGCTATTTAGGGTCTTTGGTAGTCCTATACAAATTTAAGTTTATTTGTTTTAGTTTTGTGAAAAGTATTATTGATATTTTCATAGAGATTGAATTGAATCTGTAGATTGCTTTGAGTAGTGTGGACACTTCAACAATATTAATCTTTCTATTCTATGAGCATGGTATGTCTTTCCATTTGTTTGTGTCATCTTTAATTTCTTTCATCAGTGTTTTATAGCTTTTGGAGTACAGGTCTTTCACCTCTTTGGTTAAGTTTATTCCTAGGTAATATATTCTCTTTGGTGCAATGGTAAATGGAATTGTTTGCTTAATTTTTTTTCTGCTACTTTGTTATCAGTATATAGAAATACAACAGGTTTTTGTGTATTAATTTTGCACCCTGCAACTTATTCATTTATTACTTCTAACAGTTTCTTGGTGGAGTCTTTAGGGTTTTCTATGTATAGTATCATGTCATCTGCAAATAGTGACAGTTTAACTTCTTCCTTACCAATTTGGATGGCTTTTATTTCTTTTTGTTGTCGGATTGCTACGACTATGACTTCCAGTACTATGTTGAATAAAAGTGGTAAGAGTGGATATCTTTGTCTTTTTCCTAATTTTAGAGGAAAAGCTCTCAGTTTTTCACCATTGAGTATGATGTTAGCTATGAGTTTGTTACATATGGCCTTTGTTATGTTGAGGTAGTTTCCCTCTAAACCCACTTTGTTGACTTTTTATCATGAACAGGTGTTGAATATTGTCAAATGCTTTTTCTACATCTATTCAGATGATCATATGATTTTTTCTTTCATTTTGTTGATGTGGTATACACATTCATTGATATCAGATATTAAACCATCCTTATTTATTCCCCAGAATAAATCCTGTTTGATTGTGTTGAATATCCTTTTAGTGTATTGTTGAATTTGGTTTGCTAATATATTGAGGGTTGTTTTTTGTTTTTTTTTTTTTTTTGGATCTATGTTCTTCAAGAATATTGGCCTGTAGTTTTCTTTTCTCTTTTTTTTCCTTTGATTTTATATCAGAGTAATGCTGGCCTTGTGGAATGTATTGAAAGCTTTCCTTCACCTTCTATTTTTGGAATAGTTTGAGAATAGATATTATCTCTTCTTTAAATGTTTGGTAGGATTCACATAGGAAGACATCTGGTCCTGGACATGTGTTTGTTGGGAGTTTCTTTGTTACCAGATTCAATTTTGTTACCAGTAATTGGTCTGTTCAAATTCTCTATTTCTTCCTGATTCAGTTTTAGAAGATTGTATATTTCCAGAAATTTACCCATTTCTTCTAAGCTGTCTAATTTGTTGGCATGTAATTTTTTTTTGTAGTAATCTCTTAAACCTTTGTATTTCTGTGTTGTCAGCTACTACTTTTCCTCTTTCATTTCTGATTTTATTTATTTCAGTTCTCTCTTTTTTTTCTTGATGAGTCTGGCTAACAGTTTATCAATTTTGTTTATCTTTTCAAAGAATGAACTCTTGGTTTCATTCATCTTTTCTATTGTTTTTTAGTCTCTGTTTTATTTATTTCTGTTCTGATCTTTATTATTTCCTTCCTTCCACTAACTTTGTGGTTTGTTCTTTTTCTAGTTTCTTTAGATATAAAGTTCGATTGTATATTTGAGATTTTTCTTGTATATCTATACATTTCCCTCTTGGAACTGCTTTCTCCACATCCAGAAGATTTTGGACCATTGTGTTTTCATTTTAATTTGTTTCCATGTGCTTTTTTAATTTCTTTGATTTCTTTATTGACCTATTGATTGTTTAATAGCATGTTGTTTATTACCATGTATTTATGTATTTTCCAATTTTTTTTCTTGTAAATGATTTCTAGTTTCATACTTTTGTGTTGGAAAATATGCATGGTATGATTTCAATCTTCTTAAATTTACTAAGACTTATTTTGTGGCCTAAGACATGATCTATCCTGGAGAATGTTCTATGTGCACTTGAAAACAATGTGTATTCTGCTGTTTTTGACAGAATGTACTGCAGATATCTGTTAAGTTCATCTAGTCTAATGTGTCATTCAAAAGCACTATTTTAGTATTGATTTTCTCCCTGGATGATTTATCCATTGGTATAAGTGGTGTGTTAAAGTCCCCTATTATTATTGTGTTACCATCAATTTCCTCCTTTATGTCAGTTAATATTTACTTTATGTATTTAGGTGCTTTAATGTTGGGTACATAGCTTTTTACAATTTTTATATCCTCTTGTTGGATTGATTTATTTCAGGAGGATTTTTAAAGCTTGTATGACAAAGAGAGTCACTATATCGTAAATGAAGGAAATAATTCAAACTATGCACTAAAGATTTATAACAATTCTAAATGTGTAAGCCTCCAATAACATAGCCACCAAGATACAAGGAGAAATTGACAAATCCACAGTCATGATAAAAAGTTGTATGAAAGATCTCAATTACTGATAAATCAATGTGAGGAAATAAATCTTCCCTGAATTTCTCAATGCTTCTATAAAAACCTTTAACCTCTGGAGGCACAGAAATCTGTATGATATAAAGATAATGTTTTGCCTTCACTTCCTCTATGTTTTTCTTTCCATTACCATGGGGATTAGATCTATAACCATTTGTCCACTTTTCTAGTTTATTTCTCTGATCCAAAAGGTAGTAGCTCTTCTCTTGTTTCCCCAAGAAGGTCAAATGATTATAGTTTGGCCTCCTCCTTTAGATCAAGCTTCCAAGATGCCAGGAAGATCCCTAGTAATTTACATATAAAGGAGATATGTGTCCCAGGCAGGACCTTGAAGATATCTCTAGGTCATAAAAGCTAGAGACACTGGGGCTTATCTAGCCCTTGGAGAGACATATTTATAAGAGGTCCTGTCTCCCTGTTTTACTTACAAGGACCTATGTGATTATACTGAACCCACCCAGATACTCAAGGACAACTCACCATTTCCAGTCTTAACCACATCCACAAAGACTCTTTTTGCCATAAAGATAACATATTCACAGATTCTGAGGATTAGGACATGGATATCTTTGTGGGCTATTATTCTGCCTACCACACTATGTAAGGAAACATAAACACTGAATTTAAGAGAGCAGTTACTTCTAAGCAAGGGAAGACAATGCAGTGAGGCTTTAATTGTATTTGTTAAACTTTATTTCTTAAACTGTATAGTGATTACACAAGTGCTCATTATATTTCTTTGCATACCTAAAATATTTTAATAACCTCATTTTTGAATAAAATACATGGAATAATTTCACTAAATTCTTTCACGGTGAAAGACTAGTACACTGAACACTACAAAACATTACTAAAAGAAATTAAAGAAGACCTAACTAAATGGAAAGACATCCCATATTCATAGACTAGAAGACATAATACAAATAACATATAACAACAAATGGAATTAAATCAGAATTTGAAGTCTGCCCATGAACAAATAAATACCAAAGTATTTTATGAGAGTATTCTATCAAATATCCAAGGAATATGTAATGCTTACTAAAGAATATTAAGATATCATACAACCCAAAGTGATCTGTAGATTCAATGCGACCCTATGAAAACGCCAATCGTTCTTTTTTTCAGAAATGGAAAAACCAATATTCAGATTCATATGGAATTGCTAAGGGCCCCAAATAGCTAAACAGTTTTCAAAAAGAAAAATAATGTTGGAAGACCCACACTTCACAATTTTAAAACTTACCACAAAACTACAATAATCAAAATAGCATGGTACTGGAATAAGGATAGACCACAAAGACAAATGTAATCAAATTGAGGATCCAGAAGTAAACCTATACATCTATGGCCAATTGACTTTTGACAAGGATGCCAAGATCATTCAATGGGGCAAGGACAGTCTCTTCAACAAATGATGCTGGGACAAGTGGATATACAAATACAAAACAATGAATTTAGATACTTATCTCATACCATATGTTAAGTAAACTCAAAATGGATCTACAACCTCAATATAAGAGCTAAAAACTATAAAACTCTTATAAGAAAACATAGGGGTAAATCTTTATAACCTTGGGTTTGGCAAAGGATTCTTAGATATGACACAAAAAACTGGGGCGCCTGGGTGGCGCAGTCGGTTAAGCGTCCGACTTCAGCCAGGTCACGATCTCGCGGTCCGTGAGTTCGAGCCCCGCGTCAGACTCTGGGCTGATGGCTCAGAGCCTGGAGCCTGTTTCCGATTCTGTGTCTCCCTCTCTCTCTGCCCCTCGCCCGTTCATGCTCTGTCTCTCTCTGTCCCAAAAATAAATAAACGTTGGAAAAAAAAATTTTTTTTTAAAAAGAGAGAAGAAGCATCATGACAGGGCCTATGCCCAGAGGTAAAAGCAACCTAGAAAAGAGAGGTAGCAGCACAGAATGGCAGTAGAAGCATAGGACCAAATTTCTGAGAGTATAAGAGATGTGAGAACAGATGACTTGTGCAAGAGTTGTATAAGAACAACTTCAAAGAGGGACGAGGATGGGAAGTAAAGCCAGAAGGACAGCAAACTGTATAGAACTCATGAATACATGAGGTCAATAAAGGGAGCAACTCTAAGTACCCCCAAGATGCAGGCAGTGGACACAAGAGCACAGCTGCTCAGAGTGTGGACTGAGACTTTATTCACTGGGCCTTTATTCCTGAGTCACCACCACTCCTTGGAAGGTTACTGTCTTAGTTTCCTCAGGCTGCTGTAACAAATTAGCACAAACTGGGTGGCTTAAAAAAACAGAAATGTATTCTGTCATAGTTCTGGAGGCTGGAAGTGTGAAATCAGTGTCAGCAGAGCCATGCTCCCTTTGGAGTCTCAAGGGGAGGATCTTTCCTTGCCTCTCCCTAGCTTCTGGTGGTTACCAGCATTCTTGGCTTATAGTTACATCACTCCAATCTTTGCCTCTGTCATCACGTGGGCTTACCTCTTATGTGAATCTGTGTTTCTGAATCTCCTTCTCCTTTCTCTTTTTTTAAAAAAAAATTTTTTTTAACGTTTATTTATTTTGGAGACAGAGAGAGACAGAGCATGAACAGGGGAGGGGCAGAGAGAGAGGGAGACACAGAATCTGAAACAGGCTCCAGGCTCTGAGCTGTCAGCACAGAGCCCGACACGGGGCTCGAACTCACGGACCGTGAGATCATGACCTGAGCCGAAGTCGGATGCTTAACCGACTGAGCCACCCAGGTGCCCCTCCTTCTCCTTTCTCTTATGAAGATGTCAGTCATTAGATTTAGGACCCATTCTAATCCAGTGTGACCTCATCATAGCTAATTACATCCAATTCCAAATAAGATTATATTCTGAGTTTCTGGTTGGACATGAATTTTGAGGGGATGCTACTCAACCCAGTACAGTTACCTAACTCCTCTGAATCTGTTTCTTCATCTGCAAAATGAAGTTCTTTGTTGAGGTAGTCTCTCAAGTTCTATTCAATACTGAAAATTTTGTGTTACTTTTATGATTTGTGGCCAGATAGTCAAAACTAGCCTCCTAATTGTATTGTCACTGTGTAATCTTTAACGTCACATTTAAAAGGTTTATTTTTTCCCATCATGTGATTAAATTATTTTCAGCTATGAATTTTAACAGTATATTATATATAATCAAAAGAAAGTCTACACCTAATTGGATTGTACCCATCATCTATCTGCAAATCCTTGCATAAGTGGAGACGCACTTTCATCTGAAAGGCATACCTACATTCTTATATTGTAGAGAAGAAAGGAGCTATTTGAAGAAGACCACATAATTCCTTTCCAAAATGTAGGGAGTCATTAATTTATTCACAAGTGCATTTAATACTCATTCTTGAGCACCTACTCTATGATAATCGTACTCACTAATTCCATGGAACTTTTCCCAGAAATATTTATAAGGCAGGTGTTCCACATCTCAGTGAGGAATAATCTTTTGCAAAGAATTTAAGTGCAATTACCATGAACCTATACTTTCTCCTAAGGAGTCATGTCATTGTTACATAATATATATTGAGAGTTTAAAAACCTTCATATGTATTTGCACTTGGAAAAACTAGAACCTAATTCCACAGGGAGCGCAGGCTGTCACCAACATGGAAACCTGGGAAGAACATCAGGGCAAGTGCGTGTGGATTCCTAATTCAATTCCATACATAATTACATGGTTATTCTATGCAAGACATTCTAAACAAAAACAAACAAACAAACAAACAAACAAACAAAACGGTAATAGGTGATACAAAAGAAAAGGGGACCTTTTAAGAAAACTGTATACTACTGAAACTGCACATAATTATGAAGTATGAGGCTACTTAATCACCCTATTCAATATGTATCAGTTTCCACTGTTTCCACAGTTGCCATTGTGCCAGGGGGAATTTGGATCTTTAGGAGAAGAAAGAACATCTAGTAGACTGGGAACAAATAGTGAAGTGAGCAAGAGGAATGAAAGCCCACATCACAAGAGAAATGGAGGCATGTAGTAAAGAGGATAAAAAAGGAGAGAAGAACTTTCACCCCTAATAGGGAGAGAACAAAACAAAAAGAATTCACAAATGCAAGGAACCCGCTGCTGCCCCTAAGGGGTTGAAACAGGTCCTGATAGTATCTGATCCCAGCTAAGGAATATAAAGTCAGCTACAAGAAGAGTCATCCTAAAACAGTGTGGAGGTTCCTCAAAAAATTAAAAATAGACCTACCCTATGACCCAGCAGTAGCACTGCTAGGAATTTACCCAAGGGATACAGGAGTACTGATGCACAGGGGCACTTGTACCCCAATGTTTATAGCAGCACTCTCAACAATAGCCAAATTATGGAAAGAGCCTAAATGTCCATCAACTGATGAATGGATAAA
>NW_024412391.1:79655760-79692783 GCF_014898765.1 Herpailurus yagouaroundi
AAAGAAAGAAAGAAAAAGAAAGAAAGAAAGAAAGAAAGAAAGAAAGAAAGAAAGAAAGAGAAAGAACGAACTTTGTGAGGACTAAATCTGTTCCCCAGTAAGACCAATACATAGTACGTATTTGTTAGATTGCCTGGATGGTAATGCATTTCATGTGGGAGTCTTGCTGTAAGAATAGTGGAAACCAAACAAAAAATAAATCCAGACACTTTTGGCACAGGAGGAAAAAAAGTTACAGTATAAATCTCCTAAATTTGACACAGTTTGTACATCACATAATTATTTGACAGTGTGCACCATCAAATAACAGCAATATCTTCTTAGCAACTGGATAGCACTTAGTTTACAAAATGCTTTTACGCACATACTAGCCACGTCATTCTGCAAGGACTCTGTTAGTGAGTTGTGTAACTGAGAGACCATGCCTTAAAGTTGGAGAAATGGAAAAGATCCTTTCTTCTTGGTGGAAAATAAGATATAATAAAAAATAAAAGTTCAGTTTTGGTCCACTAAACGTAATGTGTGCCAAAGCCTATATCACAACCTTCAGGTAGGTCTGGTCTTCTGGCTAGGAATGAAAAAGAATGATGGAAGAGTAGGAGAACATGGATCCCTTCCTCTTTCTAAAGCCATAAGTAGGGCTAACAAAGTAGGCATCTACATGGAACGTGGGTGATAGCCTCTCCTAGAGGAGGCATTCCACTTAGGAGGGCTCTCCAGTGCTGATGTCCATCCATACTCCATTGAAAGAGGCAGGCATCCAAGTGAGGCAGGACAGAGGGGTTTGGGCTGGGCAGGGCAGAAGGGGCATGATGTGGAATGTGGGAACCCCAAGAGTAGAATGTGAGAAGACCAGTTTGGCACTGGGGTTGGAACCCAAGTGCATGGGAAAGTGGTCTAGTCAATGAGTGGTGACCCCAGGGGAGATAAAGCAGGTGGTCACACTAGGCGGCGGAGGTTGAATTTGGTAATATAAGAAGCTCATCTGCTCATGAGATAAGGGGGTGGCCTGTGTGGAATGTCAAAAATTAAAAGCACTTAAGGGGGTTATTTGCATGGGAAAGGAGGCCATGCTAATGGGAGGTTAGTATATACAGGGAGGAGATAAATATATCAAATAAGTAAAAATATTAGCAAACTGGGAGCTAGGTTCTCACTCTAGGACAAGGATGTTACAAGTAGGGAAAGGAAGAAAACTATAATTTTGTAATGTTATATTGGAACTGGGATATCAGTAGGAAATTGTGGGTTTCAATGTATACAACTTGATAGATAGATGAGGCCAAGAGTGGGAAAACCCTCCCTCGAAGCTCATGGAGATTGAATTCTTGAACCAAACAAGGTTCTGTTTGCAAGAAAGAGGGGAGGGATTGACTTAAGTAAGTAGCCAACATCCTGCCAGTCACTGCCCAATAGATCATCAGAGTAGAGAGAAAACACTTTGGGCTCCAGGATGCTTTCACCAATACTTTGACTTCCTGGGTGTTACCCACTAACCTGTAGTAACCTATGGTGACCCTCTAGACTAAGAGTCAGCAAACTTTTTCTGAAAAGAACCAAACAGTAAATATTTTAGACTTTGTGGATCTCGGGGCAAGGTTATAAACTCTTTGAGCAACTGTTCACCAAAAGTTAATGGTGGGTTTTTTTGTTGGGTTTTTTTGTTTTGGGTTTTTGGGTTTTGTTGTTTTTTTTTTTTACATTTTATATTTGAAAATATAAAAAACTGTTCTTAGTTCAAGTTCAATACAAAAACAGCCTCCCCTCAGGCCATAGTTTGCCAACCCTGCTGTGGACCACACCCATCCCCAGAATGCCTGTGGTGGGCCCAGCTTGGTGGCTTTCCAGATTCTTATTCAGCTAGATCTATGGCACCTGCAAGAATCCTTGGGGCAAGCCAAACTCTTAACCTTACTCACTTCTTGTCATCCCTGTCCTGAGGGCACCCTGTGTCCTAAAACACTCATTTCATCTGAACAAATAGAGCCACATTTAGGGACAAAAAATGAAAACCCCCAAAAGATCTTTTTGGAAACACTGCATTTGCATCAAAAGGGCCAGTTTTCACAATTCCCAGAGATTAAAAGTAGAGTTCTGGGGGTACCTGGGTGCCTCAGTCGATCAAATGTCCAGCTCTTGATATTGGCTCAGGTCATGAACTCTCGGTTTGTGAGTTTGAGCCCTGCATAGGGCTCCACGCTGGCAGTGCAGAGCCTGCTTGGGATTCTGTCTTTCCCTCTCTCTGTCCTTCCCCCACTCGCTCTCTCTCTGTCTCTCTCAAAAATAAATAAACACTAAAAAAAAAAGTAGAGTTCTGTTAGAATGCAAATGTATGTAAACATTCACTAGTAATTTAGGTCACTGTAGGCATTTTGGACATAAGTGTTTTTAAATGTCAGAGTAAGCCTCTTGGGTCCATTCCAGCATTGACTGTATACCAGTGGGAGGGTTTAGTATTGGTTTGGTACTGCTTTAGTCATGTTTAGTATTGGTAGGCCTATTCATAAACATTATAGCTTGTGTCAACTCTATCCGCATTATACAAATCAGGAAGATCAGAGAGATTAAATTACATGCCGTAGATTACACAGTGTCTCAGTCAGCTTGGGCTGCTACAACAAAATACCATAGACTGGGTGACTTAAACAACAGATATTTATTTGTTACAGTTCTGAAGACAAGGAAGTCCAAGATCAAGGTACTGACAGGTTCTTAGTAAGGGCTCTCTTCCTGGCTCTCCACAGCTGCCTTCTTTCTGTGTCCTCACATGGCTGATAACAGGAAGCTCTGGTGTCTCTTCCTCTTCTTCCAAGGGCAATAATTCCACTATGGGGACCCAACCCTCATGACTTCATCTAAACCTAATTACCTCCCCAAGGCCCCAATTCCTAAAACTATCTCATTGAGAGCTAATGCGTCAACATATTTTTTAAAAAATTTTTTAAGTTTATTTATTTTGAGAGCAAGAAAGTGCACATGTGTGGGGGAGGAGCAGAGAGGGAGAGAGACAGAATCCCAAGTAGGCCCCTCGCTGCCAGCGCAGAGCCGGACATGGGACTCGAACTCACAAACCACAAGATCATAACCTGAGCAGAGATCAAGAGTCAGATGCTTAACTGACTGAGCCAAGCAGGTGTCCCCGTGCTTCAACATATTAATTTGGTAGGGGTACAAACATTGAGCCCATAACACACAGTTATCCAGAGCTGGAATTCATACTCTGGTTTTCTATATACAGGATTCATTTCCCTACACAATTTCTATAATTCACACCATTCTAGAATAGCAGATTGTTGCTGCCTAACTGCCATCCGGCCAAGAATAGAATGAATTTATTTATTGGTAAAACACCTTTCAGCATAAAATTCAATCTTCACCATATAAACTGTATTTTGAACATTTTCCCAAAGGCGCATAATTATTGGACATTTTCCAATCATAAACTACTTGACAGTATGTAATGATGATTTTCTTAATTTTGCTGACAAATTCTCCTAAGAGATACTCATGTCATAATTCTGCAAACACCCATCTGTTTGAAGACAAAATTTGTTCAAAAGTAAACCTCAGTTGTATAATGAAGTCATTCACTTCACCCAAAATAAAACTGAAACTTTGACCAGTACAAGGTCAAGTTTTTTGTTCCTTGTTTAAACTAACCATTCCTTTTTGCACAACATCTAATGTCAAAAAAATATAACAACACTTTCACTTCTAAATACTTAGAGGAAAATTTAACCACATCCCATTAGAAATAGAACTCCCAAGAGTAAAACACTTAACAATCAAACAATCTGCTTCCATGGCTAAATTGCATGTTCTGTTTAACTTACTCTTTAAAATTTTTAAATAATAATACAACACCTGAACTATTCTTAGCAACTATCTTGTTCTGCTTACCCAAAGCAGGACATTTTATAAAAGGGTTTTTTTTTGGGGGGGGGGGGGGTTCTAAAGTTTATTTATTTATTTTGAGAGAGAGAAAGAGGGAAAGGAAGGAAGGGGCAGAAAGAGAGGGAGAGAGAATCCTGTGCAGGCTCCATGCTGTTGGCACAGAGCCTGACACGGGGACTCAAACGCACAAACTGTGAGATCAAAATCAGGAGTCGGCTGCTAACCAACTGAGCCACCCAGGTGCCCCACAAAGTTATTTTTTTAATTCAGTATTTATGATGCATAAATGGTAGATATTCTAAAAATTCTTTTCATGTATATAGATCTTAAGAGAAAAATACTAAATTAATATCTAAGTTTTTCACTCTGTATTTTTCTTCTTTGTTCCCCTAATTTAAACTTATTGTCAAAAAAGATATATGATCTCTAGAAGATGGTATTCTAAAAACAATTCTACTGTGTTTCCCAAATGCCATTACAAGTCAGAATACTATTTTGGATTAATTAATAAGTTCCATTTAGGTCTGAGCCATGGTGGTTATAGTCCAGCATACAAACATTGGATCCATGGACATATAAACCAATTCTTTCTATAAATGTTCCTTAAATTATTAAAAAATACTTTGTAGGGAAAAAATGATTGCACAGCCAAATAAGTGTGGGAAAATCTGATCAAAATGAAATAAAACATTATGAAGCATTTAAGCATCTAAAGAAAGAAAGAAATTTACAGCAAGCATATATCCATTAAATCAATTTCACAAGTATTACCCTTTTAGAAACTAGTCAGAAACTTTTCTTTAGGACCTTCTTTTATCCTCAGAAAGACAATGACATTAACCATTTACTGTGGACCTTGTTATGTTTTTTGTTTGTTTTGGCTTTTTTAATGAAAACTCTTTATCTCCCAGCTTCCAGGATGCCAATTACCCATACTAGTCCCTCCCCTCTCCCTGACTCCTGGTTCTCTGCTCCCTCCATTTGTCCCTATATTAGTCTAGAGAAAAAGAACCAATAGGAGATATATCAATTCAGATATATTGATATATTTTTATGACAGATGGTTCAATTTAAGATTTTTCAGCATTACAATGGTCAAAAGCCATACGCATTCAGTAGAAACTATACTCAAATTTTGAATTTGGGCTTTTTCCCCAGGCCGGCAGTATGCAGTATGATCCTGGATGCAAGCCAACAACTCCTAGTCAGCCATATAATCACAAGGGTAAACAACTAATACACTTATTCTGTACCCATACAACCATTCTGTTTTTCACTTTCAATACAGAATTCAATACATTGCATGATATATTTAAAACTTTATTACAAAATGGGGCCTTGTGGGGGCACCTGGGTGGCTCAGTCTGCTAACCATCTCACTCTTGATCTCAGCTCAGGTCATAGTCTCACAGTTCATGAGATTGAGCCCCACATCTGGCTCTGTGCTGACAAAGCGGAACCTGCTTGAGATTCTCTCTGTCCCTCTCTCTCTGCCCCTCCCCTGCTTGTTCTCACTTTCTCTCTCTCAAAATAAATAAATTAATTCACTAAAATAAACTAAAATAGGCTTTGTTTTGGATGGTTTTGACCAACTGTGGGCTAATGTGAGTGTTCTGAGGATATTTAAGGTAGGCTAGGCTAAGCTGTGCTGTTCTATAGGTTAGGTGTATTAAGTGCATTTTTGACTTATGATATTTTCAACTTATGACGGGTTTATTGGGATATAGCCCTATCATAAGCTGAGGAAGATCTGTGTGTGTGTGGTGTATTTTTAAAAAAAATTTTTAAATGTTTATTTTTGAGAGAGAGAGAGAGAGACAGAGCACAGGAGGAGAAGAGCAGAGACAGACAGAGACAGACAGAGACACGGAATCCAAAGCAGGCTCCAGGCTCCAGGCTCCGAGCTGTCAGCACAGAGCCCACGTGGGTCTCAAACTCATGAACTGCGAGATCATGACCTGAGCTGAAGTTAGTCGCTTAACCGACTGAGCCACCCAGGTGCCCCTGTGTGGTATATTTTACTATAAGAAATTGACTCCCACAATTATGGAGACTGAGAAATCCAAGGTCTGCAGTAAGCAAGCTGGAGTCCCAAGAGAGCCAGTGGTGTAGATCTTGTGTGAGTCTGAGGACCTGAGAACCAGGAAAGGCAATGAATGGTATAAATTCCAGTGCTAGTCTGAGTCAATTGCAGGAGAAGACTGATGCCCCAGCTCAAAGGCAGTCAAATATAGAGATAATTCTTTCTTACTCGGTTTTTTATTCTAGTCAGTCCTTCAGTGGATTAGATGATGCCTGAACCCACTAGGGGTGGGGGATATCTGCTTTACTCAGTCTACTAACTCAAAAGTTAATCTCATTCAGAAACATCCTCACAGACATACACCAGAAATAATGTCTTACCAACTATCAGGGCACCCCATGGCCTGTTCAAGGTGACATAAAATTAACCATAACTGTCCCCAGTTGGCTTCCCTGCCTTTTCTCACATCATGGGTATTCCCCAAGACTCACCTTTTGGCACCAGCAAATTAAAAAAAAAAAATCTCTCCCTCAAAGAGTTCATTCATTCTGGGAGCTTATGTGACATTTTATTGATTATAACTATCTAAACAAAAATTTTAATGCTGTAAGATGGGAAAGAAGGTTGTATGGAGGAAGAAAGGGAATTTTTATTTATTGTGCCTTTCTCCTGTGCTGAGCATTTCATTTTAAGTCTTAGAAGAATCCCATTACACATCCAGTATTATCCTGGTTTAAAGAGGGAGGCACTTAACTCCACACCATTTTTCAGTTCTACCTGGATTTAATTATAAGATGCCCGATTAAATTTGAATTTTCTATAAACAATGAATATATTTTTAGTGTAAGTATGTACCACATAGGACAAACTTATACTAAAAAAAGAAAAGAGAACT
Source organism: Herpailurus yagouaroundi (assembly GCF_014898765.1). Classification (NCBI taxonomy): domain Eukaryota; kingdom Metazoa; phylum Chordata; class Mammalia; order Carnivora; family Felidae; genus Herpailurus; species Herpailurus yagouaroundi. The sequence goes on from NW_024412391.1 coordinate 79,662,573, forward strand.
TTATCTGAAATTCAAATTTAACTAAGCCCCTTGTATTTTTATTTGCTAATTCTGGAAGCCCTCACCTGAACTGGGGTTCTTCATTGCTTGCACTGGCTCCCCCTCTCCTTTAGCCCTGCATACAGACCCTCAGTGCCTGCCTGACCACTTGTCCCTGATCACCAGCCCATCACTAGTGTCACCACATGCCGACAACTTCTATACCCTCGTCACTGTGTTCTGCCCACCTACAGGAATCTCACCAGGTTGGAACCTTTCCATGCTCACCACCTGGGCTGACTGTGGCCCTTTGGTCAAATCCCCTGAAGACTATTTCTTACACTAAGCAACTATGAAACAGTTTGCCCCTCACTCCACCCAGGAATTACACCACCTTGGCTCCTGATGGAGTTTCCCACCAGCATACAAACCACTCCCACCTTCCATATGATACAAGGTCTCATGGGAAGGAGGAAAATGTAGATAGATTAACTGACAAAAAGCAGACCTACAGAGGCATGTCACAGCTCAGAGCAGCAGAATGAGCCCAAGAAAAGGGTGTAGGTAGGATTTGTGTTCAACATTTTTTTGAATGTGGATAAAGCTGTAAATATCATGTTTATCAAATCAGTAAATTCCACAAGACTGGACGACATAGCTAACTCGCTGACTTTTGGAATCAGAACCAAAATCAACAAGATCAACTTGAACAAGAATAACAGGAACTGCTGTGTCTAGATTGAGAATAGCAGTGACATAAGGTTGAATTGCTGGCCAGCAGTTCAGATAAAGAAGACCTCAGCATTTTGGTTCAACACAAGTTCAAGGATGGATATTATGTAGTAGAGGGAAAAAAATAAGCCATAGATTCAAACAAACCTTTTTTCAGTTCCTGATTTCACTACTTAATTTCTGCAACCCAAGTGTCTCTCTCCTCATTGTAAAACAGGTGCAATACCAAACTCACTAAATTGAGAGGACTGACAAGATAACATACATTAAGCGTGTCATAGCACTTGGAAGATAATCTGTTGAAATATTAATTTTTGTTTTGCCAGAAGAAACGGTGTGTGTGCTAATATTTGGGCCCTTTAATGGTATTTACATGGCAGGGCCAAAAACAGAAGTTGCCAACCACCAGAAGCCAAAGAAGCCCCACAAGACACCTAGCCTCAGAGGAATTGGATTTAATCAATGAAAAGAATTGCCAGTTGAGTATGTTCCTGAGACTTAGAGGAAGAATTGGGGCACATAGCAGACACCTGTGCTACATTCTCATGCAGATGCTCTTAAGAGGTGACAGGGCCACTAGAAGGCCACCACAACTGACCACTAAGAAACCTGCACTGAGCACCGCGGTAAAGATCACTGTGCCGACTTGGCTCAGAAACTTTGCAGCCTCCTGCCTTTAAGGGACTGAGTTAGTTCAGGCAGGAAGCACAAGTGTGGTGGCCAGTGTGGGCTCAAGTCTAGTACTCTTCTTGGGCACGTGGGCTGTAAGAGACCTCTAAGATTCTTGTGCAACTAAGGAGCAGGGGCCAGGTGGGGGTGGGGGGGAGTGGTTAGGATTAAGTTTCATGATTGAGATTGATTTTACTGGCTGCCAAATGAGTGAGGACAGGTAGCAAATTGACCTGATGTAGGAGAATAAATAAATATGATGTTTATTTTCATCCAAAGATGAGAGAGTATGATATGAAAAAGTGGGACCAAAGATGCACCACAGACACGTCCACTTCAAGGAAGGTAATACTTGCACTGGATGCTGTGCAAATTGAGTCACATTTTCAATATTTTTTCCAACTCTAGGCACTATTAAGTGATTGGAGGAGGAAGTCATTGCACAGGAAAAGCAGGCAGGTGTCAAGATTAGGTAGTGGCAATAGAAGATAAATTAGAGAATTCAGGGGAAACCAAATAGATAAGTCATATTATGGGGAAATGAGAAAGGCAAAATGAAAAGGTACAGGCAGGAATGTGGTGATTTACATTATTTTAAGGACAAGAGTGACAGTAGCCAGGAACACAGTGGGAATCGGCTCCCATGAGGTTAAGGGTCTGAGAACAGTGTATTCTCCACTCCCAATTGTTTTGCCAAAGGACCCCAGGAGCAAACAGCATTATGAGGCTATCCACAAGCTACAAAGGAAACCATAAATGGCGCAGAGCCTTGAATGATCTGGGTGTCTCCATCTGGGAGAGAGAGCTTTCCATGTAGAAGGATTAGCTTGAACCTAGGTGCTCAAGACACATTTTGGGCTGCTGCTTCTCCTAATGATTCTTATTTGACTCAGGGTTGAGTAGTAAATCATGTGAGTGAATATTCAATGTCTTGTGTAGGTTTCTCTTACATTGCTACTTGAAGGAAAGCCTCAGGACTGGGATAAGGAGGAAGGTGAGTATAAGGGTATGAAGTGATGTAGGCAACCTATACCTGGGGAGATCCCCTGCCCTTCAAAGTGGGAGAACACAGGCTCACTCTATGAGGAACAGACTGAAAGAGAGTTCTCAAAAGATGGCAACCAGGAAATTCTCAGAAGTGGGGATGGCAGGGCTGAGACTAAAAACAGTCATAGAAGAATAAGTGATTGTCTGAACTGGAAATTTGTAACCATAAAAGGACTACAAAATAAAATTGTAGTGGTGTTTAAACAATTGGCAAATTTGGTCTTATTCCTTGTGGATGCAGAAATTTCTGTCCTAGGGACAGAAGGTACTGGTCAAGCTACTGTCTCTGATGGGAGGAACAACTTTCTGATCATTCAATCCTTCTCCAAATGGAACAGAATAACCTCAAAGTCAACAGCCTCCCTAACACAGAAAGCGTTAAGCCAGAGGCAAGATAAACATTACTGTTAATGGAGATGTTTCATTCCCTTGGCCCCATGTTTACATCTGGAAGCATTTCAGTAACACCCCACGCCTCTCTCTCCAACCCTCAGGCCTCCTCAGGAGAAGAGGAGAGACAAACTGACTGAGGAGTTTGGGAGAAAGAACCAGGCCTGCAACTCAGCTCCTGCTCTACTCTACCCGGACCTGAATGCCTGTACCTGGCTGCTCTCTGTAACCTGAGGAAAGTCTGCAGTTGTCCAGCTGTGCAGTGACTGATGGTGAGTTTATCTGATCCAGAGGTGAACGTACCTAGTAAGCCACCTTGGTCAATGATCTTAATCCAAAATTTCTTATCAGCTATATCAGATTACTGTTTTGGTCTCCATCTATTAACTTTTCAATTGGTTGCAAACCCAGACAAGGAAGAGATGTTATGATATTGCCCCTGAAACCTCAAGTTTATCTATGAGGGCTATTGTCCTAGGAAAAAGTTTAGACCACATAACTCTAAATGTTCTATAGTTGTTCTATATGTAGGATTCTATGACTTTATGACTCTTCAGATACTTCTTGGACCTTCTAACTTAATGCCTCACTGACATTCCAAATACAATAGATCTAAAATTAAATTTCTTTTCCCCCCAAACCAGCTCAGACTCCCAACACACCCCACACTGCCGCACATCAAGAGGTACAACTGGCCTCATGTTTCATTCAGATTTAAAAGATTAAAGTTCCTAGGGCGCCTGGGTGGCTCAGTCTGTTAAGTGTCTGACTTCAGCTCAGGTCATGATCTTGTGGTTTGTGAGTTCGAGCCCCATGTCGGGCTCTGTGCTGACAGCTCGGAGCCTGGAGCCTGCTTCGGATTCTGTGTCTCCCTCTCTCTCTGCTCCTCCCCCACTTGTGCTCTCTATCAAAAATAAATAAAAAATGTAAAAAAAATTTTTTTAAAGATTAAAGTTCCCAAGTGGTAAGGAAGTTGCAAATATCCCTATCATAATTGCAAATCAATACCAACATCAGCGAGTGGTGGTCAAAAGCCCAACTGTGATTGCCAAGACTTAGTGAAAGTGTAGAGAAAGGAGAGAGGGCCAAAGTCAACATTCAGAGGTGCTGGCAGAGAGCCAGAGGGTGGGGGAGAGCAAGAAACCCATCATGAGGACAAAGAAATAATTCCCAGAAGACAATAACTGGGAAATGTCATGCCATGGGAGCCAAAAAAAAAAAAAAGAGTATTTCAAGAAAGAAGGGTAGTCAAATGTTACAGAAAGAGCAAGGAAGATGAGACATGAAGATTAAGGAATTCCTGGAGGGAAAACAAGCTTGTAGTGATAGAGCTGAATGGGCAAAAAATCATTTTTCATTCAATCATTCAGCCAACATTTACTGAGCATCTGGTGGTTGAGAATTCAGAACATGTGAGACACGATCCCTGTACCGACCAAGAGAAAAACAGAAAATAAATAATTATAACAGACAATAAAAAGTAGTGCCTCAAGGGCTCTAGGAACATATATGATGGGCAACTAACCAAGATAAAGGGAGAGGACAGAAAAGCAAAGGTAGTCTTTCTGAGAAAGATGACATCTAAGTTGTGCCCAAGCAGAAATGAACCAAAGAAGATGAGAAGGGGGCTTACATAGAAAGGGCCTGTTGGCTGGAGGGAGGGCCTTGCTCTTGGGTAATGAGAGGAACTGAGCATGGCTAGAGCCAAGGATTCCTGTGGGGGGATGGTGGAGAATGAAGCTGACAGGCATGAAGGCCTAGAACATGAAGGGCCCTGTGGGGTATGTTCAAGCCGATGGTAAGTCAGCGAGAGATTTTAAGCAAGAAAGCAACATGGATGAATGTGAATTTAGAAATACAGCTCTGGTGGGCAAGTGAAAAAGTTTTTTTCATTTGACCTGGTGGGAAGTCAAGGTCAAAAGTAGATGCCAAGAAGACCCAATTAAGCGGCTCTGACAATAATGTCACTGATAGGTAAAGTGAGAGGCAGAGAGAATGGAGAGGAAACAATAAGAGAGATTACACATTTAAAAGGGAAAGAGGTGTGCCTGGGTGGCTCAGTCTGTTGAGTTCAGCTCAGGTCATGATCCTAGGGCCGTGAAATCAAGCCCTGCTTTGGGCTCCACACTGCTGGGCTTGGAACCTGCGTGGTATTCTTTCTGTTCCTTCCTCTGCCACTCCCCACTCTCTAAAAAAAAATTTTTTTTTTAAGGGAGGGGTGCCTGGGTGCCTCAGTCGGTTGAGCATCCGAATCTCAATTTCAGCTTGGGTCATGATCTCATGAACCATGGAATTGAGCCCCCTGTCAGTCTCTGTGCTAACAGCATGGAGCCTGCTTGGGATTCTCTCTCCCTCTCTCTGACCCTGCCCCTCATCTCTCTCTCTCTCTCTCTCTCTCTCTCAAAAAAAAATAAATAAATAAACATTAAAAAAAAAAACCAAACAGAAAGAATACGCAGTTGGGTGTAAAGGAAAGAAATCGAAGATAATTCCCAAATTCTACCTAGGCCAATTAAGTCGATGATGATGCCATTCCTTTAGAAATAATACAGAAGAAAGAGAGGGTTGGAGGAAAGAAATGATGAGTTCTATTTTGGAAATGATAAGTTGGTTTGTGCCTTTGGAACACCCAGGTGGAGACTGTTTAAAAGCAGTTTCTGAGTGTCTCAAAAGGGCAGGTGGGAGGTACAGTCAAGTTTGACAACACATATAAGGAGGAAAATAGAATTTTAACTCAACAGAGAAGGATGATTGAGACATGTTTTTAAAGGAGTGAGCTGAATACGTTTATAGACATCAGGGAATAAGTCATCAAAGAGAAACCAACTGAAGATGATGGGGCCGGGGAAGGCACAGGGAAGGAGCAGGGGGAGTGGTTCTCTCCGATTTAATTTTACCTTGTGGTGCAATAAGAGAGTTGTCTTCTGAACGTAAAACACACACTCTTGAGTTAATTAGTAAATTGCTTCAGTGCAGATCACAAGCCATCCAAAACAGACGGCAAACTGCTAAAATGAATTAGACTCCACCATTTCAATGGAACATTGTATGGTATGGAAAGAAAAACACTTGGCAAGACAGGAAGCATGAGTCAGGAAAAAGTGTCAAGTGGTATTATGAGTCATGCATTTAAACTCAGTGAAAACCTGGCTCTACTCCTGACTTTATTACTTCTGAGCTTCCCACCCCTCTAATCAGTCAGGCTCAGTGATGATCCTATCAGCCTCCTCACTCATTCTTTCACTCCATGTACTGCTGGTCCCAGAACTGTGTTAAGACTTTGCTTCCCACATGGGTCCTTTCCTTCTCTTTCGTGTGTGTGTGTGCGCGCGCGCGCGCGCGCACGTGCTGGCAAGTTTTTATTTTTTCAAAAATTTTTATTGAAGTGTAGTTGATACACAATGTTATATTAGTTTCAGGTGTACAACACAGTGTATCAACATTTATATACATGACAGAGGAAGTGATCATCACAATATGTCTAGCTACTGTCACTATACAATGTGGTTACATAGTATTAACTCTATTCCCTACGCTGTACATTGTATCCCTGTGCCTTACTTATTTTATAAAAGGAAGTTTGTCCCTTTTAATCCCCTCTCTCTATTTCTCCCATCCCTCCACCCTCTCCTCCCCTCTGGCAGCCACTAGATTGTTCTCTGTATCTATGTGTCTTTTTTTGTTTTACTTTGTTTATTCATTTGTCTTTTATTTAGTTTTTTAATGTTTTTATTCATTTTTGCGACAGAGAGAGACAGAGCATGAGCAGGGGAGGGGCAGAGAGAGAGGGAGACACAGAATCGGAAGCAGGCTCCAGGCTCTGAGCTGTCAGCACAGAGCCCGATGCGGGGCTCGAACCCACAGACTGTGAGATCATGACCTGAGCCGAAGTCGGACGCTTAACCGACTGAGCCATCCAGGTTACCCCCTACTGCTCATTCTTAGAGAAAACCCTTCCTGCCTTCAGACTTCACCCAACCCTCACGACCTAACTAGAGCAGTAGGAAGAGGAGGGAGAGACAGGTGAAGGGGAAAGAGAACCACTTTCTAAGTCTACCATTATGTCATTGCCCACTTATTTAAGCCCAACTTCTGAGTGGACACTCAAGACCTCAACAATATAGCCCCAGCCCTTCCAACTGTATATCTTGCTGCCCCCAACATAAATTCTTCATTCCAGGCAAGCCAACCTTATTCGACCACTGCTGAAATGTTTCTCCCATTTTCTTAGTGTTATTTTTCTTTTAATTCTTTCAACAAATACACTGCAGAGAGAAGCCTCCCCCGACAACTAGAGCAGTACACCCCTGTCATTCTTATTTTTAAGTGAGATATAATTGGCATACAACATTATATTCATTTCAGGTATAAAGCATAGTGATTCAGTTTTTGTATATATTGCAAAATGATCACCACAATAAATCTAGTTAACATCTATCACCACATATAGTTACAATTTTTTTCTTGTGATGAGAACTTTTAAGATCTGCTCTCTCAGCAACTTTCAAATATATAGTACAGCATTATTAACCATAGTCACTATGCTACATTATATTCCCATGACATTTATTTTATAACTGGAAGTTTTTACCTTTTGACTACCTTTATCCATTTTGCTCACCCCCGACCCTACCCTCTGGAAACCACCTATCTGTCTTCTGTATCCAGTTTTCTCTCTCTCTCTCTCTCTCTCTCTCTCTCTCTCTCTCTCTCTCTCTTTGTTTTAGATTTCACATATAAGTGAGATTATATAGTATTTTTCTGTCTTTCTCTGACTTTTTTCATGTAGCATAATCCCCTCAGGGTCCATCCATGTTGTTGCACATGACATGATTTCCTTCTTTTAAATGACTGAATAACATTCTAGTGTATGTATATTACCATATTTTCTCTTTCCATTCATCTGTTGATGGACCTTTGGGTTGTTTTCATGTCTTGCCTAATGTGAATATTGCTGCAATGAACATGGAGTACCTATATCTTTTCAAGTTAGTGATTTTGTTCCTTTCAGATAAATACCCAGACATAAAATTGCTGGGTCAGGTGGCTTTTCTACTTTTAATACTTTGAGAAAGCTCCACACTGTTTTCTATAGAAGTTGTGCCAATTTACATTGCTACCAACAGCGCACAAGGATTTCCTTTTCTCCACATTTTCTCCAACACTTGTTATTTCTTGTCTTTTTGATACTAACCATTCTAACAGGTGTGTGAGGTGTTAAGAGTTTTGATTTGCATTTCCTTGATGATTAGTGATATTGAGCATCTTCTCACATGTGTTGGCCATCTTTATGTCTTCTTTGGAAAAATGTCTATTAGATCCTCTGCCCATTTTTTAATTGTTTTTTTTTTTAATTTTTGCTATTGAGTTGTATAAGTTCCTTATATACAGTTGACCCCCCAACAACATGAGTTTGAACTGTGCAGGTCCATTTATGTGCAGATATTTTTTCAATATAGTACAGTGCTATAAATATATTTTCTCTTCCTTATGATTTCTTAATATTTTCTTTTCTCTAGATTACTTTATTATAATAATATGGTACATAATACATACAAAATATGTGTTAATTGACTTTATGTTATTGGTAAGGCTTTGGTCAACAATAGGCTATTAGTAGTTATGTTTTTTAGAGAAATCAAAAGTTCTAATGGATTTTCAAGTACATGGGGGTTGGTGCTCCTAAACTCGGTGTTGTTCAAGAGACTTGGCCCTTGGATATTTTGTATTTGGGATATTAACCTCTTATCAGATATATAGTTAGCAAATATTTTCTTCCATTCAGTGGGTAATCTTTTCGTGTTGTTGATGGTTTCCTTTACTGTGCAGAGCTTTTTAGTTTGATGGAGTTCCATCAGCTTTTGCTACCTCTACTTTTGGTGTTTCTTTTGGTAAAGGTGTTCATCCTTTATCCTGACTTCTTTTTCTTCATAGCATTTCATTCTGTGTGACATGTTCTTGCATACTTGTTTACTTCTTCACTGTTTCTTCACATGAAAATATAAGCCCCAAAACCTTCATACATTGTAGGAATCCAATATAGTTGTTAAACAAACAAAATAAAATCTTCATTGAGTGCCTGCTTGTGACAATCTCTTAGATGCTCAGGGTAAAGAAATAATCAAAATATGGGGTGCCTGGGTGGCTCAGTCGGTTAAGCAGCTGACTTCAGCTCAGGTCATGATCTTGCAGTCCGTGAGTTCGAGCCCGCGTTGGGCTCTGTGCTGACAGCTCAGAGCCTGGAGCCTGTTTCAGATTCTGTGTCTCCCTCTCTCTGACCCTCCCCCATTCATGTCTGTCTCTCTCTGTCTCAAAAATAAATAAACATTAAAAAAAATGTTTAAAGAAATAATCAAAACAGGTATAATATCTGAACCTAAAAAGCATATACTTCAGTGAGAGAGACATTAAAAAAATAGTAAGCTATTGAAAGTTAATAGCTATTTAGAATGAAAAGTGCTCTGAAGGAAAAGAACAAGGCCTTAGAGCAGTGATTGCTTTTAGATTGGATTGTCATGGGGTGCCTGGGTGGCTAAGTCGGTTAAGCGTCTGACTTCGGCTCAGGTCACGATCTCGCGGTCCGTGAGTTGGGGCCCCGCGTGGGGCTCTGTGCTGACTGCTCGGAACCTGGAGCCTGTTTCGGATTCTGTGTCTCCCTCTCTCTCTCTGACCCTCCCCCGTTCATGCTCTGTCTCTGTCTCAAAAATAAATAAACGTTTAAAAAAATAAATTTTAGATTGGATTGTCAGGAGAGGTCTGTCTGATGGACGCCATTTAAGCTGAGACGTAAAGTAAGAGAAAGAGCTAATCAGGCTAGTTGTGGGGTGGAGAAGCATTGGAACACAGGCATGAACCTGGGCAAAGCCCTCTCCAGGATTTTCTGCATTCACTCCTGATATCTCCTCTACTGGGATGCTTGTTTGCATCCATGATTCACAGATGTTTAAAACTAGAAGCGATCCAAGAGGCCATCTAGCCCATCCTCTCGTTTTACAGAAGAAACTGCAAGTACATACTCTGCTAGAGATTTTCAAAGTCTTTAAACTGAGGCTGAGATAGGTTAGATGCCCTGTGGGATGTCAGCAGGCTGACAGTGCTACTGACTACGTGTAGAACCATGTAGAATCCAGTCTTCTGTACTTCCTATTCAGTTGTTTATTCATCATTCAGACATCCACATTCAACATATCAATAATAGTAACTTTGCTGGGCACTTGGGTGGCTCAGTCAGTTGAGTGTCTCACTCTTGATTTCGGCTCAGGTCATGATTCCAGGGTCATGAGATCGAGCCCCATGTCTGGCTCCGCACTAAGATTCTCTTTCCCTCTCCCTCTCCCTTTGCCCCTCCCCTGCTCATGCTCTCTGTCTCTCTCTCTGAAATAAAGTAAAATAATAATAATAGTAACTTCCACAGAGAAATTACTATACACACTAGGCATTGTTCTAAGTGCTTCATATGTATTAACTCATTTAATCCTCATAATAGCAAATGCAGGAGATATTTTTAAATTATCCTCTCATTACTTAGAGACAACTTAGAAATAAAAAGATTAAGCAACATGCCCACAGTCACACAGCTAGTGACAGAACTGGCCACCCAGATTCCAGAGTACACACTCAGTTTCCAAGTGGCTGCCTCTTTCTGTGCTGTAGTTTTCCATCCTAGGGATGATGTTTCATTTTGCAAAGGTCGTTCCTGCTAAAATTAATCTGACATCTTCTACAATTTGTCATTAAAGCTTTATAGTAAAATCATTTGTAAAACTGCTTAACTTAGTATTACTGATTAGGACTGAAGCAATGAAATTGAGATCTATGGGCAGAGCAGGCTTTCACCAAAAATAAGCTGATGCTAAAACAATTTTTAGATGTTTTGTTCCATCTGCTTTTTCACCCACTCCACAAGTTGAGCCAATGCACACATAGTTCCTTGATAGAGCAAGGTTCTGGAACCTTCTCTTATCTGAAGTTCCCACAGTACATGCGTATGAAACCTGGAATCACTCTCTGCTTTGGTGAATTGAGGTCAGACTGACCCCTGAGGTTATCAAAACATGGAATTCAAAAAGTCATTGAGAATTCTGTTTTATAATTCTAAAGTAACTGAATCCAATGGCCCTGAACCATCTGCTTTGTCTCCTGCAACATGGTACAAGTTTTAATAGTCATCCACGTTTTGTGTTTTCTTTTTCCAAGTGAGAAGATGAGTCATAACACTGAAGGTGATTTTAAAACTCTGCAAGTCCACATGCTATTATCTTTTACAAACAAACAAAAATATAGTTATTTAAAATGAAAGGTAGCCCCAAGACACCATTTATATTGTTAAACTAATCAAGCAATTTTATATTTTAAGACAAATGCATTGCCTAACTATATATTATTTAGACTTTCCAAATTCATCAAGTATAAGGCTTTTCTCTGTATTGCTTGCCAAACTACACACATACCAAAAAGGGGAGGGGGGAGAAAAAGAAAAACCTTATATTTTCATGGAAAATGGTCTGAGCCAACCCTACCACTAGATCTGAATTTGAGTGATAGTATATGATCCCTACCATCTGTAAGCAGACTTTCCCAGTGGGTAAATGATACTAAGGAAAATTGTTATAAAACAGAACCTGACCTGTTTTCATGGGTTGATTAAACTGTACCTAAAAGGCAGGCCTGCAGTATAAGTGTATTTTCCAAGTAAGTTCAAATTGTATGTCATTCCAGATTGCTGTTTTCAATTATTCCTTCAAAACATTAGGCAAGCTAAATTGTACAAATATCAACTTATTTTAAAAAACCAACACTTTCAAAGGCTTTAAATAAAGTTAGATCCAACTCACATTACCTTTTCATGTTTTTACATCTTTGCTCCTCAAGTCCCTGAGAATTGGCTGACCAAATTAGTCACCAAATTAGATGGCGTTTTAAACCATGATGTAAAAAATTAGCTTTGCACATCTATAGCATTAATAAGCTTAAACCCACCTGTTCAAAACATGAGTCTTAGAATCATTAATTTCCAGTTTTCCACTATTATATAAATTCACTCATTTAATGCCTTTGCACTTTTTTTTTTAATTTTTTTTTTCAACGTTTATTTACTTTTGGGACAGAGAGAGACAGAGCATGAACAGGGGAGGGGCAGAGAGAGAGGGAGACACAGAATCTGAAACAGGCTCCAGGCTCTGAGCCATCAGCCCAGAGCCCGACGCGGGGCTCGAACTCACGGACTGCGAGATCGTGACCTGGCTGAAGTTGGACACTTAACCGACTGCGCCACCCAGGCGCCCCAATGCCTTTGCACTTTTAATAGACATTCTTGACAATTTATTTGATTGGGAAAAAATTTGAGAATAACCAAGAATAATTCTGTACTTTCGTGTTGTATGAAGATTTAGTCATTTGGAAAAGAAAAATATTACTCATATATTTTTAAGGGGAATGTAACTAAACAGAGGTAAATGGTAAATTCCATTCCTTTTTTTTGTCTCATAAGTAAAATATACATATTACATTTCTTTAGAATTCTCCAAGAAGAAAAACAGAATAAAGGTTATAATTTTAGACAAGAATTAGCAAAATCAGATTCTGATCTCAGTTTTGTAGTTGTCTGGCTTTGGGGATGTCATTTAATTTCTTAGGTCCACAGGTCCTGAAAAACATAAAAGCTCAACAGAGAAATCTCTACATTCTTTTTTCTAGATCATGCTATGGTTTGAGTACTCTGGCAGACTTCATAACTCTGATTCCCAAAGGCTCTCCATCATTCCACATGGGAGTAGGGGTGGGAATCAGGGTGGAAGAACGGATAGCAAGCCTGATCACAACCTATGACGTGATACCAGAGAGTAACCTGTTAAATGCAAAAACTGGCAATGGCTCCCATTGTCCTAAAACTTCGATTAATCCAACGTGAACTCTTTTCCATAAATTCAGAATTTAGTTGGAGAGATGACAGCAGTTTAGAGATCAAGTTTTAGAGATCAAGGGCCAAGAGGGCTGATATTGCCTAGGGTCATGTTGCTAGTAATTGATGAGGAAAGATAGGAGCCCAGTTCTCCTGAGTCCTGAGCCTGAACTTGTAACCACTGTATTATCAAACCAAAACACTTTTATGAGAAAACATACAAGTTCATAGCTCATCATAAGTGTTGAAATTTCCAGGTACAAGTCTCTGTCAGGCCCTGGATCACTTTATGAGATGGTTTGCTAACACCGGGTGCTTTGGTTCTTTATCAGTTGGTATTTTGGGCCTCTTTGAGTTGGGAGAGGGAAGAGCATTAAACCAGAATTCCTTTGCAGCAATCATATACTGACTTCCTAAAGATTTGCTTGCTTCTTACTGTTGTAACTCACCCAATCCCCACTCAAAGTCCCCTCCTGACTAGCAATCTTGCAGTTAAACATGGCCTAGTGACAAAGTTCTAGCCTAAAATACACCAGTGAAGGTCTTAACTGTGGGGTCTTGGGGAAACTTTGCTTTCCTACTAAAAAGAAATAGGCCAACGTTTTCCCCTGCTAGCACTATGATTTTCCTCCTTCTTCAGACCTGATAAGTAAAGATATGGTTGGAGATGGAGTAGCCATATTGCAACCATGAGACAGTAAGCAAGAAGATGCTAAGGATTGTGGAATTAAATGATAGAAAGATTCCATTTTTATTGGCATTGTGGAAGACCACACCTGGATTGCCTTCCTCCGGACTCTCTGTTATAGGAAACAAATAAGACCTTATTTCTTTAAGCCCCACCAGCTGCCATGCTTTCTTATATTGGTAGGTGAAGGCAGTACTAGCTCATAGTTTAAATAATTACTAAACCTGAATGCCTTGTTTAAAATAGCTACTTGGAAGTCTCCTGAAGACTCTGCAATCAATCAATAAGCTTCCGAAACTATAGCGTTAACATTTTTTATTCTTGCCTTAAATTGTCTATATGGAGGCCCATAAAAAGATGGTGCATTCTTGAAAAATGTGGAGCCTAAAGGTATTTCAAAACTTGATCTCCTTTCTGTGCTGTTTCAATCAACGATATTTCTGTAGTTATTAAAAGCTTACCTTTTATGCCTACTCGTCAATAATTGTTTGGAGAATTGACTTTCACAGACAAAAGAAATGGCCTGGGGAAAATATTGGTGCTTTTGATATAGATCTGTACCTTCTTTCTTAACCTTGAATTGGGACAGCATATGATAATTTCTTAATTTTTTTCAATGTTTATTTATTTTTTGAGAGAGAGAGAGAGAGAGTACAAGCAGGGAAGGGGCAGAGAGAGAGGGAGACACAGAATCTCCAGGCTCTGAGCTGGCTCCAGCTCTGAGCTGTCAGCACAGGGCCTGATGCAGGGCTCTAACTCAGACCGTCAGATCATGACCTGAGCCGAAGTCAGGGGCTCAGCCGACTGAGCCACCCAGGTGCCCCAGCATATGATAATTTCTTAAATGATAAATTCATTCACTTGATAAATATTTCTGGATGCTTATAAATCAGGAAACATGAATAAACATAGTCCTAGATGTCAAGAAAGATTGTTTGGATGGACCATTGAGTGCCTTGGTTAGGAGGCAACAGAAATTATGTTGAGAAACTGTCTTGTATTTGAAGTTAATTATGCAGCTTTCTGTCAACTACTCCTCATTGACTCAAAACTGATATTGATAATGATTTGAAAATAAGATTGCATCATCACCTCTGGAAGAAATTAAAGAAAAGCATCTGAAATAAATACTGTACATGACATAGGCAACACCCCTGAGAACAGAAAAGGAAACGAAGGTGTGTATGCATGGTATATTTGAAAAAGGGCAAATAGATCAGGAAAACAGGACTGAGGAACGTGGTCAGGAATTATGCCATCCTACCTGACGGCATATATATTTTCTCATTGAGGAAGGACAGAAAGTGAGGTGAGGGGCAACGAAGTGGGGGATTTATAATAAGAAAAATGAAAAGAATTGTATTAGTTTGCTCAGACTGCTATAGCAAAATATTATACACTGGGTGGCCTAAACAACAGAAACTTAAATTTAAAAAATGAATAGATAAGAAAGAATGAACTCTGGCCATTTGTTGCAATGTGGATGGAACTGGAGTGTTATGTTATGTTAAGTGAAATAAGTCGGGCAGAGAAAGACAGATACCATATGTTTTCACTCATATGTGGATCCTGAGAAACTCAACAGAAGACCAGGGGGGAGGAGAAGGGGAAAAAAATGTTCCAGAGAAGGAAGGAGGCAAACCATAAAAGACTCTTAAATGCTGAGAATAAACTGAGGGTTGATGGGGGTTGGGGGGGAGGGGAAAGTGGGTGATGGGTACCGAGGCTCGAACTCACGGACTGCGAGATCATGACCTGGCTGAAGTCGGACACTTAACCGACTGAGCCACCCAGGTGCCCCCTATCCTTTCTTTTGTTGATGTGATGTGTCATGTTGATTGATTGTAAATATTGAACCGCCCATGCATCCTGGAATAAATTCCAGTTGATAATGGAGAATGTTTTTTAATGTATTGTTGGATTTGGTTTGCTAATATTTTATTGAGGATTTTGTATCTATATTTATCAGAGATATTGGCCTATAGTTTTCTTTTTTTGTAGTGTCTTTGTCTGGTTTTGTTATCAGGGTAATGCTGGCCTTGTAGGATGAATTTGGAAGCTTTCCTTCCTCTACTACTTTGTTTTAATGTTTATTTATTTATTTTGAGAGAGAGAGAGAAAGAGAGCATGAGCGGGAGAGGGGCAGAGAGAGAGGGAGAGAATCCCAAGCAGGTTCAATGTTATCAGTGTGAAGTCCAACATGGGACTCAGTCTCACAAACTGTGAGATCATAACCTGAGCCAAAATCAAGAATTGGATGTTTAACCACCTGAGCCACCCAGGCACCTCTCTTGTATTTTTTGAAATAGTTTGAGAACAAGCATTAACATTTATTTATTTATTTATTTATTTATTTATTTATTTATTTATATGAAATTTATTGTCAAATTGGTTTCCATACAACATCCAGTGCTCATCCCAACAGGTGCTCTCCTCAATGCCCATCACCCACTTTCCCCTTCCCCCAGCCCCCATCAACCTTCAGTTTGTTCTCAGTATTTAAGAGTCTCTTATGGTTTGCCTCCTTCCCTCTCTGTAACTTTTTTTCCCCCGCCTCCCCCTCCCCCCTGGTCTTCTGTTGAGTTTCTCAGGATCCACATATGAGTGAAAACATATGGTATCTGTCTTTCTCTGCCTGACTTATTTCACTTAGCATAACACTCTCCAGTTGCATCCATGTTGCTACAAATGGCCAGATTTCATTCTTTCTCATTGCCAAGTAGTATTCCATTGTATATATAAACCACATCTTCTTTATCCATCCGTCAGTTGATGTATATTTAGGCTCTTTCCATAATTTGGCTATTGTTGAAAGTGCTGCTATAAACATTGGGGTACAAGTGCCCCTATGCATCAGCACCCCTGTATCCCTTGGGTATATGCCTACCAGTGGTATTGCTGGGTCACAGAGTAGATCTATTTTTAATTTTTTGAGGAACCTCCACACCGTTTTCCAGAGCGGCTGCACCAGTTTGCATTCCCACCAACAGTGCAAGAGGGTTCCTGCTTCTCCACATCCTCTCCAGCATCTATATTCTTCTTATTTGTTCATTTTAGCCAGTCTGACCCACATGAGGTGGTATCTCAGTGTGGGCATTAATACTTTTTTAAATGTTAGGTAGAACTCACCTCTGAAGCCATCTGGTCCTAGACTTTGTTTATTGGAAGTTTTAAATTGCCGATTCTATTTCATTGCTCATAACCAGTCTGTTGAAATTTTCTATATTTTTTTCCTGTTTCAGTTTTGGAAGGTTATATATGCCTAGGAATTCATCCTCTTCTTCTAGGTTGTCCAATTTGTTGACATACAATTTTTCACAATGTCCTCTTACTTCTGTGGTGTTGGTCATTACCTCTCCTCCTTCATTTCTGATTTTATTTTAGTCCTCTGTCTTTTCTTGACAAGTCTGGTGAAAGGTTTATCCCTTCAAAGAATCGGCTCTTACTTTTATTGATCTTTTCTATTGCCTTTTTTTTTGGTCTCAATTTCATTTATTTCTTCTCTAATCTTTATTATTTCTTTCCTTCTACATGACATGATACTATATACAGAAAACCCAAGATTCCACCTAAAAACTACTAGTACTAGTAAACGAATTCAATAAAGTCACAAGATGCAAAATTAATATACAGAAATCTGCATTTCTATACATTAATGAAATAGCAGAAAGAAAATTTTAAAAACAATCCCATTTACAGTTGCATCAAAAAGAATAAAATACCTAGGAATAAATCAACAAAGTCAAAGACCTCTACTCCAAAAACTATAAAACACTGATGAAAGAAGTTGATGATTACACAAATAGAAAGATATTCCATGCTCATGGACTGGAAGAATCAATATTGTTAAAATATCCATACTACCTAAAACAATCTAAAGATTTAATGCAATCACTGTCAGAACACCAAGAGCATTTTTCACAGAACTGGAACAAGTAACCCTAAAATCTGTATGGAACTACAAAAGGTGCCAAATAGCCAAAGCAGACTTGAAAAAGAACAAACTTAGAGATATCACAATCCTAAATTTCAAGATATATTGTATAGCTATAGTAATAAAACAGTATGGTACTGGCACAAAAATAGACACATAGATCAAGGAAACAGAATACAGAGTCCAGAAATAAATCCACACTTATATGGTCAATTAATCTATCACAAAGGACAGAAGGGTATACAATGGGCAAAAGATAGTCTCTTCCACAAATGGTATTGGGAAACTGGCAGCTATACCCAAAGAATGAAACTGGACCACTTTCTTACACCATAGACAAAAATAAATTCAAAATGGATTAAAGACCTAAATGTGAGACCTGAAACTATAAAACTCCTAGAAGAAAACATAGGCATTAGTTTCTTTGACATTGGCCAAGGAAGCATTTTTCTAGATATGTCTCCTCAGACAAGGGAAACAAAAACAAAATTAAACTATTGGAATATACTAAAATAAAAAGCTTTTTCCACAGTGAAGGAAACCATCAATAAAATGGCAAGGCAACCTATTCAATGGGATAAGATATTTACAAATGGCATATCCAATAAGGGGTTAATATCCAAAGTATAAGAATTTATACAACTCAACATCAAAAACACAAATAATCTGATTTAAAAATGGACAGAGACATGAACAGACATTTCTCCAAAGAAGACATCCAGATAGCCAACAGACACATGAAGAGATGTTCAGCATCACTAATCATCAGGGAAATGCAAATCAAAACCACAATAAGATATCACTTCACACATGTCAGAATGGCTAAAATAAAAAACACAAGAAACAACAAATCTTGGAACCCTCATGCACTGTTGGTAGGAATGCAAACTGGTACAGCCACTGTGGAAAACAGTACGGAGTTCCTTTAAAAATTAAAAATAGAATTACTGTATGATCTGGTAATTTCACTACTGGGTATTTACCCAAAGAAAATTAAAACACTAATTCAAAGGGATATATGCATCCCTGTGTTTATTTTAGCTTTATTTACAACAACCAAGATATGGGAAAAAACCCAAAGAAGAGGTAGTGTGTGTGTGTGTGTGCGTGTATATATATATATATACACGCACACACACACAC
Organism: Herpailurus yagouaroundi; assembly: GCF_014898765.1. Taxonomy (NCBI): domain Eukaryota; kingdom Metazoa; phylum Chordata; class Mammalia; order Carnivora; family Felidae; genus Herpailurus; species Herpailurus yagouaroundi. Next base: position 79,681,056 of record NW_024412391.1, read on the forward strand.
ACATATATATATACACATATATATACACAATGGAATATTACTCAGCCATAAAGAGAATGGATCTTGGCATTTGCAACAAATGGATAGACTTAGGGGGTATGATGCTAAGTGAAATAAGTTATAGAAATGCAAATATCATTATGATTTCACTCATGTGGAATTTAAGAAACAAAGCAAATGAACAAAGAAAAAAAAGACAACCAAAACAAAAAAAACAAGCTAATGACTGCCAGAGGAGAGATGAGTGGAGGGGTGGGTGAAACAAAGCAGGTTAAGAGCACACTTATTGTGATGAGCACTGAGTAATGTATAGAACCATTGAATCATCATATTATACACCTGAAACTAATATAACACTGTACACTAATTATACTTCAATAAGAAAACAACAAAATAATAAATATATTCTATATCAACAATAGCTAAACTATGAAAAGAGCTCAAGTGTCCATCAAGTGACAAATGGATAAAGAAAATGTGGTATATGAAATGAAAATGAAATGTTGCCATTTGCAACAATGTGGATGAAGTAGAGAGTATTATGCTAAGTGAAGTAAATCAGAGAAAGATAAACACCATATGATTTCACTCATGTGTGGCATTTAGGAAACAAACAGATAAACATATAAGAAGAGGGGGGAAAAAAGAAGAGAGAAGCAAAGCATAAGACACTTAAAAAAATTTTTTTTAGTGTTTCTTATTTATATTTGAGAGAGAGAGAGAGCGCATGAGTGAGGGAGGGCCAGAGAGACAGAGTCAAAATCTGAAGCAGGCTCCAGGCTCCAAGCTGTCAGCACAGAGCCCAATGCAGGGCTCGAACTTACAAGCAGTTAGATCATGACCTGAGCTGAAGTTGGATGCTTAACCAACTGAGCCACTCAGGTGCCCCAAGAGACTCTTTTTTTTTTTTTCCCAACGTTTATTTATTTTTGGGACAGAGAGAGACAGAGCATGAACAGGGGAGGGGCAGAGAGAGAGGGAGACACAGAATCGGAAACAGGCTTCAGGCTCTGAGCCATCAGCCCAGAGCCCGACGCGGGGCTCGAACTCATGGACCGTGAGATCGTGACCTGGCTGAAGTCGGACGCTTAACCGACTGCGCCACCCAGGCACCCCCCAAGAGACTCTTAATGATAGAAAACAAACAGGGTGGATGGAGGGAGGTGGGTGGGGGATAGGTTAGATGGGTGATGGGCATTGAGGAGGATACTTGTTTGGATGAGCACTGGGTGTTATATGTAAGTGACGAATCACTGAATTCTACTCCTGAAACCAATATTACACTACATGTTAACTAACTAGAATTTAAATAAAAACTTAGAAAAAAAATAATAAAGCAAATTAGGGGCAGGTCTCCTTGCCCTTTACTCATAATAAATAAATACATAAATAAGTAAATAAATGCTGGGTAAAATAAAATTGACTATTTTGTAAATAATTTTAAGTTTATTTTTGAGAGAGAGAGAGCACACACAAGTGGGGGAGGGGCAGAGAGAGAGACAGAGATAGAGAATCGAAGCAGGCTCCAGGCTCTTGAACCCACAAACCATGAGATCGTGACCTGAACTGAAGTCAAATGCTCAACTGACTGGGTGACTGAGCTACCCAGGCGCCCCTTTTTTAAAAATATATTTTAAGATTATTTATATTTGAGAAAGAGAATATAATTGACTATTAAAGTAAAAATAATAAATTGCATTGTACTGTTTATAAATACCTAAGAATATAATGTATGGCAATACTAGCATGAAGCACAGGAGAAGGAAAACGAAAGCTTACTCTTAGGTTTTAACATCATACATAAAGTGGTAGAAATTTTGTGAAGGTGTAATCTGTGATAAATTGACAAGGCATATCGTAAACCCTAGAACAGCCACTGATAAAGTAAACAGAGAAACATTAGCAGTGAACAGCTTTGGAGTTCAAAGACAAAAAAACAGCTGTATAAACTGTAAGAAAGAATGTGACATAGCTTAGGAAAACAGCTAAGAATGACATATTAATATGGCACAAAAGGAAAAGTAATTAGGGCAAGAATGACAGACTTCGTTACAGAAAGCTCTAAAATTTTTCACATTGAAGGACTCTACAGACAAAATTGAAAGCAAACATCAAGCATGGAGGGGTGGAAATCTCTAATATATTCCAGGCAAAGGATTGATATTACCAATATATAAAGGGCTATTACAAACCAGTAAAAAAAATTATAGGAATTCCAATTTAAAAACAAACCAGAGGCAATTTATAAAGAGGAAATTATGGGCAAAACTATCCTTATCTAATTCTATGCTCTATATAAAATGCAAAAAAATTAATAATAATAATAATATAAAATAAAAAATGGGGTGCCTGTATGGCTCAGTCAGTTAAGCGTCCAACTTCAGCTCAGGTCATGATCTTGCGGTTTGTGAGTTCGAGCCCCGCTTCGGGCTCTGTGCTGACAACTCGGAGCCTGGAGCCTGCTTTGGATTCTGTGTCTCCTTCTTTCTCTGCCCCTCCCCCACTTGTGCTGTCTCTTTCTATCAAAAATAAATAAATGTAAAAAAAAAATTTTTTTAGTTTTTATATAAAATGCAAGATTAGGTGTAGATACATAGATACCTATTCCCAAATATAACTTGAGCTTGATTCTGTGCATTTAGAGGGGTATATTTAATACATGGGATTTTATAATGTGAAGCTGCCATCAATCAGAATGAGGTGATATTTTACACTTCTTCTACCACTTGTCAGGTAGCCTCACAAAGTAGAAGTTACTTTTCTATCAAAATAGGAGAGAATATAGCCAGTAGTTGGAATTATGGTTTATTTTTCAGAGATCAATTCAATGAATTGTAAGATGTAACTACATGATTCTTTGTATGAATTCACAATCTAAGGAAGAAAGATAGTATAAATATTTTAACTAACTGAAAGTTGCAATAAGACAAGACCATTTGCATCCCCGAATAGAGGAATAATGTTAAGATTAAAAGATTAGGGAGGGATTGGAGATTAAAAAGTGAGCACTGGAGTATCTAAAATCTGTTCCACCTTAAATGACAACATGTACTTGAAGGAGGAAGGAAAGAAAAACATTTCCTACAGCTTTACTTTCCCCACTTTTGACTGTTAGATTCATCTTATAGCCATCCAAAAGGATGGCCTCTAAAAAAATTAGCTTAACCCAAATGTAGTTGTAAAAAAACACGTATATCTTTGAAATAAAATCGCCATCATCCATGTAAGGTTTATAAAACCACTCTTTAAATAAGCATTGTGAAAATGACTAGTTACGGTACATGAATTCATACAAACCTGTGAGACCGCTCTTTGGGGTAACAGTGAAATGTCACATTCAGGAATATTGCCTTCAAGAGAGACTTTAGACAGACTTGGTTCAGGAAAAATGGATTCTTCATTAGCAGCTACTTTGAGTTTTAGGTTGTTTCTCCATTTTAGCAATTGAAGTTCATGTTTTAATATCTGCCATGAAAATAATTGATAAATTCCATGGAATTGTTGTAAAGGTTAAATGAGATGATATATATCAAACATAGTGTGGGGCACATGGGTGGCTCAGTTGGTTAAGCTTCTGACTCAATTTTAGCTCAGGCCATGATTTCAAATGTTCATGGGATTGGGCCCATTCTCTCTCCCTCTCACCCTGCTCTTCCCTGGCTTGAATATGCGCATGTGCTCTCTCACTCCTTCAAAATAAACTTTTTTTAAAAAAGCACAGTGCTCACCACCATGATAGCACCAATTAAGCACTATTTATTGTTACTATCATTGTTATATAAACTGTCTTGTCAATAGCATGTTTAATATTCTCTGGACCACCAAGGCATTAGAGATCATTTCCATTAGTTGTAAGACAACATTGGCACAGGCAACAACCTTGAAGATGTGGTCCAGCTCCTCCTTCAGATGAGGAAGCTGAAACCCACAGAGTCGAGGTTCTGGTAATGATAGAACTGATATTTGGGGCATGGAAAGGAGGTGGTTAGCACAGAAATTAAAAACAAAAAAAAAGGAAAGACAGAAGAAAGCATCTGGGGACTTTCCTGATTTATTGTTACAAGAAGTCCCCATTTTAACTTTCAATACATTCCTTAAAACTGCATAATCAAGAAAAAGCCATGAGGGCAAACAAATGTTACACACAATTTTGATTATTATTAGTTATATATAATATATAATTACTACATATTATTATATAGTATATATTATATACAGTTATATAATTATTACATATTATTATATAGTATATATTATATATAGTATATATATATATTATTATATATACCTGCCTCCTTCACTTCACCCTCCTAAGTGAGTGATTATTAGGCCAAGAAATCACATAGCTAGAAGCAAATATTTTCTCTAAACACTCAATTAACTATATAATATACATCTATATTAAGGATAATACTATATTATGTATAATATACATTATTATATGTATTAATTGTGTCAACTACTACATGCAAAACATTATACTCAATGTATGTGTATGATTAAGAGAATGATTTTGCCTCAAGGATGTTCAGTTTTAGAGGGGTGTGAAAGGAGCAGACTAGTCACGTACGGTTATTTATTGCACCATTGGACAATCACTGATCAGACATGGGGGGAGCCAAGGTCAAAGTACTAGCTTAGTACACAGTGTTGAAAAACACTGAACAAGCAGATTAAAACAGTGGAACCTGAAGTATAACTGTTTAACTGGCAACACTGAAAATGAACTCCACAAAATTCTAGAGGACATCCTATAAGAACACCTGTTCAACACCAGCAGATAATAAACTTCCAGAGAGCAAGAATATGCTTTATGCATGTCAGTATCCTTTGCAGGCTCTAGCACTGTTTCAAGGATTATGTAAGCAATAAATCTTTTCATGCCCTCTCAGGACGTATGTAGTATCATCAGTCTCAACATCTGAACTAGTTAGCGGTGGGAGGCATTGATCCTGCCCTCCACCAGGCAATGACAAAACAGGGAGTTTAACTTCTTATTTTTCTCTTTCCTATTTATTCCAACTTTGTATTTCAAAGACTATTGATAAAATATTACCTACTGAATAAAATACCTAAAAAAATTTCAGCATTTTTCTGTCTGATCCTAATAGTTACTGTGCTTACTAAAACAATATTAAATAGTAATTTACTAATAGCTTAAGCAAACTAGAGATATTTTCAGGTTTGGAGGAATTTCCTTGGATCCTCTATTTTAATTGTTTTAATTCCTGGGGGCACCTGGGTGGCTCATTCGGGTGGGCGTCTGACTTTGGCTCAGGTTATGATTTCACTTCCTGGGTTTGAACCCTGTGTCAGGCTCTGTACTGACAGCTCAGAGCCTGGAGCCTGCTTCAGATTCTGTGTCTCCCTCTCTCTCTGCCCCTCCTTCCTTCTTCATTCGCACTCTGTTTCTCTCTCTCTCTCAAAAATAAATAAATATTTTTAAAAATTAATTACTTTAATTGCTGGGGGAGGGGGGGAGGAGGTGTCCCAGTTAAGAATGATCCTTTAATTTTAGCAATTTAGTAATTTTTAAAATTATTTGACATTAAAATTATAATTTATTACATTAAATGTTGAAAAAGAATAAATAACAATTTAATCTTACGTAGAAAAAAACTATTCAGTCTTTATCACAACAAATAGTTTCTCTTCCATTTTAGACATCTATACCCATCTAACCACTTGCTTGAGCAAAATTCTTAGTCTTTATCAATAACTTTAAACAAAATGTTGAAATGATTTTTCTCAGTGTTCATAGTTGAAACAACAGAATTTATTAGAAAATATTCTTGGTAGCTGAAGTGAAATTTAAATTGTTAAATTACAAGAATAAAGACCCCACCAAAAGTATGTAATATTCATGATTTTAGTACTTTCCACACATAGCATCATTATCTGAAGCCACATCAATGTAACACCAAAATTAAATTTCTAAAAATACTAAGTTTCCAAGATACCGTACCAGCTCATCTTCTCTCTTTTTATACTTAAGTCTTGCTTTATCCCTCCATTTAGATAGGATAGCTGTCAGCTTGTAACAGTGCAACATCTTTTGTACCTGCGATAGTGTATCTAAAGAAAATTATTAGATTATTGTATATATTTAAAGATACTTCCCAAAAACCCAAAGTGTTTACAATATGAACCAATATTGCATCTGACAGTTTTTGTTTGATTTTAATTTCTTCTAAAATTAATTATTACGGATAGCAGTAGATTTCTACTCCCGAGACTTTATTAACCTGTAAACATCACTTTTGCCCTTATAAATTAAGATGTAATAGATATGATAGCACATCTTTATAAAACCAGAATTTCCAAACTTATTCATAGAAATAGAATCATGTGATAGTATTCTAATTTAGTTAAATGCATTATGATTAAAGAATTTGCTCCATTTTATGTTTTCACCAAGGGTCCAAAGCTCAAATACAGGGGTGGGGCCAGGGAGAAGGATGACTAAGGCAGGCCCCCAGATACCACTGACAGAAGGCAGTGTCTTCCTCACTGCGACCAATTGTTTCCTCCCAGAATTAGAAGTCCATCAGTCTTATGTCAAAACCTTCAGAGGGTTCACTGTGACTGAGAGACCAACAGGAATGGATCAAGAGGAAATGATTCTCTAATTTGCAGCAACGATAAACCAATATTTGGTGAAGTGGCTAAAGTCTGAACAAAAGGCTGGAGTCCCCAGGGGTGTCTGGGTGACTCAGTCCCCTTTAAGCAAACTATTTCAGCTCAGGTCATGATCTCACAGTTCATGGGTTTGAGCCACACTTTGGGCTCTGTGCTGACAGCTCAGCCTGGAACCTGCTTTGGATTCTGTGTCTTCCTCTCTCTCTGCCCTCCCCTTCTCTGTCTCTCTCTGTCTCTCAAAAATAGATTAAAAAACATTAAAAAAATAAAAAATAAAAATAAAAAAAGGCTGGAGTCCTCTATCCCTGCTCCTAAGATCATGTACTTGCACTGCCTGCTCATCAAAGTTTTAAGGAAAAGAAAATTCATTTTCTTTGTATCCTCGTGTACCCATTTCAAATGAAATACCTGTCATGAATGGAAAACTCTCTACCAAGAAATAATCAATTTTGGTACCCAACTGTGATATACCAGGGGTCTATTAGTAAAAAAGCTGATAGGAGATCCCTATTTCACACAAATACATACAGAAGTTTCTTTTAAACATGACTGTTTTCTGTTACGATGAAACCCTTTGACACAAATCTCATTAAATATTTTAAATTAGGGGCTTTACATTTCATGACAGCTCTCTAGACATAATAATAAATTCTCTAGTACAAACTGCTTAGCCATTAAGTGTGTTGCTTCTTTGAATACCTAAATATAAAAACAAATCAATACTATGTAAGGATTTACCTGTAAGTTGTTTTTTTTGACCTTTTACATAAGAGTGCCAGAGATGAAATACATATTTTTGAAGCCTGAAATTATTATATTTCATTGCTCTTTCTATTTTCTCAGCCAGCTCATCATCTTCATTTGTAAGAGGTATTGCTATGTCTCTCCAAGAGCTAGAGGCAGAAAATATAGAAAAATAGTATTTTGATGTTATGGCAGTACATTACTAAATAAATGGAGAGGGAGAAGGAGTAATACCACCTCCTTTAGCTCCTCAAAAACCACAGCATAGAAAGAAATTGTTCAATTATTGTTATTGTTTTATTTCTAGCTAGTCCTTGCATTTCCTTTGAGCTTGCAATTCCCTTTGCTACATTTCTAAAACCCAGAAAGATCTGGAATCCGGAAGTTTTTCCATAACCTATTTAGAGGCAAAACTAGACCTGATCTAAAGTAATTTTGCATTAGAACCTCCCTGGAATTGACACATAATTGTTCATAGTCTTTTTTCATTTCATTTCATGTATATATATTTCATTTTATTACATACATATATAATATATACATAGTAGAAATACTAATATGTTTGAATACGTTTGGTTCCAGCATGCTGTCTCAGACACCACTGAAGATGTTATATAATACACACAATGTGCAGAAATACCTTTGTAAAAATTTTTAAGGAAAGGAATATAAATTTCAAAACATATCTCCAAGGGTTTCAAATGAAGGGATTATAGACCTTATACTTTCAATTTTGAAGTTTTAATTTTAAAAGAAACGAAAACACCACAGGGGCACCTGGGTGGCTCAGTCAGTTGAACGTCCAGCTTTGACTCGGGTCACGATCTCACGGTCTGTGAGTTCGAGCCCCACATCAGGCTCTGTGCTAACAGCTCAGAGCCTGGAGCCTGCTTCAGATTCTGTCTCCATCTCTCTGCCCCTCCCCTGCTCATGCTCTCTCTCTCAAATATAAAATAAAACATTAAAAAACACACACACACACAACAATGTAATACCATGAAGAAGTAAAGAACATATTTTAACTAAGCAAAAGCCAAGTGAAAATAAATTAAATATATAATACAAAATGGTGGAGACATGATTAAATAGATAAAATCAGAACAACTGGCTAAAAATGAGTTGTTCTTCATATGGAGAGTATTAAAAAATAAAAACACAAAGAAATAGTATGTAAAAATCACATTCTTACCAAAAGTGTGTCTTTACTAAACGTCCAGTATAAAAAGTACATGCTTTTATCATCAATTCTGGAGTCATCTAAAATAAATAAATAAATAAATGAATGAATGAATGAATGAATGAATGAAACAACAAATATTAGAAATGAATGGAATCCAAAGGCTAACTCCAGAAGCTACACAAGAAAATGAGAGCAATGGTTGCCTTGGGCAGTAAGGAGACAGGAATGGACTGGAAGAACTATATACCATATACACTTTTTGGAATGTTATCATATTATCTATTTTTTTAAGTTAAAATTACAGCTTAAAATTTTCCCATTATATTGTATTTACTTTAACGCATTTTAAGGGGTGTCTGGGTGGCTCAGTTGTTTAAGTTTCCAACTTCGGCTCAGGTCATGGTCTCACAGTTCATGAGTTCGAGCCCCGCATTGGGTTCTGTGATGACAGCTCAGTGCCTGGAGCCTCCTTCAGATTCTGTCTCCCTCTCTCTCAGCCCCTCCCCCCCTCATGCTCTGTCTCTGTCTCAAAAATAAACATTTTTTAAAGCATTAAAGCATTTTAAGTAAGTCTAAGGTATTATTATTGTCAGCTGTATTGATAATAGTATAGAGTTGTGGGTCACTATTAAACTGAATGATTTTGCCTTCTCAAGAATATAAAATGAAATTTTCTTAAAAAAAAAAAAAAAAAGAAAGAAAGAAAAAATAAAAAGCTTACCATAATGCCTCACCAAACAGGCATAGGAAAACCATATAAATTAAGATTTCGGAATATACCAAAAGAGATGCAAATTTATTACTTGCAACTATTCACAATAACACACATTGACTGACGCGTGTTGAACACCTATGTGAGGATTCCTGAAATTATCTGTACTTTCTGTATCTTCTTTAATGAGCAAAGATAATATTATATTAACACATTTGTTATATGTACATGGCTACTATGAAGTGCAAATGGGGTTATTTTTTCTCATGTTATCGCCACCTTGTTTGCCATATAAATAAACATGTGGCCACGTCTGTTTGGTATAGAGATAAGCTTGGTTCAAATCTATACAAACTGCCCAGAATTCTTAATTCCACTTTTCAAAGACAAATGTTCTTCTCCTCAATCATGGATTTATTTTAGGCACGCAACAAAGGCCCCTTGCCCCCGCCCCCCCATCCTGGCCAATATTCTGCCTGATGTTCAAAAACATTTGGAAACCCTCAGTTTGATGGAGATTATGTGCAAATTTTGCTTGTGGTGAGGGGGAACATAAATCATTGGAATCATTCTTTACTAAATTCTGATTTTCATAAGGGAAAGGAATTCAGATAAGTAAAGTAAGAGTATTGGGGATATCACAGCAGGGTGGATAAAACCAGGAAAGGAATGAGGTGACAGAAGAAAAGACAAATTTCATCTACAATACAATCTTTCTGTTCTGCTGTTAGCCCCTAAATTTACTAAGATTAAACTTTTCTTTAGAAGATATAACCTGGGAAGTAATATATAAATATCTACAATAAATGGCATTATTCATTAAAAAATGAGTATATTACATGATCGAATTACTTGAGTTTCCTTTCTTTTTTTTTTTAATTTTTTTTTAAAAATGTTTTTATTTATTTTTGAGACAGAGAGAGAAAGAGCATGAGCAGGAGAGGGATAGAGAGAGAGGGAGACACAGAATCCAAAGCAGGCTCCAGGCTCTGAGCTGTCAGAGCCCAACGCGGGGCCAACGCGGGGCCAAACTCACGGACTGTGAGATCATAACCTGAGCTGAAGTCAGACGCCCAACCGACTGAGCCACCCAGGTGCCCCGGGTTTCCTTTCTAATGATCCACTCTTTAAACCAGCATAAAAGTGTTCTTTCTAGTTCTTTCTATTCTATTGTTGAAAGAAGTTGAAGTCCTCATTAATTCATGACTTACTATGCTGGAAGAGTCTGTCATCCTCATATTCCTTTTTAAAGAGTTTCTTGCCCTGAATTCTTATTTTAATTTCACAGATACTGTTCTGACTAAAAACAAAACACACAAAAACACTAATAAAATGAAAATAGCTATGATTTTTCCTAATTGTTGGCATCCTCCTGTTTTCTCCACAGGGAAAATAGCTTTAAGAGATCGCTCTGAGGTACTGGCCTCAGCAAAGACTCAAGCCCAGTAATGCCCCATCCCCCACGTGGGACTGGGCACCGCTTTACTCCACTGCGGCACCTCTGGCCTATGCCCATATGTTTGGTCACATGATTCTGCTTCCACTGCTCAACGTTTTCACTGTTGCTTTAGCAACTTGCTTTCTACTTTCTGGGGGGGAGTGGGTTGAAATATTTTTATGTATTATTTATTTATTAATTATTATTGTTGAAATATAGTTGACATACACTGTTATATTAGTTGCAGGTATATAACAAAGTGATTTAAAAATTCTGTACATTACTCAATGGCTACCACAACTAGTTTAGTAAACATCTGTCATCATACAATTTTTTTTTAAATATTATTGACTAGATTCCCGATGCTATACTTTTCCTCTCCATGACTTATTGGTTTTTTAACTAAAACTTTGTATCTCTTAATCCCCTCTGCCATTTCATGTATTTCCCACCCACCTTATCTCTGGTAACCATCAGTTTGTCCTCTGTATGTATGAGTCTGTTTCCGTTTTTTTGTTTGTTCATTTGTTTTTCAGAGTCCACATGTAAGTGAAATCATATGGCATCTGTCTTTCTCTAACTTATTTCACTTAACATCATACCATCTATGTTTTTGCAAATGGTAAGATTTCATTCTTTCTAATGGCCGGATAATATACCGTTGTATACCACCTTTTCTTTATCCATTTATCTATTGATGGACACTTGGGTTGCTCCCATATCTTGGCTATTGTAAAAAATGCTGCAGTAAACACAGGGGTACACATATCTTTTTCAATTTGTGTTTTCATTTTCTTCAAACAAATACCAAAAGTGGAATTAATAGGTTATATGGGGTTTCTATTTTTAATTTTTTGAGGAAACTTCATACTGTTTTCCATATTAGTTGTACCAGTTCACATTCTCACCAACAGTACACAAGGAATCCTTTTTCTTCACATCCTCACCAATACTTGTTTTCTTTCTTTCTTTCTTTCTTTCTTTCTTTCTTTCTTTCTTTCTTTCTTTCTTTCTT
>NW_024412391.1:79692793-79742615 GCF_014898765.1 Herpailurus yagouaroundi
CTTTCTTTCTTTCTTTCTTTCTTTCTTTCTTTCTTTCTTTCTTTCTTCCTCTTTCTTTCTTGCTTTCCTAGCTGGCCATTCTGATTGATGAGGTGATCTCATTGTGGTTTTGATTTGTATTTCCCTGATAATGAGTAATGTGAGCATCTTTTCAAATGTCTGCTGGCCATCTATATGTCTTGTTTAGAAAAATGTCTATTCAGGTTCTCTGCCCATTTTAATTAGGTTATTTGTGGGGTTTTGGTGTTGAGTTATATAAGTTCTTTGTATATTTTAGATATTAAGCCCTTATCAGATATATCATTTGCAAATACCTTCTCCCATTCAGTAGTGATCTTTTCATCTTGTTGTTAGTTCCCTTTGTTGTGCAAAACCTTTTTATTTTGGTATACTCCTAATAATTTATTTTTGCTTTTATTTTTCTTACTTGAGGAGACATATCCATACATACGTTGCTAAGGCTGATGTCTGAGAGATCATTGCCTAGGTTTTCTCTTAGGAGTTTTATGATTTGAAGTCTCACATTAAGGATTTTAATCGATTTTGAGTTTATTTTTGTGAATGGTGTAGGAAAGTTGTTCAGTAGCATTCTTTTAGCTGTAAGTATTTGGTTTCCTAACGCCATTTGTTGAAGAGACTGTCTTTTCCCCATTGTATATTCCTGCCTACTTTGTCATAGATTATTTGACAATGTAAGTGTGGGTTTATTTCTGGGATCTCTATCCTAGTCCCTTGATCTATGTGTCTATTTTTGTGCAAGTACCATACTATTTTGGTTATAATAGCTTTGTAGTATATCCTAAAATCTGAGATCGTGATACCTCTAGCTTTGTTCTTTCCCAAGATTGCTTTTGATTGATTTGCAATTTGAGATCGTGATACCTCTAGCTTTGTTCTTTCCCAAGATTGCTTTGGCTATCCAGGGTCTTTTGAGGCTCCATACAAATTTTAGTATTATTCTAGTTTTGTAAAAAATGCTATTTGTATTTTAACAGAGATTGCATTGAATCTGTAGATTGCTTTAGGTATTATGGATATTTTAACAACATTAAGTCTTCCAATCCATAAGCGTAGTATGTCCTTCCATGTATGTCATCTTTAATTTCTTTCATCAGTGTCTTGTAGTTTTCAGAGTATAGGTCTTTCACCTCCTTGGTTAAGTTTATTCCTAGGTAATGTATTCTTTTGATGCAATTGTAAGTGAAGTTGTGTTTTTTTTTTAATGTCTTTCTGCTACATTGTTATTAGTGTATAAAAATGCAACAAGTTTCTGTATATTGATTTTCTATGCTGCAACTTTGGTGTATTCATTTATTAGTCCTGATAGTTTTTTGGTGGAATGTTGGGGTTTTCTGTATATAGTATCATGTCATCTGCAAACAATGACAATTTTACTCCTTCCTCACCAATCTGGATGCCTTTTATTTCTTCTTGTTGTCTGATTGCCATGGCTAGGACTTCCAGTACTCTGTTGAATAAAGGTAGTGAAAGTGGACATCCTTGTCTTCTGCCTTGTCTTAGAGGAAAGGCCTTCAGTTTTCACCATTGAGTATGACGTTAGCTGTGGGTTTTTCATATATGGCCTTTATTATGTTGAGGTATGTTTCCTGTATACTCACTTTGTTGAGAGTTTTATCATGCATAGATGTGTATTTTGTCAAATACTTCTGCGTCTATTGAGATAATCATGTGGGTTTTAATCCTTCTTGTTAATGTGATGTATCATTTTGATTGATTTGCAAAGATTGCATCCCTGGAATAAATCCCACTTGATTGTGGTGATTGATCCCTTTGATGTAGTATTTGGTTTGCTAATATTCTGTTAAGGATTTTAGCATGTATGTTCACCTGGGATACTGGCCTGTAATTTTCTCTTTTTGTAGCATTTGTGTCTGGTTTTGGTATCAGGGTAATGCTGGACTCACAGAATGAATTTAAAGCATTCCTTCATTTTCTATTCTTTAGAATAGTTTAAGAAGGATAGGTATTAACTCTTCTTAAAATGTTTGGTAGAATTTGCCTGTAAAGCCATCTAGTCCTGGACTTTTGTTTCTTGGGAGATTTTTTGTTTTGTTTTGGTTTGCTTTTGGTTTTATATTACTGATTCAATTTTATTACTAGTAATTGGTCTGTTCAAAATTTCTATTTTTTTCCTGATTCAGTTTTGGAAGATTGTATGTTTCTAGGAATTTACTCATTTCTTCTAGGCTGTCCAATTTGTTGGCATATAATTTTTATAGTATTCCCTTATAATCTTTTGTATTTCTGTGTTTGTTATTCTTTCTCTTCTTTCATTTCTAAAAAAAATATTTATTTACATCCTCTTTTTCTTGATAAGTCTGACTAAAGGTTTATCAATTTTGTTTATCATTTCAAAGAACCAGCTCTTGGCTTCACTGATCTTTCCTATTATTTTTTAGTCTCTGTCATTTATTTCCACTCTTTTTTTTTTCTTTTCTTTTTTTTTTTTTTTTTTTTTTTTTTTTGAGAAAGAGAGAGAGCACACATGAGTAGGGGAGGGGGGTGGCAGAGGGAGAGAGAGAATCCTAAGCAGACTTCACACTCAGTGTAGAGCCCTGATGTGGGGCTCAATCCCATGACCTTGTGATCATAAGCTAAGCCAAAATCAAGAGTCAGATGCTCAACTGACTGAGCCATCCGGGCACACCTCATTCATTTCCACTCTAATCTTTATTATTTCCTTCTGTCTACTAACTTTGGTTTGTTTGTTTTATTATTTTTTTTTTTTAGTTCTTTTCGGTATAAGGTTAAATTATTTGAATTTTGTTTGTTTGTTTCTTAAGGTAGGCCTACATTATATAAACTTTTCTCTTAAACTACTTTTGCTGTGTCCCAAAGATTTTGCACCGTTGTTTCCATTTTTATTTGTTTCTGTCAATTTTTTTGATTTCCAGTTTGATTTCTTCTTTGCCTTGTTGGTTGTTTAGTAGTCTATTTAGCCTCCGTGTGTTTGTATTTTTTCCAATTTTTTTTTCTTGTAATGGATTTCTAGTTTCATGCCATTGTGGTTGGAAAACATGCTTAATATCATTTCAGTCTTCTTAAACTTATTGACACTTGTCTTATGGCCCACCATGTTATCTATCCTAGAGAACATTCTGTGTATATTTGAAAAGTGCATATTCTGCTGGTTTTGGATGGAATGTTCTGTGTATATCTCTTAAGTTCATCTGGCCTAATGCATTGTTTAAAGTCACTGTTTCCTATTTCCTATCTGGATGCTCTTTTAATTGATAAAAATGGGGTGTTAAATTCCCCTATTGTCATTGTATTACTATCAGCCTCCTTTTATGTCTGTTAATATTTGCTTTATGTATTTAGGTGCTCCTATGTTGTGTGCATAGATATTTGCAATTGCATTCTCTTGTTGGATTGATCCCTTTATCATTATATGATACCCTTCTTTTTGATGTTGCGGGCTTTGTTTTAAAGTCCATTTTGTCTGTATAAATATTGCTATCCTGGCTTTTTTTTTCCACTTCCATTTGCATGGAATAGCTTTTTCCATCCCTTTACTTTTAGTGTATATGTATCTTTAGGTCTAAAGTGATTCTCTTGTTGGCAGCATATTGATGGGTCTTGTTTTGGTTTTTTTTGCTTTTTTTTTTTATCCATTCTGTTTTATCCATTTTATCCATTTTTTATCCATCCATCCATACCCTATGCTTTTTTATTGGATCATTTAGTCCATTTACATTTAAAGTAATTAGTAGTAGATATGTACTTATTGCCATTTTGTTCATTGTTTTCTGGTTGTTTTTATAGTTATTCTTTATTCCTCTCTTCTCTTGCTCTCTTTCCTTGTGGCTCAATGGCTTTCTTTAGTGTTATGCTTGGATTCTTTTCTCTTTATTTCTTTTGCATCTACTACAGGTTTTTGGATTGTGGTCACCATGGGGTTCATATATAACATCCTATGTATATAGCAGTCTATGTAAGTAGATGGACACTTAAGTTTGAACACATTTTAAAAGCACTAAATTTTTACTTGCCCTTCATGTTTTAGGTATGTCATATTATAGTCTATATCTTTTTATTTTGTATATCCCCTAATTGTTGTAGATATAATTGATTTTACTACTTTTGTGTTTTAACCTCTATATTGGCTTTATAAGTGATTAATCTACTGTCTTTACTGTATGTTTGCCTTTACCAGTGAAATTTTTTCCCTTCCTAATTTTCTTAATTCTAGGTATGGTCTTTTCTTTCCAAGTAAAGCATTCCTTTTAACATTTTTTGTAAGCTGGTTTAGTGGTGATGAACTCCTTTAACTTTTGTTTGTCTGGGTACCTTATATCTCTCTTTCAATTAATGATAACATTAGTGTTCTTGATTGTAGGGTTTTTTTCCTTTCAGCATTTTAATGCTATTCCCTTCTGGTTTGCAAAGTTTCTGCTGAAAAATCACCTGATAGCCTTGTGGAGCTTTTTTCTGGCATGTAACTGTTTGCTTTTTCTTGCTGCTTTAAGATTTTTTTTTTTTTTTTTTTTTTTTTTGCGGCCATTTTAATTCTTATGTGTCTTGGTGTGGGCTTCCTTGGGTTCATTTTATTTGGGGCTTTCTTTGCCTCCCAGACCTAGATGTCTGTTTCCTTCCCCAGGTTAGGTAAGTTTTCAGCTATGATTCAAATAAATTTTCTGCCCCCTTCTCTCTCTCTTTTTCTTCTGAGACCCCTGTAATCCAAATGTAACTATATTTGATGATGTCACAGGTGTCCCTTAACCTATTCCCATTTTTATTATTCTTTTCTCTTTTGCTATTTAGCTGATTGGGTTGCTGATCCATTCTTCTGCATCACCTAACCTGCTGTTGATTCCCTCTAGTGTATTTTTCATCTCAACTATTGCCTAATTCAGCTCTGACTGGCTAGTTTTTATATTTTCTATATCTGTTGAAGTTCTCATTGAGTTTATCCACTCCTCTCTCTAATGAGTATCCATGAGTATCTAATGATCATTACTTTGGTCTTTATTAAGTATATTGTCTACCTCCATTTTGTTTAGCTCTTTTTCTGTGGTTTTGTCTTATTCTTTTTTTTTTTTTTAAGTTTATTTTGAGAGACAGAGAGAGCAGAGGAGGATCAGAGAGAGAGGGAGAGAGAAAATCTCAGGCAGGCTCCGTGCTGACAGCATGGAGCCCAATGTGGGGCTCAAACTCACGAACTGTGAGATCATGACCTGAGCCAAAACCAAGAGTCAGACACTTAACCGACTGAGCCACCCAGGCATCCCTGTCTTATTCTATCAATTAGGACTTATTCTTCTGTCCCCCCATTTTGTCTCTCTGTGTCTGTTTCTATGTATTAGGTAGGTCAGCTATGGCTATTGGTCTTGAAAGTAGTGACGTGTAGATGGGGTCCTGTGGTGCATTGTAGTTCAGTCCCCCCTTGGTTACCAGAACCAAGGGCTCTAGGGTGACTGCTGTGTGGGCTGCATGTGTCCTCCTATTGTGGCTGAGTCTTGATTGCTGTGGGCATGCTGGTCGGTGGGACTGGCCCTCAGCCTGGCTATCTGCAATTAGTTGCTGTGATAGCTGTGGGTGTACTGATGAGCAAGACTTGTTTCCTGTGCACAAACTGCAGATGGGGTCATGTGTGGGGTCATCTCCCCACCTCTGCAGGGCAGGAGTCACTTTGGAGAGGTGCTGGTTCTAGCCAGGGCTTCCTGCCAGGTGTGGTGGGACACCTGCCAAGGCAGGTGAGTTGGATGGGGCAGGGCTGAAAGAAATTCCAGGGCTGGCTGGTGAGTGTTAGGACTGACTCCCACAAGCATGCAACTATCTAGGCTGAGGAAGGACAAGAAAAAGAGCTTTTTCTCCCAAAGAACTCTCCTGCAGATCTCTGCTCTTCCAACACATGACCTCAAATTAGTCAATAAATCTTCTTCATGTATACCCCAAGCACTTTTATTTTGTATTTTTTATTAGAAAGATTTTTTAAATGTTTATTTATTTATTTTAATTAATTTATTTTTTAATGTTTTATTTATTCTTGAGAGAGAGACAGAGCATGAACAAGGGAGGGGCAGGGAGAGAGCGGGACACAGAATCTGAAGCAGGCTCCAGGCTCTGAGCTGTCAGTACAGAGCCCGATGCAGGGCTTGAAGTCAGAGGCTTAACTGACTGAGACACCCAGGTGCTACCCAGGCACTTTTCAAATTGCTGCTTCTGTGCTGTGTCTCCAGAGAGTCACTTAGTATCCTGGCTCTTTAAGGGCAGAGGCTTGGCTTGCTATTGCCATCCAGCTTTTGAGAGTTAAGCCCTGGTGATTTTTTTTTTTAAAGTTTATTTATTTTGAGAAAGAGAGAGAGAGCACGAACTGTGGAAGGGCAGAGAGAGAAGGAGCAAGAGAATCCCAAGCAGGTTCCATGTTGTCAGCAAATAGCCTGATGCGGGACCCAAACTCATGAACTGTGAATCATAGCCTGAGTTGAAATCAAGAGTCAGACACTTAAGTGACTGAGCCACCTCGGCAGCCCAAGCCCTGCTGATTTTTCAAGCTCTCAGAGTGAAGTCCCACGGATTTTCAAAGCCAGATGCTATAAGGACTCATCTTCCCAATGTGGGTCCCCAGAGCCAGGGATGCCCTAGTGTGGGGTCTGATCCCATCACTCCTCTGTGCTTGTGGTGTCCCTCCCATTTGTAGATAGTGACACCAGGGGTTTGGTTCCCAACCACATCTCTACCCCTCCGATCCTTTTTTGCAGACTTCTCTCTGCAAATAGCTGTATAAGATCTGTTCTGCCAGTCTTCAGGTCACTTTCAAAGTCAGTTGCAATACATGTAACTGTTGACTCAGTGAGCTCAGGGTCCTGCTACTCCACCATCTTCCCCACTGCTTTCTACTCTGCATGACTGTCATATCTTGGTTAGCTGCTAGTGACTAGAAAATAGTCTTTCTCTCACTTTTTTTTTTAAATTCCAGCTGATAGGATTGCACAGAGTAGGAGCTCAACAAATATTATATGGACTAACCTACTTCCTTGGAAAACTGCCAATTCCCTGCCATCTGGCTTCTAAAAATGGAGAGTAAAGGATTCAAGCAATGACTGTGGGGAAGTTGCTGGAAAAAAGTAATTGACATTGGTATAGAGGGCCTCAGAGTGAGAGCTCTGTTTCCAGGCCCTCACAGACCACGTCCACCAATTTCCCACAAGGTCCTCTACACACAGACTTTCGAGTGATAACAGAAGAGAAGGAGGAGAGAAAAAAGGTGGACCGCCACACAATTTCTAAGAGTCCAGTTATAAGATTAGCTTTGAGTCTGGAAATAAAAGAAAAAATTCTGCCATGAGAGATGGTTTTGAAAGTTAAAGGGTGGAGTGTTAGAATCTCCTATGAAATTTTGTAAAATACTCATGCTCACTCCCCACCTCCATAGGAATTATTCCTATGATGAGTCACTATTACTACTGAGAATATGTCTTATCCCTCATGTTAAGGCTCTCTGGTTTTTTTTGTTTGTTTGTTTGTTTGTTTGTTTGTTTTAATTTTTTTTCAACGTTTATTTATTTTTGGGACAGAGAGAGACAGAGCATGAACGGGGGAGGGGCAGAGAGAGAGGGAGACACAGAATCAGAAACAGGCTCCAGGCTCTGAGCCATCAGCCCAGAAGGGCTCTCTGTTTTAAACTGAGTTCCAATGAAATACAATATGATTCAATGAAAGTACATTCAACTTAACACACTAGTTTCAAGGAAACATTTTGTATAGCTTGGAAGAAAAATAAAATAAGTAAAATAGAATGTTGATCTCTTTTTAAAAAGATACTGCATATAGCATAATACAACTCAAGTCTTAAAAATAGTTTTAAAAAGGGGCGCTTCGATGGTTCAGTCAGTTAAATGTCATACTTCAGCTCAGGTCATGATCTCGTGATTTGTGAGTTCAAGCCCCACATCAGGCTCTATGCTGACAGCTAAGAACCTGGAGCCTGCTTTGGATTCTGTGTCTCCCTCTCTCTACCCCTCCCCTGCTTGCGCTCTCTCTCTCTCTCTCTCTCTCTCTCAAAAATAAATAAACATTTTTAAAAAATGTTAATGTTTTTTATTTTAAAATTTTATTTAAAAAATTTTTAATTTTTTATTTAAAAAATTTTAAATAGTCTTAAAAATATTTTATGTAAAAAAATTCAAATGTACAGAGAATTATAATAAATACCTACCACCCCCTAGTCTACATTTAACATTGTCAACATTTTGCCATACTTGCCTTTTCTCTTTGTAGTATATAAAGTATATAAACCAAAAATTTTAGTGTCTATTTCTAAAGTATAGTCACATTTTCTTCACAACCACAATTCCATTATCCCACCTTGGACAATTAACAATAATTGCTTAATATCATCTAATACCCACTCCATATCCAAATCTCTGGAATTATTCCCTCAAACATCTTAAATAGTTAGTTTGTTCAAACTAGGGTCTAACTAGGGTCTAAACTAGGGTCATGTGTTAGCACTGATGACTCGGTTTAGATGAAACTCTTCATGAAACTTTATATGAAACTTTTTTCTTCATTCTCCTTTTACATATTTTTCAACATTTAATGACTATGAAGGGCAAATAAGGCATAGTCTCTGGCTAAATCTGATGAATTCAGTTTTCTGGGTATCTTTAATGTATTTTTACAGAGAAAGTTCTAGAAGTCAATTCAGAAATTTTTGTTGTGAATTTGTTTTGATGGGAGTGTTCTTCTATCATCTGGAAGAATGATAGAAGTGGGGAGTGGGGACAGGGCGCTGCATAGCTCCTGTCACAGCCCCATGGATTGGAGGTCTGAGCTTTAAGGAAGAAGAGACTGGAGGCAAAACCCAAACAAACTGCTCCTCTGAGGCACTTCTGTACAAGACAAAATGAGAGAAGGCATTTCCTCCACTTCCATGTGGCACCCACAGCACAGTGGCATCCAGTTTTGTGTAACTTTAAGTGTTGAAAATCTGAAATAATGTGATAAAAATATTACAAACATCTTACATGATGCCAAATCTTGAAATAATGCAATCCCTCCACTTAAAATTTTATCAAGAAGCATTTCATTCTAAAGCTAGTGGGAGCATGGAAGTTTTAAGTTCTTGGCACATGGTGGTACCATTTTGGCAGGTAAAACGCTTCTGGAATGAGTCTTAAAGTGCAAGCTTGACTTATTCGAGGTCTTTATAAAAGCATCTCTTTCAAACAGTGTGACCTCTAGGTATGGTCTGAGTAGAGCAACAGAGAAAGGAGCACTGTTTTGGCATTTTAAGGATTTCTGGTGGAAAAAGACTAGAGCTCCACCTCAGTTAGACTTCAGAGCTCTCAGGTCAAGAGCACCCACACTACGGCTTCACCTTCAGGCAGCCCAACAGGGTTGAGACAGAGACCTTAAGAGGAATTCTTGAATTCACATGGGACAGCTTTGGGATTCCCAGATAGAACTGGTTGGAATTTTGAGGGAAACCAACCTCCTACAATTGTGAGCTAGGGACTAAAGGCAGTGAAATATGGAATGTTACTATCAACACTGCTCTACTTGTACCCCAGGCTGGTGAGACCTGGAAACGTTTGTAATGAAAAAAAAAAAAAAAAGAAATACCATTACAAACCATGAATGCTAACTTACAAACATACTCAATTTATGGCTCTTTAGTGTTAGTAGTAATTGGTCCCCATTAATTTTTAACTTTGTTAGATACTATCTATTTATGATATATGAGAAAACTAATGCATTCAAATAATGCCAATAGGAAAAAAAAGTTTTACTTCTGTGATATTTGAAATACTTAATATAATATTAGGACTCTGATAAGAACCAAACAAAAAATAAAGGTAAATCATTAACTTCATATTATAATTTTTGGTTTTTAGTATAACAAAATTTTTCTTCTGGTAAACAATTCCATTTTTTGCTCAGTTAATCCAAGAATCAAGGAATTATATATTAAATTATCATAACATGTCATCATATTTTTTAAAAAATTTTTAATGTTTATTTTTGAGAGAGAGAGAGACAGAGCACAAGTTGGGGAGGGCAGAAAGAGGGAGGGAGACACAGAATCCAAAGCAGGCTCCAGGCTCTGAGCTGTCAGCACAGAGACTGACGTGGGGCTGGAACTCACGAACTATGAGATCATGACCTGAGCCGAAGTTAGATGCTTAACCAACTGAGCCACCCAGGTGCCCTCATCATATTTTAAAGTACATTTCTTCACTTCATTCATGAATTCATTAATATCCCACATAGCATCATTGTAGAATGCTAACAAAATAGTATGGGATTTGCTATAGATTGAATGTTTGCGTCTCCTAAAATTCATATGTTGAAACCTAATCTCCAGTGTGATAATATTTGGAGGTAGGGCCTTTTGGAGATCAGCTCCTGAGGGTAGAGCCCTTATGAATGGGGTTAGTACCTTTATATTTTTCTTTTTCTTTTTAAGTTTATTCATTTATTTTGAGAGACAGAACATGAGCAGGAGAGGGACAGAGAGAGGGAGAGAGAGAGAGAATCCCAAGCAGGCTCCATACTGCCAGCCTCACCAACCATGAGATCATGACCTGACCCGAAATCAAGAGTTGGATGCTTAAGCGTCCGACTTCAGCCAGGTCACGATCTCGCGGTCCGTGAGTTCGAGCCCCACGTCAGGCTCTGGGCTGATGGCTCAGAGCCTGGAGCCTGTTTCCGATTCTGTGTCTCCCTCTCTCTCTGCCCCTCCCCCGTTCATGCTCTGTCTCTCTCTGTCCCAAAAATAAATAAACGTTGAAAAAAAAATTTTTTTTAATAAATAAAAAAAAAAAAAAGAGTTGGATGCTTAACCAACTGAGCCACCCAGGCACCCTGGATTAGTGCCTTTATAAAAGAGATTCCAGGGAGTTCTTTCACCCCTTCTGCTATATGAAGTAACAGCAAGAAGATGGCAGTTTACGAACTAGGAACTGGGTTCTCAGTAGACACGAAATCTGCCAGCACCTTCATCTTGGACCTCCCAGCCTCTAGAACTGGGAGAAACAGACTTCTGTTGTTGATAACCACAACCCAGTCTGTAGAATTTTGTTATGACATCCCGAACAGGGTTTATAAATATGCGTTGAAGGCATTACTACAAATCCCTCCCAGTTCTGATATTTTTATTATTCATGGGCTGGAAAAGTTAATAGTAATAACAAAAATACTAAAATGAAACCATGTCTTTAATGCAAAAGTGAGTAGTGTCTATAACAGTACCATGATGTGGGTAAAGTGTTGGATTTTTCATGATGAGTAATTTTCTTATTATTTTTATCTTCTGCAAATTATTGAAAGATTCTTTAATGCCCACTGGGCTCTTGTGCCTGGAGACAGACACTGATTGATATTTGTACTTTAGGGCTCTAAGTGTTAATAAACACATTTAAATAAATACAACTTTGAAAAATCAGTTTTCCTTAAACATGTAAATGTTTATTACAAATTTTAAGAAAGTCCCTGAAACATTTTTTTTAATTTTTTTTTTAATGTTTTTATTTTATTTTTGAGAGAGACAGAGAGACAGAGTGCAGGCAGGGGAGGGGCATAGAGAGAGAGCAAGACACAGAATCTAAAGCAGGCTCCAGGCTTCAAGCTGTCAGTGTGGAGCCCGATGCCGGGTTCAAACTCATGGACTGTGAGATCATGACCCATGCTGAAGTCAGACACTTAACCGACTGAGCCACCCAGGCGCCCCTGAAACAATTTAAACTTATAAAAATGTTCTTTAGAACTCTCAGATGCCACACATAGTGGACAAACATACAAAAACGGTCTATCATTAACTATTATTACTTACCTTACACTTAAATTTATCCTAAAGTAAACAACATGAATCTAGTTCATATCTTCATTACTTCTATTCCTTCCAGGTTACTGTAATACTTAGTTTGATGCCTTCTCAGGGAAGAGTAATCTACCAAATTTTAAAAGGAAAAGGATATTTTGCAAACCAGGAAGGGTAGAGGGTGTGGTTATCGACCAGTTGATTCTTGTTTGAGGCATAGGATCTGCTGGCCTCTTCCAAACGGTTAAAACCTAGCCACTGGGGTCATAAGGTTAAGTCTCCTTTTCATAGTTAAACTTTGTTACATCAGTAAGACTTTTAAGTCCACATCTTTCATTTAGATTTTAGGATTTGTTACACAGTGCTCCCTATGATACCATCATTTTAAAAGCCATAGGATCATTTTAAAAGGGAGTGATCTCTAGGACACATTAAGTGAGAAAAAGCGACACATAGTCTGCTACTTCAATGTAAGAAGTTGATGGGAGAAGAATACAATGTATGTGCTCATAATTTTCAAAAAGAAACAATGGAAAAACTAGATAAATAAACCAAAACCTACTAACATTGGATACTTAGAAACAGTGATGGAATAGGGAGGAGAAAAAGGCAGGAATAGAAGCAATACTCTGAACACTCATTTTATTGTTTTGATTCTTTGAACACTCATTTTGTTGTATCGTTTACTGTTTTTATTGCCAAGTAATGTTATACATAATTGGAAAAGCATAATTATATCAAGGAGAAAAAAAGATGGCCATCGGCACAAAAAAAATAAGTATCTGGGGTAACAAAAAAAGTATTTTTACTGAAAATATTTGGTAGGATATATACATCTTAAAGGCAAAAAGAATTGCATAACTCTTTTGAATTGCATACTTTTCGTAAACTACATTCAGTAGTTTTATTGTTAGTGATCTTGTAGTATCGTTATTCCAAAACCATTATGCGTGTATTGTAAGATGAAACTAATAAGCAATTATGTTAATGTCTAGAAGAATCAAGATTGATAAAAACTGGGTCTGCCACACTTCTGGGTGCACCCCCATGTGATGCACTAGGAAGAACCACCCCTCCCCATGTAGTTATTCTTGTCCCCAAGAGAAAAAAAGGGGAAAAAAAGAACCTGAATATCAAGTTTGTGGATCTAACTACAAACTTGAAGGAAATACAAGAAACAGAACAAATGAAATGATGCCAGAGGAAACAATGAGAATGTGGGACATTTTACAAGACAAATGATGTTTTCCTCAGTAAATGAGTGGCATGGGAAATAAGAAAGTTTATTACAAGAAGTATTAAATATATGATACCCAAGTGCAATGTGAACTCCATATGGATTTTGATTTGACAGAGTCGTGTTTAAAAAGGTATTTTTGAGACAATTTGGGAAACTCGAATATGGACTGAATATGAAATATATATATCTGAATATAATCTGCACTATGCGATGTTCAGAAATTACTGCTAATTTCATTACATAGATAATGGCACTGTGCTATGTTCCCTAAAAATGTCATTTTTTGTTAGAGATGCACACTGATGTATTTACTGGTAAAATAATGTAACTCCTGGGATTTGCTTTCCAATACTTCAGCAAAAAAAAGGACAAGGGGAGATAATTAACAAGATTGGCAAAATGTTGACTGTCATTTAAGGTGGATGATGAGGAATCATTATGGTGTTCTGCTTGTGTGTTATGTTTAAAATTTTCCATGATAAAAAGATTTTTTTTAATATTATAGAAGTCTTTTCTTCTTGTAATCAGTACCCATCTGGAGATTTCATTTCCTAAGAAATGAGAATCAAGTCTGTGAAGTTAGTTTCCTCCTGACAATGGTTGATTCTTTCATCTTGGAACACATAGTTAAACTGTCTTTCTATTTACTATTATGAGAGCAGTTCCTACTTTTTCTCTAACAATGTGGCTTGCTCACAGTTTCCTGTATTCAATTTTCTCTGTTTGCACAAATAGAAACAAATACTTTGTTATAAATAGGCAAAACAGTGTGGAGACAGAAGCATGCTGAGACAATACAAAGCAATCTTTTTTTTAAATTTTTTAATGTTTATTATTTATTTTTGAGAGAAAGAGAGACAGAGCATGAGCAGGGGAGGGTTAGAGAGAGAGGGAGACACAGAATCCAAAGCAGGCTCCAGACTCTGATCAGCTCAGAGTCTGATGCGAGCGAGGCTCCAACTCACTAACGGGAAATCATGATTTGAGCCAAAGTCGGCTGTTTTAATCACTGAGCCACTCAGGTCCCCCTACAAAGCAATCTTAAAAATGGGAAAGATTACAATTGTTTGTGATCTTTAAAATGTTTTATCAGGGTCCCTGGGTGGCTCAGTCGGTTAAGCATCCGATTTGGGCTCAGGTTATAATCTCACAGTTTGTGGGTTCGAATCCCACATCAGGCTCTGTCCTGACAGCTCAGAGCCTGGATTCTGTCTCAGATTGTGTGTCTCCCTCAATCTCTGCCCCTCCCCCACACACACTCTGTTTCTCTTTCTTTCAAAAATAAATAAACATTTAAAAATATGCATATTTTAAATATTTTGTCAAAACATTAAAAACTCTCATCAGTAATTATAGCCATATAGGAAACTATAGGAAAGAAAAATGGGGGAAAAAAGCAAAGCTGATATTTATTTAGTATACTATAATTTAAAATACTGGAAACTTGGGGCGCCTGGGTGGCTTAGTCAGTTGAGCCTCCGACTTTGGCTCAGGTCATGATCTCACGGTCCATGAGTTCGAACCCCGCGTCGGGCTCCGTGCTGACAGCTCAGAGCCTGGAGCCTGTTTCAGATTCTGTGTCTCGCTCTCTCTCTGCCCCTCCCCTGTTCATGCTCTGTCTCTCTCTGTCTCAAAAATAAATAAATGTTAAAAAACATAAATAAATAAAATAAAATACTGGAAACTTTAAGGATTAAAGTGTCTTATCCTTTGTAAAAAAAAATAATAATTTTTCATTTTCCTCTGAGGGTGAAGGAGAAATGAATTAATCCATATTCAATCTTGGCTGAGCCCTCTAACAAAGCAATCATAGGCATCTAGAGAGTTACCTTTTGTGAAATCACATCTAGTTTCTACTTTTCCTACTTTATAAAATGAAGCAGACATCTTTTCTATACATATGAATTATCATCCTCCTTTCTAAATGTGCATGAGCTTCCTGTATTTTATCCTTTGCACTTTCAACATCATGAAATATCTCTGAGAATTCTTTTTCTAATAAAACTTTAGGTTTAAAGTTGCTATGGTGTCTCAGAATTCTGTGCAATTCTTTAAAAGATTCTCTATAGGCTTCTAGCTAGATATTGAACATAATCTGATTGTATTTTACAAAATCACTTTCAAAATATTGACGAGGTTCACCCCTCTACGTCAGTGGTTTTTAATAATTTTAGTATCTTTTAGCAATGATGTTTAAGCTTTTTTCATATGACATTATATTCAAAGTGGAATTGTTCTAGAGTGTAAGGTGGGGGTGAAAGACCCTGAATTCCCACCCCCTGGATCTCTCCCTCAGCTCCTGAGGTGGCCCCCAAACATCTCCGAGAACACAGTTTGCAGACACCTGCACTTCATAGTAGATAAAGTTCTATGGCTGATAAAGTGAAGTCATTAAGACACCCAGACACCACAACACAGATCAGCTAGGATTGGACATGTGGGTTCTTCCCATTGTATTGGTACTCAGAATCATCCCAGTCTTGACAGAAATATCCTGTCCCTCTATTTCTGTCTCTCTGATGCAGACCACTGAGTAGGATCCAGTGTGACCCTCCACCCAGCCTTCCAAATTATGCTTCAGACTGATCCTGGCTCTCAGCATCCACCTTGACCCAGGCTTCAATTTCACTTTTCGGCGCCCAAGTTCACCAGCAGCTCCCAAGCCCTGCCTGCGTTTACCAAAACACCAGCCTGGGATCTGGAGGTATCACACAAGGCCCCACACACATGTAATTTGTGTTGGCATTTCTCTCCCCACATGCCTTTTGCTATTTTAGCTTCTCTCAGATACACAGTCTTTGTTCTAAAAGTCTCCGTGTCCTGAATTACTTCCTTGCCCTCTGTACAGGATCAAAACCAGCTGTTAGAGCTGGTTGTTCGTTTCTTTAACAATCGGTCTGGCTTTTAAGTTAGCTCTCGTTGTTTGGCCATATCTTTATGAGCATGATCCCTGGGCAGATGGCAAAGAGAATGGAGAAGGGATAGAATACAGAAGGAAGTAGATTAGAAAGGAAGGACAATATCCTCATTTAAAGCTTTCCATAATGTTGGTTTTATCATTATAAAGATGCAAGAGGAGAGGAGAAGGAGAAAGAGGAATGGGAAAAATATAATAGAAAGATTTTATCAGAAGAGGAAGAATAAATGTCTGTTAAATACTTCTGGAAATTTGGGAAGTTTACTATGAATGTGGCTGTGTGCGGGGTGTTGGGGGGGTGATATTCCTTCACTTCTCTGAGTGTCCCCAATTCAAAAACAGTTTGACCTCGTACATCTTATAAAATCTAAAATCTATTTGAGAACTTCCATCAAAACTTGGGATGTATATTTTAGAATGTCTGGTTACTAATACTGACCAGTTGATCATCCAGTCCAAAAAGTTGTTCCATGTAAGTTTCAGACAACCTCCGAATTTTTGGCCTCATTGATGGATCAATGCACATATCCCTTTGATAAAATCATAAAACACAGTCAAACATTTCATTTCATAGTAGTTAGTTCCATAATTAAATCAGTGATTTGAATCCATGATTCAATGGGTGGAGTTGAAGGGAGGGGAAGGAGGAGACACCTCCCCTTGGGAGAAGTATATCAAAACCTACTGCAGGACTTTGTCAGCCACCCCCTCCTCCAGATTTTGCTGTGCCCCCCAAGAGAGTATGCCTCTTTTTCCTCATCCCCAACTTGAAATAACTGCCCTACGAGCACATTATTGATGAGAGAGGGCTATATTTCTCAAGTTAAGAACCAGTGGGGAAATTGTTCCTATTGAAGTCTTTCAGACTTAAAAGCCTATGAAAGGGGGCGTCTGGGTGCCTCAGTCAGCTAAGTGTCTGACTTGGCCTTAGGTCATGATCTTACGGTCTGTGGGTTTGAGCCCCACGTCAGGCTCTGTGCTGACAGCTCAGAGCCTGGAGCTGCTTTGGATTCTGTGTCTCCCTCTCTCTCTTCCCCTGCCCCACTCGCACTCTCAATCTCTCTTTCTCTCTCTCTCTCTCTCTCTCTCTCAAAAAGAAATAAACATTTTAAAAAAGCCTATGGAGGGATTCCTTAACCATCCTGAGATTAGAAGACTTCTTTTGGTACTCTATAGTGAGTGTTTTACATTCAGAATAAAATATCTCCCTACCATAAAGCAAAACAATACTCACCAGAGAAGACTTTCGAGACCATTTTCCATTATAGTAATGATCATTTTCTGTAAATATTTCAGCGGATCCTCAGGACATGTAGTAAGTAGGCCACATAACAGAGCCTAGGGAAAATGAAACAGAATCACTCTTTCTGGATGTGCATGTTCTTTTTTTTTTTTTTTTTTTTTAACATTTATTTATTTTGAAAGACGGAGACAGAGCACTAGTGGGGGAGGGGCAGAGAGGGGTGGGGAAGACACAGAATCTAAACCAAGCTCCAGGCTCTGAGCCATCAGCACAGAGCTCGATGTGGAGCTCGAACCAACAAACTGTGAGACCATGACCTAAGTCAAAGTTGGACACTTAATCAACTGAGCCCCCCAGGCGCCCCTGGATGTGCGTGTTCTTACTAAGCAACAAATAGGTTTCTCTCCTACAATTCCAGAATCGAATAAAGTGATAGGGTTTTTTAAAATATATTTTTATTTATTTTTGAGAAAGAGAGCAAGAGGAGGGAAGGGGTAGAGAGAGAAGGGGACAGAGGACCAAAGCAGACTCTTTTCTACCAGTAGAGAGCCAGATGTGAGGGTCAAACTCACAAACCATGAGATCATGACCTGAGCTGAAGTGAAATGCTCAACCAACTGAGCCACCTAGGCACCCCAATGTGACAGTTTTTTAGGTAAGCGTACCTTATAGACACTCCTTTATTTATCCAGTGTTCATATTTTGTTAAAGTCTAACTAAAATGAAGTTTCACCTTTACTACTTAAAAAAAAAAAATCCATTGTAAATGACACAATGGAGTTGCTGCTCAGTGTTTACATTCAATGGGCGGTATTTTGGAGTCCAATTGAAGACACAGTTGTGATATTTTGATCAGTGGTGTCTACCCCTTTTTAGTATGAAGTCCTCCTTTTTAACATCAAAAATCTCCTCAGACCCAACCACAAAAGTTATTGAGAAAATCCACCCTCAAAATCTATTACAAATTCAAGGAGTCTTTTTAAAAAAATTGTATTTTATCATTCACAACATCTACAGAACATATATTTGAAAAATTATAGCTTATGGGGCCCCTGGCTGGCTCATTTGGAAGAGCATGTGATTCTTGATCTTGGAGTTGTGAGTTCAAGCCCCGAGTTCAAGCCCCACGTTGGGTGTAGAGATTACTTAAATAAAACTTAGAAAGAGAGAGAGAGAGAGAGAGAGAGAGAGAGAGAGAGAGAGAGAGAGAAAGAAAGAAAGAAAGAAAGAAAGAAAGAAAGAAAGAAAGAAAGAAAGAAAGAAAGAAAAAGAAAGAAAGAAGAAAGCAAGCAAGCTTGTAGCATAGTTCACAAAGGTGGGAAACAAATGGCTTACTGGATCTGGATATTTAAAGTACATATATGAGGGGCGCCTGTGTGGCTCAGTCGGTTAAGCGTCCGACTTCAGCTCAGGTCATGATCTTGGGTTTGTGGGTTTGAACCCACGTCGGGTTCTGTGCGACAGCTCAGAGCCTGCAGCCTGCTTCGGATTCTGTGTCTCCCTTTCTCTCTGCACCTTCCGCACTCGCACTCTGTCTCTCTCTCCAAAATAAATAAACATTAAAAAAAAA
Organism: Herpailurus yagouaroundi; assembly: GCF_014898765.1. Classification (NCBI taxonomy): domain Eukaryota; kingdom Metazoa; phylum Chordata; class Mammalia; order Carnivora; family Felidae; genus Herpailurus; species Herpailurus yagouaroundi. The sequence continues at coordinate 79,711,552 of NW_024412391.1, forward strand.
AAAATTAAAGTACGTATATGAACTCAGAAAGCTGTTGCCATCTTACTTTCCGCACTGAGTTTTCCCAAAATGGAGAATATTTCTCCATTTGAGGCAGAGAAAACAGTTTACAGCACACATCCCACAGAAACCACCTGGAATCCTCCTTAGACATTTCTCTTTGCCATTTTGGTTCACTTCCTGCAGGCAGGGTCTAGTGTGCACGGGGCAGGACTGGGGGTGGAGGTGGAGAGGCCATTCTTTTACAGAGGGCCTATTCTCACTGGCTTTTTTCCTGCTCACCCACTTGTGAACAAAGTAATTTCACCCACTGGGTCATGCAGGGATCTTCCCACCTCCATGGACCAAGTGTCAGCAGATCCAGTCCTGGAAGTCCTGCCTTAGTCTCTTAGCAGTTCTCATAGTGTTCTTCCAGGGGGAAGAAATTGGATAATTTCCCCTGACTGGACCCTGCACAGTATAGTTCTCCCTTTGCAATTAGCTCCGTGTCCCCCTTTTAGTGTGCAGGCTGCAGGCTGAGAACCCAGCCCTCAAGACTACGGCAAAGTGGTTAGACCTACATGTCTCTCCTTCTCCAGCTCTGCCTCCTGACCGAGCCCCATCCCAGATGTTCACAGTGAGCACTTAGCCATCTGCTGACTGACTTCTTTCTCCCCTAGACCTACAGAATATAATTGCACAGGAGGTCAGTGATTTTCACCACAGTTGCAAGATGGATATGAACAGCACTCCATTACCCAAGGGCGGAAGTCTTCTATTACCTGGAAGCCAGGCTTCAGACAGCTCCCTGAATAGTCCCACGAAAGGCCCATCTGCTTTCTGGCACTGCTGTGCCTGAGTCCCCAGAGTGCTGAGTTTCTCCATTCCCCACTTACCACATCCTGCATTCCATTCTGGCACCCTGAGGATATCTGCATCGGAATCACCTGGGGAGTGAATTGGTCTCTGAAGGTGGGGCCTGGGAAGCTGCATTTTGATGAGCTCCCCAAGTGATTCCTCCACACACTGAAGTCTGAGGATTGGTGCCTTGAGGTGATTTTTAAGAAAGTTGGGATCTGATTAATGAATACAAGAAATTACTTCTTTATATTCCTAAATTCCACAGATTAGGAAACTACTTCTCCTGAAAAGTTATCTTGCAGAAGTCAAATCAAGTTGAGAGGAAAAGTCTCTGGAATGATAATAAAGGCATATGGAACTAGCATAGTTCAAATGTTCACTTTTTGCACAAGATATCCCATTGTTCAGTTTCCCACTGGGCAAAGTAAAATAGGCTAAGGCTTTATATATTAATGTGTAAACAGCGTATAGCTATCTGCCAATAAGAAAACATAATTAGTGAATCACTAGCTTTTTTTCCGCCCAATGAAAATAAAAATTGCAAAACCATTAGTTTTGCAGAGGCAAAATTATGCAAAATTCCCACAAGATGAATGTTTGGCTGTCAAAAAACACATTAATTATTAATTACCAATTATTATTGCTAGGTTTCTAAGTAAAAACAATCAAGGACAAAAAACACCATGACTTAAAAAGATCTAAATTGGCTTTCTGAAGCTTGTATTTTCACAAAATAATTGTGCAATCTTCCACTTGCTTTTGGCTCTGTCTCTCTAACTCAGTCCCCAGTCTTTCTCAAATATTCTGAAAGATGTATGGGGACTGATGACAAACATGGGTTTATCCAGGACCATTGTTTCTACTCCTTTCAACTACCATCCATCTTTCCAGGAGCAAGATAATGCAGTGCTTGGGTTCCACTAGCTGTAAATTCTGGATCTGCAATCTCCCAGTGGGGAAGCTCTGACAATTACTTCTCTGTTCTTATTTCCTTCCCTATACATATCATAAAGGTACACATATCATAGGTCTATCATGAGAATTAAATGAGCTAATATATGAAAAGTATTTTGAATAGTTTCTAGTATAAAATAAACACTCCATAGATGATCATGGTAACAAGCCATTCACTGATAATCATCACCTCCTGTAGAGCCAAAGACTTGAACAAAGAGAAAAGAAATTCAAAACTATTCCCCTGTACCATTCAGAGGCCAGTGTGATGACAGAGAGATTGACTTTATACCAAGCCTGATGGAAGAGATTAGAACAAATGCATTTGGGGGAAAGGATTAGGAGAGAGAACTTGATAGAATAATAGTTTAAATATAAATAGCAAAGTAGTAACTATCTATGAGACACTTAGATACTCAAGGGAGCAAGACTTATTTGGCTTTTCAGATATTGCAGATAAATATAGTAAAATATACTAAGGGCCTAAGTAGCAATGCAAAAATCAGTTGCTTCCTGAGTACAGAGATAAAGTGATTACAAAAGCCTTGTGAGGCCCTGGGCAGTGGGAGAAACTTCCAGGTAGCAAGTACTGAGCAGGTGGTTTGCAAATAGGGTCTTTCTCTTGGCAAGAGCAACACCTCAGGGGCAGAGACCAGTTTGGCTGGAGTAAAGGGTTCTGATGAGAGAGAAGCAGACATAGCCAGAATTTTATACTGGGACCTGGGACAGGGTCTTCCTCCCTCCTCTAGATTCCTCGAGGCCATTCAGAAGCAAACCCCAGCAAGACCAGTCACACGGCCAAATGTCGCACACAGCCAAACATCCAGAGAATCACAGTTCATTTTGCTTCCCAAGATCCCACTTGACTTTTAGAGGGAGTTGACCTTGACTTTTAGAGGGTATGTTCTTATTTCTGGATTTCACAGATGAGGCAAAGTAGGGCCAGGTGGTACATAAAGTGAGAAGGTTTTTAAACTACAAACTCAGAGCTCCTCCCGGGCCCATAGCATTGCACTCACGCAAAATTGTTTGCATGTATATCTTCCTCCAGAACTCGAGGGGTTTTTTCACGTTATCTATCTGGAAGTATTTATTTATTTATTTATTTATTTATTTATTTATTCATTCATTCATTCATTCATTTATTATTTGGTTGTTCCCTTATTCATTTTTTTTTATTTTAAAGAGAGAGAGTGCATGCTGAGAACATGTTCAGGGAAGGGACGGGGAGAGAAAAGAGAGAGAGAGAGAGAGAGAGAGAGAGAGAGAGAATCTTAAGCAGGCTCTACACCCAGCACATAGCCCCACATGGGGCTCCATCCCATGACCCTGGGATCATAACCTGAGCCAAAATCAAGAGTCAGACCCTTAAACTGACTGAGCCACCCATGCTCCCCTTGAAAAGTTTTATTTTTATGCAATCTAGAAAGACATTCTTCTTTTAAATTAATGGTAGAAAAATCAACATATAGTTTTCACCTTATTTGTTTTAGATGAGATTGCTTTTATTTAATTTATTTATTTATTTATTTATTTATTTATTTATTTATTTTTAATTTTTCATTTAATTTTTAGAGAAAGAGAGAGAGCATGTGTGTGTATGAGTGGGGAAAGGGCAGAGGGAGAGGGAGAGAGAGAGAGAGAGAGAGAGGAAGAATCTTAAGCAGACTCCATGTCCAGTGGGGACCCCCACATGGGGCTTGATCCCACGACCCTGGGATCATGACCTGAGCCAAAATCTAGAGACTGACATTCAACCAACTGAGTCACTCAGGCACCCCAAGATGAGATTGCTTTTAAAAATGCAATGTCAGGGGCGCCTGGGTGACTCAGTCGGTTGAGCGTCGGACTTTGGCTCAGGTCACAATCTCGCAGTTTGTGGGTCTGAGCCCCACATCAGGCTCTCTGCTGTCAGCGCAGAGCCCGCTTCAAATCTGTCTCCCTCTCTCTCTGTCCATCCCCCATTCTCTCTCTCTCTCTCTAAAATAAACATTAAAAAATAAAAAAATAAAAAATAAATAAAAATGCAATGTCAGAATCACACAGTTACAGAAACCCCTTTTCTTAAGAATAAGGTTTCAGTCTTTGTTCAAAGTCGCTTCTAGCTCCCTCCCCTTGCAAACAAGCTCCAAGTGACATCTCACAAATGCTTGCCATCCCATTATGGTAGAAATGGGGTTGGCATGCTATTGTGTCATTGGAGGGGAACTCTTAATCGGTTTCTACAGAAGTTACTAAGTTAACAATTTGAGAACAAGAGTTTTTGTGTCTTCTTGAGATTTAAATAGAAGGTGTCAATTTTTTATTTTAGAAACTCTATAACTTAAAGTATACTGAAGATTATTTAAAAGGGTCAGCTGGCTTCAGCCATTCAGGAGGAACATCAGTGAGAGATGTCCCTCAACACTAGAACTTGAGGGGTCTTAAGGCAGGTGGGACACGTGAGGAGACCCAGTCTCCGTGAGGTAAGAGCAAGACAATGGATTCTGATACCTGCTGGATTGTGCCTGGCCCACAGCGAGGTGGTCACCAGCTGTTTAATCCCTAAATAAGTAAACTGTTACTGGAGAAATAATCATTGTATGCTTTTTGGTTATTTAAGTGTTCCACAAATTTGCCTCTGGAACTGCATCTGTGAGTTGGCTGACTGGGCTAAGGGAACTCAGCAAACAACTGCCCTCAGAAGATACAACGTCTATCCCCAAGGTCCAGTAAAATGAGTTAATGTATCAGTTCCTTCTCTCCTGCATTGGCTGGCGGTCTCTTGCTCCATATTCAATAATTCCTGATTCTTGCATCTCTAGTAAATATTTGCAGCAATTAGTTCCTAAAAAAAATCCCCAGGGGCGCCTGGGTGGCTCAGTCAGTTGAGCATCCAACTTCAGCTCAGGTCATGATCTCACAGTTCGTGAGTTCCAGCCCCGCATCAGGCTCTGTGCTGACAGCTTAGAGCCTGGAGCCTGCTTTGAGTTCTGTCTCTCCCTCTCTCTCTGCTCCTCCCCTGTTCACACTCTGTCTCTATCTCTCAAAAATAAATACACTCTGGGGCGCCTGGGTGGCTCAGTCCGTTAAGCGTCCGACTTCGGCTCAGGTCATGATCTCACTGTCCGTGGGTTCGAGCCCCGCGTCGGGCTCTGTGCTGACGGCTCAGAGCCCGGAGCCTGTTTCAGATTCTGTGTCTCCCTCTCTCTGACCCTCCCCCGTTCATGCTCTGTCTCTCTCTGTCTCAAAAATAAATAAACGTTAAAAAAAAAATTTTTTTTTTAAATACACTCAAAAAAAAAAAATCCCCAGTAACAGAATCTATGTAATTTAGAAATAAATGCAATATTTTCAAAATACAAATTGGAAGCTATGATGAAAGAAATATAAAGCATAAAAGATGAATAAAAATCATAAAAATAAAAAAACACTTATTTCTAAAAATAGAAAACTTTGCAAAAAATTTTTGATTTGTAACTTAAATACGCCCTCTGCTGGGAATATCTAGTTTTGCAAACTAAATGTTAAACCGAAATCTGAGCTAACAATTTGAAGAGCACTTCTCTGCTCTCAGAGATAATTGCTATGTACAGCTGTTTACTAATTTGGTAGACACTATACCCATAGTATCTCACCCATCCTGGGACCATGCTGACTTCTGCCTAGTAGAAAATTGAAGAAGAAACGGATTTCTAAATATTATTGACAATGTTGGGGCCCCTGGGTGGCTCAGTCAGTTGAGTATCTGACTTTGGCTCACGTCATGACCTCATGGTCTGTGGGTTCGAGCCCCGCATCGGGTTCTGTACTGACAGCTCAGAACCTGTGTTCTGGTTCTGTGTCTCCCTCCCTTTCTTTCCTTCCCTGCTTGTGCTCTCTCTCTCGCTCTCTCAAAAATAATAAGGCTTCATTGTGTATTGCTATCTTAATACCTTTTAAAATACAAATGTCTTTTGTAAGGAATATTTCCAAGGAAGGAGATTCCAACAGTAGTGGGATGAAGTATTTCATAATAAATACTTCAGATGAAGTATTTCTAAGAACTATCTCAGAGAGAGAATCTAGTGAGTGAGAAATCAGAAGACAATACTCAGTTTTCCCACAATTCTATCTAGGTGCAGGCTCTGAGTGTCCACATGCAGATGTTTTTTAAAAACGTGGAATTTCTAAAATATATTTTTCCTGAATTTAAAATAGTATATAGCGAGTAAATCTCTTATTGCACAGATTTCCAAGTATTTGATCAATTAGTTCATTTACTTCAAACCTAAAATTAAAGTTTAAAAAATACTTGACTCCATGGTCTAAAAAAACAAAACCCACAGCCATTCTCTATCTCGATGTTTGTACCTCTTGCACTAACAATACACGTAGGTTTGCGTGGAAGCCATATTAGATACTGGTTGCCCATGAGGGAAAGAAAAGACGAGCTTGCTGCAACATGAGAACATGAACCATGAAGGAAGAGATCATTTTCCTGACAGAACTATGGTGATTGGTCACAGTGAGTGATTTCAAATACATTTTTTTTTTTTAGTCAGAAAAAAAAAATCTTAAAAAAAAAAACAACAACCTCATGGGAATCCCAAAATATATCCAGATAAAAGCAGAGCTGCTCTTTGATGTTGTAGGGGGAGTGTATAAGGGGAAGAAGACGAGCTCTCTTCTTCCCGATGCCCTTTCTCCAGCTATACAGCGTTCCTTGTAGGCGTCGTTAGAACCCTGGGATTCTGCTAACAGAAAACAAAACCAAACCTTTGGAAATCTGTCAGTATGCAATTAGGCACACACAGGGCTATCTGGAAACCGAACCTGAGGAAGAGGGTTTTATGACAGTGCTAGCTGGGACAGAGACCGGCCCATCTAGGAAATGGGGTGTCCAGGAGACCTCATGTACGTGGCCAGAGGCAAAAGGGCGCTCAATCCAGGGAGACCAGACGCAGGTCTGCAACAGGCCAACCAGCTGTACCTGGGATGAGAAACCAGCGCTTCCCAGTAATAAACGCTTTTATGCTCCCTGTGTTTTCTTTATTGCTTTCTAGTTTATTTGCTAATAGTATGGGAAAGCAAAAAAAGGGGCATGTTTACTACAGTTAGACCAGCATTTCAGTTAATATATGAATATATATTTTTATATATAAATATATTTTATATATAAAATATAAAATATAGAAAATATTTTATATTTTATTATATATAAAATATAAAATGTATAAAATATTTTATATTTTATTATATATAAAATATATGAATATATTTTTTCTGACTATAAAAATAACATGTGATCTATGCAATTTGGAAAATTCAGAGAAAATACAAAGAAGAAAATAAAACTCAACCATCATCCTGCCAACCAGAAATAACCTCTAAGAAAAATTTTAGTTTCTTTCCTCAGTGCATATATTTTTAACAAATTAAATTTTAAAATGATAATTGTACAAATTAAAATCAGGATTATATATTGTTGTATATTCTTTTTTTTTTTTTTTTTTGTATATCTTTTTTTTTCCTTGGCTGGTCATTATGTTGTGAACATTTTTCCATGTCTCCCCCAAATTCTCAAGCCATCATGTACTGAGGTTGGTTGATAATCTATTGCAAAAAATAGTACCGGGGTGCCTGGGTGGCTCTGTTGGTTAAATGTCTGACTTCGGCTCAGGTCATGATCTCACGATCTGTGAGTTTGAGCCTTGCATCAGGCTCTGTGCTGACAGCTCAGAGCCTGGAGCCTGGTTCAGATTCTATGTCTCTCTCTCTCTCTCTCTCTCTCTCTCTCTGTCTCAAAAATAAAGATTAAAAAAAATTTTTTTAAAGAAGAAGAAAAAAAGTAGTACCATAAATGTTTAATAATTTCTAAATGGTTGGCCATTTGGGTTATTTCTAACTTTTTCCCAGTATTAAAAATTATAGGATATAATATTAATTTTTATTAATAATGATGAAATGTACATATCTTCATCTCTATTTTTTCAGGATAGATTTCTAGAAGAATATAGAATCAGAAGGTGCGTCTTGAAGCTCTTCATACATATCTCAAAATTGCTTTCTAAAAACGTCTTATCAATTTACACTCTTATTAACAGCCAACGTGAGTGTCCATTTTACCTTGCCAACACTGAGAATAATAAAATTTTTTATTTGACAGGTGGGAAACAGTAATTCATTTCATCTATATTTTGTTTTTGTCAGTGGGGTTAATTTTCTTACATTTACTAGCCACTATGGACTAATTGTGTTCCCTCAAAATTCATGTCTTCGTTGTGATGATATTTGGAGATGGGGCCTTTGGGTGGTAATTAGGGTTAGATAAGGTTGTGAGAGTTGGGTCCTCATGATGGGATTAGCACTGTTATAAAAAGAGACACCAGACAACTTGCTCTCTGTCTCTGCCATGTGAAGACACAGTGAGAAGACAGCCACCTGCAAGCCAGGATGAAGGCCATCACCAGAACCTCACCATGCTGGCACACTGGTCTCAGACTTTCAGCCTCCAAAACTGTGAGAAAACAAAGTTCTGTGGTTTAAGCCACCCAGTGTAATGGTACTTTGTTATGGCAGCCCAAGCAGACAAAGACACTAGCCATCTCTGATTTTGCATACACTTTACTTGTCCTTTATTGGGACAGACTTCATTTAGATAGGATTAGGGAGGCAGATATATCAGTGTCCAAAGAGAGAACCCCAGAGGAATGATAAATTCAGAAAGACAGAAGCAAAGCCACTTGTTGAATCTCCATTCATGTCCCCCAGTCTCCCCTAGAGACCTTCTCAGCTACAGGTATAGAGCGTTTTGTGATTTAAAACAAATAAATCATTTCAACAGTTAGTCCATGACCTAGTCTCCTAGTCCATTCGGGCTTCTGTAATACAACACCATAGATTGGGTGACTTACCAACAACAGAAATTTATTTCTAGAGGCTGGGAAGTCCAAGATCAAAGTACAAGAAGATCCTGTGCCTGGTGAGAGCTGATTCCTGGTTCATAGACGGCCATCTTCTCATAGCGCCCTCACATCATAGGTGGGCAAGGGATTTCTGTGGGGCCTCTGTTATAAGGGAACTGGTCCCACTCATAAGGGCTCTGCCTCATGACTTAATCACCGACAAAGTCCCCACCTCCAAATACTATCACATGGAACATTAGGTTTCAACAGATGAATTTGGGGAGACCCAACATTCAGTTGATAGAATGCTCTTATCACTTCTTTCATTTTCACAATAAAATCTAATTATGGTGATTCTTGAAGATTTGAACCTAGACATCAATTTCCTTTGGTGTATGTGAGAATAGCTGTCCTATGTGTAACCCCACTGATCGTTGGAAGTCACCAAGCTGACTGGCCATTATAGCCCCTCTACCCTCACTGTGCCACTCAGACTCTCCCTGAAGTTCCAGAAGCATTGTGCTCTTGAAAAGAACAAACTTCTTAGAGACACAGTGATCACTTCTGGGTCAGAGGTAATTTTCCTTGATTTATTAAATATGTAAAAATATTCTAGACCTGCATTGTCCAATATAGTAGCTACTATTTACACATGGCTATTGAGTACTTCAGACATGGTGGTCCAAATTGAGATGGGACGTAAGTGTAAAATACACATCCAATTCTAAGACATAATGTGATTTCACATTGAGTCCATGTTGAAATGATGATATTCCGGACAGATTGTTTTTTCTAAAATATATTAAAATTAACTTCACCAGGGCTAGCTCAGTCAGATGAGTGTCTGACTTCAGCGCAGGTCAGGATCCCACAGTTTGTGGGTCGAGCCCTGCATCAGGCTCCGCTTCAGATCCTCTGTCCCAGCTCTCTCTGCACCTCTTCCACTCACAATCTCTCTCAAAAATAAATAAGCATTAACAATTTTTTAAATTAACTTCACCTATTTATTTTTACTTCCTTAATGTATGTATTTATAGGACACCCAAATAGACAAATGCACAGAGAATACAGGAGAAAAGTTTGGGCTAGAAACAGCTTCAAATTCACGGCTGCAAGTGGCTAAAGCCATTGAGGTATTTTCTACTAACACATGGTAGATGCCCAGCAAATATTTGCTGATGGAATGGTCTAATTCCATCAGTGTAATAGCTTACCACACTTACCATCCCCTAAGAAAAAAAGGCTGGCTGGTGTCAAGAGCCTAATCTGTTGCTCAAAAAAAATAAGTTACCTAACTAACTTGAATTGAACATACCTGGTTCTCTTTAGAAACATTTGCTCTTAGAACTGAGCCACCATACTGTGCGGACGTCCAAGCAGCTCATGAAGAGGCCCATATGGAGAAACCAAGCCTCCCGGCTCACAGACGTAGCTGAACTCCCAGCCAACACCCAGCACCAGCTGGCCAGGCATGTGAGCAAACCATCTTAAAAGTGGATCTTAGAGGACATGCTTCAATACCGTTGACTTGGGACCTTGCTGGCAGGGGATGACTTCTTATCTACTGCCTTGATAACTTCAAGGGCCATCACTGTCTCATGTCCCACAGCAATAATGGCTTGGAGGCAGGTACTCAGAGAAAGTCTCTATGCCTATGGGCTTGCTGGGGACAGTCTGCACAGTGGCAAACACACACACACACACACACACACACACACACACACACACACACACTTAATTATATTAAATTAAATTAAATTAAATTAAATTAAATTAAATTAAATAATAAAAGTGGACCTTTAACCCCTGTCCATCACCCCAGATGGTACCACATGGAGCAGAGAAAAACTGAAAAACCTTATCAGAATTCAGATTTTTGAGCAAACAAAATGATTCCTGCTGTTTTAAGTCACTAAGTTTTATAGTTGTATTACATAGCAATGGATAATTGATACAGCAAATAGAAAATGACTATACAGCCAAATGAAGCCTATTATTCCATCCATCCCTAGCTACATACATTATGAGAAAAAAACACCCAGCCATTACTCTCTTGTAACTTCTTATTATAGAAAACTTCAAACACAGAGAAAGTAAACAAGAGTATAATGAACCCCTGTGTACCCATAACCCAGTTTCAACAATCACCCCATTCCGTGAGACTTCTAAGTTGTTCATGTTAACAATGATTTTAAAATAACAACATATCGGGGCGCCTGGGTGGCACAGTCGGTTAAGCGTCCGACCTCAGCCAGGTCACGATCTCACGGTCCGGGAGTTCGAGCCCCGCGTCGGGCTCTGGGCTGATGGCTCAGAGCCTGGAGCCTGTTTCCGATTCTGTGTCTCCCTCTCTCTCTGCCCCTCCCCCGTTCATGCTCTGTCTCTCTCTGTCTCAAAAATAAATAAAAAAAATAAAATAATAAAATAAAATAAAATAAAATAAAATAACAACATATTAATGAAAGCAGGAAATGGTTGACAAAATGGATGAAAAGATGCAGAATTTTGATTGGAATGTATAAAAAAAGACTGACATTCTAAAACTGGAAAACACACTGTTTGAAATTAAAAACTCATTTGATATATTTAACAGTAGACTGGACACAGCATAAAATGGAATCAATAAACTTAAAGACAATCAGTGAAAAATATCCAAACAAGTACAAAGAGAAAAATAGGGAAAAAACAAAACAGAACAAAAAAACCAAACCTAACATATTTATGATTGGAGTCCCAGAAGGAGTAGAGAGAATTGGGTAAAAGCATTGTTTGAAATGATCCACAATTTTCTAAAACTGATGAAAACCATCATCAATTAGAATCAGTAGCCCAGTAAGTGAAGCAGGGGTGTTGTTTTGTTTTGTTTTGTTTGTTTTGTTTGTTTTAAATCAGCCTCCATGCGAGGGTTTTCAGGGAAATGATATCCAGGTTTTATTTAGGATAGGTAGGTGAAGTTCAGAAGAGGTTAAATACACAGAGAATCCATGATAATATGTGTGTGTGTGTGTGTGTGTGTGTGTGTGTGTGTGTGTGTATACACACACACACACACACACACATTCCAAAGCTTGTAGAAGATGGGTTTTGGAAAATAGCCAGTCCTGGCAAATTGGATTAGATGAATAGCTGTGCAGGAATATAAGGCACAATGAGATTTATCCTGATAGTCTCCTGGGGTTAGTGGGTTAACCAGGTTAAGGTGGGAGTGTGAGCCCCCAGAAAACTGATCTCTTGCGCCTATTGGTAACATGGTAGCAGAAGTGAGTGAAGGACTCCTGAGAGTCATGAGAATGTCACCTTAGGCCAAGGGCACTTCTGAGGGCCTCTTTCTTCTGGGAGCAAAGCAACCTGGTAGGCTGGTGAGCAAAGGATGCTTTCACCCAAAGGAGGAGCCAGGGATTACTCTGGCAGCTTCTGAGTGTTATGGAAAGTGGAGAGCAAGATGAGGAGAGGCTATCACTTCCCTGATGTGCCCTGACCCTCAACTCAAGTCCACTTCTGCTACCTACTCCACAGCCAACCTGGACTGAGTCATCACTCTGCCCTAAATCTTAAATACAAACATTCCACTTCCTGATCCCTACCTCCTACTTTTCCAGTTCCCTCACTCAATTACTCCCTTTACACCTCTTCACTCCTTAGGAACCTTCACTTTCTGCCCATAGATCAATCTCACATCCTACTCTCATTTCCCACCCAGTTCCTGGGCCCATCAGGCGCTCTGAAAAGCTTAGTTCCTTTGCCGCTGCCCTTCAATACTATATGCCTGGCAAACACCTATCCTGGTTGAAACCAACTCTTATTTCTGTATCTACATGTGGTTTACTGACTGCTGCTTAAGAAAAATCACACAATGGGGAAGATGAGTACCATGCTCTCCAGATATTTTTAAATATAATTGAAGTAAAACATGAATCAAACTCATCAGAAAAAAACTAAAACAATACAGATCTATATGGAACAAAAAATTAGGGTTCTCTCCTAAAACAAACATTTGCTGTCAATAGTGTTGCAATATGTTCTATGCATGTGTCATTGTTTTAACTGTAGATAGATATGGACACATAAATATATGAGTAGCGTCAATTGTAGACACCTCTGGGACAACTTGCATTTTTTTCCCCTTCTTTTTAAATGTGTCTTGGAGGGCTTTTCTTTTGAAAAGGTACACATATACTTTATATACTAGCCCATTCTCTCATTCATATATAAGTTCTTTATGATTTTCACTATAATGAATATACTTGGACAGCTTTCTGGGTACATGTGAAAGTATACCTCTAGAGTGGATCCCTAGAAATGAAATGTTTGATCAACAATATGTCTAAATTACCATCCAAAAAGGCTGTACCAAATTGCACTCCCAACTGTATAGGAGTTATTATCCCAAGCAGGGCTCTCAATACTGCCTGGTTCTTTCCTTCCCTAGCTAGACCTCTCTCCCCATCATTCTCCACATACTTTATTTCTGCTCAAAACCCCTTCTGCAGCCTCCAACTCCACCCAAACATATAATTCTTAGCAAATATCTTCCCAAATATTTGTAGAGAAAATGGAAGTCACCAGAGAACTTTCTTGGCTTCCTACCCCCAAAACTACAAAACCTATCCACCCCTCTCCTGTCCTCCTTCCTCCCTTCCTGTTATAATGGTGGGGGTAGGGAACAGTCTTGCTGTTTAAGGCAATCCCAGTGGTGGGGTCTTTCCCCTCACAAAGGACCGGCTACCTTCCATCGAGAGGTCTCTATCTTCTGCCTTCACCACTCCATTGAAACCCCAGGCTCACCGTGTGCCAAATCCACTATACCTCACCTTAGGTGGCACTATTGCCCTCTCTCTTCATAAAGCCACACTCTTCGGATGTTCCTCCTCTGTTTCTAGGGCACTGCTTTCGCACTTCTCTTGTCCTCAGGCCCCTCTCGCGCCCCATGCGCCCAAACCTTAAAGTTTGGAGTTTGGGGTTTCTGCCCCGGGACCCTGTACTCTTTCTCCCCGAGTTAGGTCACCCATTCCCCCCTTTCAGCCACCATCACCTCCCTCTGTCCTCTCCTTTCTGATCTGTATCTTCAGCCCAGATTGCCAGCCTGCTCAAGGCTAACCTCATCCTGGCCCATTCCGCCCCAGAATCCCTCCGCTCCCTCTGCGGCTAAACCCCAGCTCCTTCCGGATATCTTCGGTTTCTCCCCTCTGGTAACTCCGCCGCCACGTGGCTCCAGTACCTCGCAGACCTGAGGAATGTAGTTCTCTTTGAAGTAGTTCCTCAGCCGGGAGTTGGCAGTGCGTAGCGAGGCCATGACCACAGGCCCCACTGAAACTCCCCGCCTGCTTTCCGCGCCCCGCGTACCAGGCGCGGAGCCCGTGCTTAGGGCTAGCGCGTCCCGGCGTTGCCCCGGCAACCGCGGGAGAGGTGGGGGGGAGGGGCCGGGGCTGCACCCGAAGTTCCACGCCTCTACCGCCCGGGGCAGCCGGGAGGGAGGCGGGCTTCGGCCCTGGTGGGGCGGGGCCCGGGCCGAAGCGAGGGCAAGCCCACCTCCGGACAACGGCGGACCCCAGTGCGCCCCCTGGGGGACGCGCAGTCTTTGCGGCCCTTCACATAGCCCTGCCCCCCGCCCCGCCTCTGCCGAGCGGCCTGGACGCTTGGGGGCCGGAGTGGGCGGTTTTACTATTTTAGCAGGGCCGTTTCCGGGAGGCGGAGCTCAAGCCCCATTTCCTTTCTCGCCCTTCGGCTAGCGCTGGGGGTGGCGGCGGGGCCCGCTTGCTTCGGAGCCTCCCGCGCCAGGCCCAGCGCTGCGCCTCAGCCCCAGCTGTAGCATGGGCCGCTCCCGGCACGTGGGCTGGGTGGCGGCGGGCCTGGTCCTCGGGGCCGGCGCCTGCTACTGCATTTACAAGCTCACGCGGGGCCAGCGGCAAGGCGACCGCAGGCTTAGGCTGCGCCCCTCGCGCTCCGCAGGTGAGGCCGCAGGGGTGCCCAGCAGGTGGCCGGGGACGGCCGGCGGGGCCTCGGTGTTATCCCGAGGGTGCGGGTTGAAGACTGCTGGGGCTCGTGGCTCTCCCGCGCTTGCAGAGAAAGGAGCCGAGCTGGAGGAGGGAGAGCGGGAGGGAGATTCGTGAGAAGTACAAGGTCGAGAACCACAGGTGCAGAGGGCGGATCGTCCGCTTGACTGGGTGCGGGTAGGGTTCTGAGCCGCCCCTTGCTTCCATTTGGTTCAAAATCTTGGGATGAAAAGTTGCCCCGATTTTCCTGCCTGAGTGCGGCGTCACAGCGGAGGGTTGATTAGGTTTCTCAAAAGCATGTCGATTATTCCTCACGTTAAAGCTTGCTCCCGGACTCTGTGTTACCAAAGGGATTGTCCCTACTGTGGCCCGGGTTTTGCTGGCCTTGGAGCGGTAGATGATGAAATTGTGCTTGGACTTGCCCTGGAAGAAGGAACCCTTGAGGATTATCTCTGCCTGCATTCGGCCCAGCCTCAGAGGGGAGGTACCTTGATGTCACTGGTTCATACACAAAGTTGCAGAGAGATCCTGGAAGTACAGACACAGGTGTATGTATCAGTTGAAACAGTTGTCCGCATGGGAGGGTACCCTCCTGGTGAGCAAGTGTGTGGTTAAATTGCCATCCAAAAGTTGATTGGTGCATTCGGGATTCTGAGGATTTGCTGAATGTTCTGGAGGAATATTTCAGGTCATGGACGCTGTTACAGAAATAATTAAAAGTAAAACTACCAACTAAGAAGTTCCTCTCTACAAATAGACAAAAGAACTAAAGAGTTTTATTGATGAATAAGCATTAAACTAGATTGCCGAGTCGTCACAGGCCATCTGCTAATTGGGATTGAAAAAGAGTGCTCACTCTTTTATGTACCCAGGCAGATAAAAATCTATTTCATATTACCTGCCTGTTCGCAAGATTAACATGTCCTTAAGCGGACTTGACAACACCATTTGCTACACATAGTTCATCGTATATTCACTAGTAATTGGGGTGGCTATTTGTGTTAGCTAATTGCCTTTATCCAGAGGAAAAATAAGACTTCTCAGTATCTTTAGGATAAACAGGAGGTGACAACAGGGAGCCAGGTGCCAAGGCTAAACTCAGAGATCAGGGCTTCATCTTTCTTGATGCTTACATTTCAAACAGATAGTCCCAAAGCCTCTAAGAAACACTTTGTTGCATTGTAAACTGACAAGAGGGTTACTTAGCCTTTAAAAAGATGTTCATTTATGTCAAAGAGACAGGATTTACAGTTATAGCTGACTCTTGAACAACCAGGGTTTGAACTGTGCAGGTTTACTTACAAGCAGATTTTCTTCAGTAAATATATGTACAATTCTGAAAATGTATTTTTCTTATGATTTTCTTTATTTTATTATGAGAATACAGCATATAAGACCTAGAGCATACAGAATATATGTTAAATTACTTTTTTTGGTAAGGCTTCCAGTTAATGGCAGGTTGTTAGTAGTTAGGTTTTGGGGAGTCCAAAGTTATACATGGATTTTCAACTTCTCAGGCATTGGCATTCCTAGCGCCTGCCTTGTTCCAGGGTCAGCTTTACCACTTTGCTCAAGGAAACACTCTTAAGAAAACAGAGTAGAGGGAAAGTGTATTAACTTTTGGCACAAAGGAAAACAATTTTTTTTAAAAGATCTTTATTTACCTTTACTTACAGCCTAATTTGTTGTCCTTGAGAGATTTCCATATAGGTAATTGGTCTGGTGGCCTGGACTTCAGATACCTTCTTAACCTGGTAAACGCAGATAGTGTTACTTTTAAACTTAATTTTACCAGTTTCCAAAGTCACCATTACCTTAGGTCAGGCAATTTACAAAATAAGTTGCTCATGGCCCCTTCTTCCTGAAGCTACTCACCTTTATTTTTGAAGAAGACTTGAGAAGTACCCATTTTTTTAGCATCAACCTTAGATTTCAGAAGATGATCTTTTTTGTTTTAATTGAGATATAATTCACATGTAACTTTGTACTAGTGATAGGTATACAGTATAATGATTTGATATGTATGTATTTGATTCAATTTGATGTATTTGATTTATGTATTTGTACATATTGCCGAACAATCACAGTAAGTTTAGTTAACATCTCTCACCTCAAAAAGTTACAGATTTTTTTGTTGAGATGAGAACTTTTAAGATGTACTCTCTTAGCAACTTTCAAGTATACGATACAGTATTGCTAACTGTAGTCACCAAGCTGTACATTACATGCCCAAGACTGATTTATCTTAAACTCAGTTTGTACTCTGACCACCTTCATCCATTTTACACTCCCCCTTCGCCTGCCCCCAGCAACCCCAATCTCTATTGATTAACTCATTTTTTGTTTGTTTTTAGATTCTATATATGTGACATTATACAGTATATAAAACCTTGGTTTGAGAGCATAATTCGTTCTGGAAACATGCTTTTATCCAAAGCATTTGTATATCAAAGCGAATTTGCCCGTAAGGAATAATGGAAACTCAGATAATTCATTCCACAACCAAAAAATATTCATATAAATATTTTTATTTATCATAAAAATATAATCAAAAAATAAAAATGTAATCATAAAAATGATTACAATACTGTAATATAATGCAAAATAATAAAATACAAAATATAAAGAAAAATAAATTAATTAACCTGCACTTACCTTTGACAACCTGGTGTGAGGGAGATGAGAGGAGGATGACTGTGGAGAATGACTTTCACGATCACTAACGGAGTCACTGCTGTCTACTGGCTCTGTAGAATCTTTTTTTCATGCAACTTTAACAAGGAACCTAGCCAATGACACTTGCTTTTGCCTCCTTTTGAGGATTTCGCGGAAATGTGACATTGCATTGTCGTTAAACAGATTCATTGCTCACACTGCTACAGCCTTATTTGGGTGGTGATTTTCTACAAAATTTTGCAGTTTCCCACATTTGACATATTTCCCTAATTTCATTTGAAGTGAGGGATTCCTCTGCCTCTTTCTCCTCCTCCTCCTCTGCAGACGAGATGCAGACATCGACTTCTTATAAAATCTCGGCCACCTCTTGAATTTTGACTTCTTGAATTTTGGCCACTTGCACACTTCATTCATACTTCTCAGTGTGAGATTTCCTTCTTCAAAAGTAATCATCTCCTTACCACCTTTTTTCCGACCTTTTTCTGCATGGGGCCATTGTATACGCTCGCATGGATGTTGACTATAGTACAGTATTAATAAACTCTGGTCATATACTGTATTTAATGTAACCGGCAATGTGAGGCAGCAGAGGACAGGGTCTATATCTGCAGGCAGCCTGACCTAGAATGAAGCAAGCATTCCTAAGCTTACTCTTAATACGGAAAAGTGAAGGACTGTCCACAGGCGCTTTGAAGCGACAAAAAATACACTAGTGCCAGTTGTGAGCACCTTCCAGTGTTCTGAAAATTCACTGATTTCTGCCAAACACCGCAGCCTGAGGCTGAGCATCTGAACATGGGAGATGATCACCCACAATCCTGCAGTGAGAGAGGGAGAACACCATTGGCTCAGTTGTGATCATGTGACATCCGTCATCACATACTGCTTGCATTGCAAGACATTGCTCTTTTATCAAGTTAAAATGTATTAGAAATGTTTGCTCGTCCTGCAGAACACTCTCAGAACAAGTTACTTGCAATCCAAGGTTTTACTGTACTTAATTTTCATTACAGGAGTGATACATATATATTGCGAAAAAGAAAAAAAAAGTATTCCTAAGCACAGGATAGAAAACAAGTCATTCAAAATCCAACACCCAAAGATAACCACCTTTAATAATTTGGTATATATTTTAAAAACGAAAAGGCACAGGGGCTTCTGGGTGGCTCAGTTAAGCTTCCAACTTCTGCTCCGGTCATGATCTCATAATTCATGAGTTCAAGCCCCGCATCGGGCTCTGTCCTGTCAGCATAGAGGCTGCTTTGGATCCTCTGTCTCCCTCTCTTTCTCTTTCAAAATAAATATATTTTTTTAAAGGCACAGATATGACATCATAGAGCAACTATTGTAGGCTGCCCCTCCCCTGGCAGTGAATTGTGGACATGTCTACTGTCTAACCTGTAATCATAGGTTCATTTTTCAGGAACGAACACACAATGATGGTGTTATAAAATGGTTTCTATTCTTCCTGTGGTAATTTCTGTAAATATAGTTGTGGGTTTTTTTTTTTTTTAAGATAGAGCTATAAATTCTAAGTCACTGACCAGATCCAGTATTCAGCTGTTCTAGCTCTACTCAAAACAAGAGCTTTGCTTTTGTCCTTGCCCCCAGCAACACTGTTATTCTAGCATCTAGAATCCCAACCAAACAAAAATGCCACACTAGCAGCATGATTGGCTTACTCCCATAACTTTGTCTCCAGCCTGAGGTATTCTTAAAATTGTGATCAGAAAACATCTGCTTAATGCAAACCCTTTTCCTTCAATAACCTATGCCTCGAGGCAAGTGTTCCATTGGACAGGTGTACCTGATTTTTAAAAGAAGTAGAAAATGTTTCAGCATGCAGTGCCTTACTAAGAAAGAAATACCAAGTGACCATTGGCTAATTTCTTAATGTCTGTAAGCCTCAGTTTACCATCTGTAAATTGAGAATTATAATGGTATCTTCTTCCAAAGGTTACTGGAACATTAAATGAGATAAAGTAGATGACATGCTTAAAACTGTGCCTGGCATCAGAGTATGCATTCAATATTGTTTAAAAATATTATCTAGGGGCACTTGGTCGGGGGGTTTCAGTCGGTTAGGCATCTGACTCTTGATTTTATCTCGGATCATGATCCCAGGGTTGTGGGATTGAGCCCCATGTCAGGCTCCACACTGGGCGTGGAGCCTGCTTAAGATTCTCTCCCTCTGTCCCTCCCCTCACTTTCTTCTTTCTCAAAATAATAAAAATAAAAATCCTTTAATCTCCTCTTGATTTTAAAGAGTTTTAAATAACTTTGTTCTTCTGCAGAAGATTTAACCGATGGTTCATACGATGATATACTAAATGTTGACCAGCTTCAGAAACTCCTCTACCTGCTTGAGTCCACTGATGATCCTATAATTATCGAAAGAGCTTTGGTCACTCTGGGTAACAATGCAGCCTTTTCAGCTAACCAAGTAAGTATCTAGTCTCAGAATGGGTGCCTCCCATTCTTATACCCTAGCAGTAATTGTGACCCTGATAAGGTACTTAATCCCAGAGTCTCACTTTCCTCATATACACAGTGTGGGGATGTATCCCTACAGCATAATGTTTGCTCCTGAAAAGCACATCCTAATAGTGACATAGTGTTACTGGGATTTGAGGTCCCCTTGAAGTTCATCACAGGCATCACGTTGGTTAGTAGATAAATGTTATCTACACCACATTTAGTATTGTAGTTGAAAAGTGAAAGCATCTCGGGGCGCCTGGGTGGCGCAGTCGGTTAAGCGTCCGACTTCAGCCAGGTCACGATCTCGCGGTCTGTGAGTTCGAGCCCCGCGTTGGGCTCTGGGCTGATGGCTCAGAGCCTGGAGCCTGTTTCCAGTTCTGTGTCTCCCTCTCTCTCTGCCCCTCCCCTGTTCATGCTCTGTCTCTCTCTGTCCCAAAAATAAATAAATGTTGAAAAAAAAAAAGAAAAGAAAAGCGAAAGCACCTAACATTGAAGTACATGCCTTCTATTATATGTAAGTCTCGTGGGGGTGGTTCTGATGCAGGTGGGCCCTTGATTGCTAACAACCACTAACCAATGTTACCTTCTACCAATAGCGACTTGGTAACACTAAGTCTCTCTAGCTCAATTTGAATGTTACCTTCTCTCTATTACTCCCATGGAGAAAAAGTAAAAAAAAAAAAAAAAATTGGAATGGTTTTTAACTAATGCCTTTCATTAACTTTGTCATGAAAACTATGTTGAATTTACACTCTATTTCAGTCAAGTTTTTTCCAGCATGATAAGGTTTACTGTAAAACTTTTGAGATTTATAGGGAGATATAAAAAATATTTGTTGATTACCATTCTTTCAGTTGCAAGTGACAGAACCCAGCTTAAATTATTCAAAAAAAATTTTTTTTTATTTTTTTATTTTTTTTCAACGTTTATTTATTTTTGGGACAGAGGGAGACAGAGCATGAAGGGGCGAGGGGCAGAGAGAGAGGGAGACACAGAATCGGAAACAGGCTCCAGGCTCTGAGCCATCAGCCCAGAGCCCAACGCGGGGCTCGAACTCACGGACCGCGAGATCGTGACCTGGCTGAAGTCGGACGCTTAACCGACTGCGCCACCCAGGCGCCCCTCAAAAAAATTTTTTTAATATTTATTTATTTTTTAGAGAGAGAGAGACTGAGACAGCATGAGTGGGGGAGGGACAGAGAGAGAGAGAGACACAGAATCCGAAGCAGGTTCCAGGCTGAGTTGTTAGCACAGAGCCTGACACGGGGCTCGAACCCACGAACTGTGAGATCATGACCTGAGCCAAAGTGGGATGTTCAAATGACTGAGCCACCCAGGCGCCCCCAGCTTAAATTATTTTAAACCAAAAAGGAAAATACTGAGCTCAGTTAACTTGGACATCCAAGAATAGCACTGGCTTCAGGCACAAGTGGAAACGTTTAAGGTTCCGGAATGCATTATCAGAGCTCTCCCTCCCTCCATCTTTTGGCTGTGCTTATCCCTGCTTCTTTTTGTATATTGGTTTTTTATCTCTTTGGCCACAAGAAAGTTTTCTTCACAGGATGGAAAGAAAGCCACTGGCCATCCAAGCCTCCATCCCTGAAAGGTGGAATTGCTCAGCCAGGGTCAGGTGCTGTGCTAATAAGGTTCCCCAGGCCACGGGTAGCAAGGCTTGACTCACGTGAGCATCTCACGGCCAGACAGCAGGGGATGGATGTGGTGGTGTGAGCACATTCGCCCAGCCGTCCCACCAGAGACTAAATGGGAGAAAAGAGGTGCTCTGTCTGCCCCCCAGGCAGGGGGAAGCGTCACACAAACAAAAACAACAGATGGTGACTGTTAGCATACCTATATAGTGCTGTTTCTGATGCCATTGTTTCATATCTCTCTGAAACAAACTGTAGCTTGAAGAGTGTGTCTGTAGCCACTGCTTGAACAAGTGTTTTCTTGGCTAATGGAAGTTGGTGCCCCTCGTCGTAAATTACAGTGCCTTCATCTACTTTAGTAGGATAGTTAAAACAAACAAAAATCTGTTTTCTAGTAATCGCAGTTCTTTGGGAAGAACCTGGATTGCACAGGGGGTTTCTTTTTCTCCCAGTGCTGAGCCCACTCTGGACAGTAGAGTAGGGCTTGGGGCTTTTGGTAAAAAATGGATGATGGCAAGATACTCTTTTGTTCTTTTTCTCCTAGAAGGGCATGTTTTGGCCCAACAGGAGTAATGTTCAGCTTACTTTTCTTGTAAGAATAGACGCAGTTAATGCATCTTGTAATGTTGAGGACAGAGGTGCATAGTAGTAGCATAGTGTTGCAACTGATGGTGAGAAATCCCCCAGATTATTATTTCTTCAGAAATTTGGGTATCATTTCCCAAATTGCGTGGAACTCCCAAGTCTTCCAGGTGTTGATAGGTGTTTCCTCTGACCCCACTCTTCCCTCTATTTTGTGTACAGTTCATGGAAATGCTATATTGAATGGTCCCCTCTTGGAGATTCCCGGTGCACATGATGAATATATGAATGCTTCACAATAAAGAAATGTTTGCACTTAATATACACAGAGTTTCTCAAACTTAACCATGAAACCTTTTTTTTTTCTTAATGGAACATCTATTAATATCTTGAGGGATTTGTGTTCCAAAGAATACAGTTTAGCAAAGCATAACACTTTTCCAAATTTGCCTATAATAGGAAAGTCCCAGAACTTATTTCAGAGGAAAATCATTTGTAAATTGCTTTGAGATCATTTAAGTAGCTCTGCAAATCATTGTATATCTCCAAGCTATAGTTTTTAAATAACTATGTATCGTAATTTATTTCCAATCTATTTTCTTAGCTATAAAATTATGGAAATTTAGTTTTAATAAAATTTAATAATTTTTTTTTAAATAAGAATTACAGGGGCGCCTGGGTGGCGCAGTCGGTTAAGCGTCCGACTTCAGCCAGGTCACGATCTCGCGGTCCGTGAGTTCGAGCCCCGCGTTGGGCTCTGGGCTGATGGCTCAGAGCCTGGAGCCTGTTTCCGATTCTGTGTCTCCCTCTCTCTCTGCCCCTCCCCTGTTCATGCTCTGTCTCTCTCTGTCCCAAAAATAAATAAACGTTGAAAAAAAAATTTTTTTAAATAAGAATTACAAGGGTACCTGGGTGGTTCAGTCAGTTAAGATTCCGACTTCAGCTCAGGTTGTGGTCTCGCGGTTCGTGGGTTTGAGCCCTGCACTGGGCTCTCCGCTCTCAGCACAGAGCCTGCTTTGGACCCTCTGTCTGTCTCACTCTCTCTCAACAATAACTAAATAAGTAAAATAAGAAATACAGATTGTGCATAGGAAAGGTATTCCCAAAGAGTCATTAATTTTTATTTGTATTTGTAGATGCAAAAAGTTTGATGAAGGGGGTGCATATTGAAGTGATGGTCCTCGTTTTTTTCCCTCTTAGGTCATTATTCGTGAATTGGGTGGTATTCCAATCATTGGAAGCAAAATCAATAATCCCAACCACAGTATTAAAGAGAAGGCTTTAAATGCACTGAATAACCTGAGTGTGAATGTTGAAAATCAAGTGAAGATAAAGGTAAGTTAGCTGAAATCACAAATGTGTGAGTCTTCTATGGTGTTACCTAGGACCTCCATCACCTCACATAATTACCTTTTGTGTGTGTGTGTGTGTGGTGAGAACATTTAAGATCTAGTCTCTCAGCACCTTTCAAGTATATAATACAGTATAGTCACCCTGTTATCCATTAGCTCCCAGAACTTACTCATCTTATACCTAGAAGCTTGTGCCTTTTGACCAAAATCTCCCCATTTCCTTCATCCCTTAGCCCCTGGCAACCACCACGCTACTCTAATTCTGTGAGTTCAGCTTTTTTAGATTCCACATATAAAAGATCCCTTCAGTATTTGTCTTTTTCTGTCATGTCACTTAGCATAATGTTCTCAAGGTCTATCCATTGGTTGCTAATGGCAGGATTTCCTTCCTTTTTATGGCTGAATAATATTCGATTGTATATAGACCACATGTGCTTTATTCATGCACCTGTCACCACAGGTTATTTCTGTGTTTTGGCTGTTAAGAATAATGCTGCAGTGAACATAGTGGGTACATATGTCTTTTCAAATTATTCTTTTTGCCGTTTTCAGATAAATGCCCAGAACTGGAATTGCTAGATCGTATGGTGGTTGTATATTTAATATTTGGAGGACTCTCCATACCGCGTTCCATAGTGGCTGTACCATTTACATTCCCACCAGCAGTGCACAGGATTCCCTTTTCTCCACATCTTGCCAAAACTTTGTTTTTTTTTTTTTGTTTGTTTGTTTTTTTTGACAGTAGCCATTCTGGGTATGAGATATGACCTCACTGTGGTTTTGATTTGTATTTCCCAGAAGATTAGTGATTTCCCAGAAGATTAGTGATATTGAGCATCTTTTCATTTATCTATTGACCATATGTGTATCTTTTGGAAAAATATGTATTCAGGTCCTCTGCCCATTTTTTACGGAGAATAAGGCAGAGGAAGGAGGAATCTGAACCAGGCAGTAAGAGGTGCCTTATGCTTTTGAGTTTGGGGTTCGTTTTTTTTTTAATGTTTGTTTATTTTTGAGAGACAGAATGCTAGTGCATTAGGGGCAGAGAGAGAGGGAGACACAGAATCCGAAGCAGGCTCCAGGCTCCAAGCTGTCAGCACCAGAGCCCAACGTGGGGCTTGAACTCATGAGCCGTGAGATCATGACCTGAGCTGAAGTCAGACGCTCAACCAGCTGGGCCACCCAGGTGCTCCTGGGGTTCGTTTTAATCCAAGTGTGTAAAGGAAACTGGTCAGAGTCTGGTAATATCAGCAGAAAGATAAAATAAATTAGGAACTTCTGTTTTTTCAGCATTCATTGAGCTCCTACTTTGTGGTACAGAGTTTAGAAATGAACACAATTAACTCTTGTTTTAAGAAAGCTAGGAGAGGGGCGCCTGGGTGGCGCAGTCGGTTAAGCGTCCGACTCCAGCCAGGTTACGATCTCGCGGTCCGTGAGTTCGAGCCCCGCGTCAGGCTCTGGGCTGATGGCTCAGAGCCTGGAGCCTGTTTCCGATTCTGTGTCTCCCTCTCTCTCTGCCCCTCCCCCGTTCATGCTCTGTCTCTCTCTGTCCCAAAAATAAATAAACGTTGAAAAAAAAAATTAAAATAAATAAAATAAATAAATAAAAAGAAAGCTAGGAGAGAGAAGGCAACTCCATAAACAGGCATGATGCAGGGCAGAACATGAAGTACTTAAAGGAAAAATGTAAGTAAAACATTGTTGAGTACATAGAAGGACGAGATCTCATCCAAAAGTTTTGTAAAAGGTAGAGTACAACCTGGCTCTGAAGAATGTCTGGTTTCTAGAAGCAAAGTTGGGGAGGGAGGGAATTCCAAGAAAAAGGAGCAAGGGGAGGTGGGCGCAGCTCCAGGAATAACCAAGGTGGCCCATCTGGTGATCTTGTTTCTAAAATTGAACCGGTGAAAAGACTCGGAGAAAATAATATTGGGGCACCTGGGTGGCTCAGTTGGTTAAGCATCTAACTTCGGGTGAGGTCATGATCTTGTGGTTCACAAGTTTGAGCCCCAGGTCAGGCTCTATGCTGATAGTTCAGAGCCTGGAGCCTACTTCAGATTCCTTGTCTCTCTCTCTGCCCCTTCCCTGCTTATGCGCTCTCTCAAAAATAAATAAACATTAAAAAAAAGAAAAATGCTCAATGCATTTTAGGAAATGCTTTGAAAGACATCAGCCTCTTATGAAGATATATGATTTATAAAGAGCTAAAGAAATGTCCCCCCCCCCCCCCCTTTTTTTTTTCTAAGGATGGGTAGGTATGTGATGAAATTCTGGCCAAAGAGAGCCAGGTGACTTATATCAGATCTGAAACAAGACTAAAAATCTAGTCTCTCTTTACTTTACTGCCATTACTCTAGTTTCTATGGTACCATGGATACCTTCGGTTTTTTAAAAAACGTAGAATTGGCTTATGGGACAACTGGTAATTTCTTAGCATTTCATATTAGGAATTTTTTTTTCTTTAGCAGTTAGAACTTCTGGTGGAGTTTTTAGTTAGGTGAATAGTAATTATCTGTGAGACCTAGTTTTTCCAAGCTGGAAAGATCCTGGCCAGAAATAGAAAACAGTTTCAGAAAACTTTTCCATCACCGGTGGGTTCAATTCTGTCATGTGTGAAATAGTACTCCTGTACTGTTTACATTTTGTTTTGCCAGTGGCAGTTAACAGTATCAGGAAGGAGTAATTCGTATGCATAAACTAGGTAAATAAGAAAACTGGGCCAAAGAGAGTTTTCCCTCTCCTTTTGATAGAACTAACCCTAGAGAAAAATTCTTTCACTGTTTCCTCTATTCTTTACTTCGTAAGGATAGGGTCCTATTGTTAAGATACTTACCTTGATGCCAGATGGCCAGACATGTCTTCCTCCTTGGTCCTAGTGTGCCTAGACCAGTTAACACAGAAAGGTAGACTGAGTTGGGAGGCCCCCAATAATTGAGAGACCACTGGTGTTGAGAGCATGGTCTCTGGAATTGGACATTGCTCCCCTACCAGCTGGCTTGATATTGGGCTGGGGATCCAAGTTTCTTGAGGACTTGTCCTTATCTGTAAAATGGCCATCCTCTTCTGGATTAAGTCAGGTATATTTGTAAAATGCTCGTACATTGCCTGGCATTAACAAAAAAGCTACCCAAAGGTAGCTTTAAAAATCAAAAAAGTTGCCCAAGTTCAAGGGCTGGATAGAAATGTCTTTTCTGAGGAGCCAGTCTCATCCTGAGCAACTGCCCTGCTCCACTGGGCAGAAAAGTTACTATTTAACAGACAGACTTTTGGAGAATTAAGATGCTCACTTCTTTCCCCCTAGGTATACATCAATCAAGTTTGTAAGGATGTCCTCTCTGGTCCCCTGGACTCTGCTGTGCAGCTGGCTGGACTGAGATTGTTAACAAACATGACAGTTACAAACGACCACCAGCACATGCTTCACAATTACATTACAGACCTGTTCCATGTGTTGCTTACAGGAAATGGAAGTACCAAGGTACGAATGAAACGGTTATGACTTGAAGTGCAAGGAACTATTGCATCAAGTTTATTAAGACTGGGATTGAAAGTTTTTTATTTATTTTTATTTTTTTTAATGTTTGTTTAATTTTGAGAGAGAGAGTGCAAGCGGGGGAGAGGCAGAGAGAAAGGGAGACACAGAATCCCAAGCAGGCTCCAGGCTCTGAGCTGTCAGCACAGAGCCCCATGCGGGGCTTGAACCCATGAGCTGTGAGACCATGACCTGAGACGAAGTCAGACACTTAACTGACTGAGCCACCCAGGCGTCCCTGGAATCGAAAGTTTATTAAAAGGCTTTTCATGGACCCAAGAAAGTTAATTATGTTTATCCCCAAATATTCAATTTTAAAATTAATTTGTGAAAATCTGTTATTTCACTTATCCATAGATTGACATTTGTTTGATTTTCTGAAAACCAGTTTGCCTTTTACTAAGGTGACATGGGTGGCTCCCCCCACCACCAGGTATAATTATACATAATTGAGTAAAATGAGTCTCTGAGTTAATGCTGGTTAATTGAATTTTTGCTTAGCCTGGGGTTAGAAACATTTTTTTGATTTAGACATTATTTGCTGAAAAATCTTTTGAAAACCACTTTTAAATTAGTAATAGATGTCTCGGTGCTTGATTTTGACCAGTTGTGTAGATGGTAGGAGGTAACAGAGACTAACCTGAATTAAGTAGGATCTCAGGAAACACCCCATGAAAGTAACTTGGGTAAACCCTTCATATTAGTGGGCATTTTTCTCAAGTGCCATTCTTTGAGAAACAGCATAAAAACAGAAGGTAGACTAATCAAAGGTTCCGATTAGTTGGGTTGGTCATTCATCAGCGTTTTACTATATTGGTCAGTGTTCTCTGGCACGGTTGAAAGAAAAACATGAGCATTTTAGAAGGACTAAACGTGAAGCCATACCCCAAATATTCAACATCACTGAAGCCATACCTCAAATATTCAACATCATCATAACCCTTATGTCTGAGGTTATCAAATGTGATGAGGAGAGCCTCACTACAGTCCTTTTAAAATTTGTTCCAGACTTTCCACTTTGCCAGTAGCCAGACTTATTTGGATCTGGTCTAAGATTTACCCAAAGGCACTGAACATTAAATGTAATAATCTTGTTAGCAGTATTTTTGCAGTATGCTCCATTCATACGCAGTTTCCAAAACACAAGCACCCATCGACATCTCTTTCCCCAGGGGAGCAAGGTAACTTCCAGCCTCTGAGGCGCCATGGAAACCCTTCCCTGTTCCCAGTAGCATCACAAATATAGGACAGATCTCTCCTCTCCCCAGTCTGCAGCTGCTTTACCCAAAACCTCAGGAGAAACGCTGAGTTTCGAGCCAGGCGAGTCTGGCCTTGGGGCTGTATGGATCTGTCTCAGACATGGTCTGTGTTTTAATATATTTTATGACTTTTTTAGAAGGTGACTCACACCACAATAGTATGTTCTATTTTTGTTTTGTTTTTCCATTCCATTGCCTAGTACAGCATTTCTGGGATAGAAAATTTGCTTTTTTGGTCTGTCTGGGAACCTGACCCCAATTATAACATCATTTTTCCATAAAAAGTGAATGCAAAGTTCCAACTTACAAATGAGCTGCT
The DNA here is from genome assembly GCF_014898765.1 of Herpailurus yagouaroundi. NCBI lineage: Eukaryota > Metazoa > Chordata > Mammalia > Carnivora > Felidae > Herpailurus > Herpailurus yagouaroundi. The sequence continues at coordinate 79,740,046 of NW_024412391.1, forward strand.
AATGGACAATAATCCACTTGTGAGAAAATGTACCCGTTTTAGGTATTTTCTTAGCAAATAACCACCAAAATGAAAACTTATTTTTAGAAATCTTTCACTTAATTTTTTTCTCATTTATTTTTTAGAGAGAGCACATGAGTGGGGGAGAGGGGTGGGGAGACAGAGAGAATCTTAAGCAGGCTCCACACTCTCAGCATGGAACCTAATGCAGGGCATGACCTGAGCCAAGATCAAGAGTGCTGCTCCGCTTGAGCCACCCAGGCGCCCCTAGAAATCTTATTTTTAATAAGAGATCTGACCATCCTATAATAATCTTTTGGGTACAGCAGTGATTCCTAACCAAATATAAGTAATGGGAGATTAACATAAATAAACCCTGTTTGTTAAATCTCCAGTGAGAGCAAAGAACTAATGGCTTGAAAGAAATGTCATGGAGTCACCACAAGAGGGCACATGTGATAAGAGAAAGAGCTTAACATGGTTCAAACCAAAATACAAACACAGGTCTCCCCTGCTATCTGAAAGTAGGGCATTCCTGTAAATCTTTTCGTAAGCCAAAATGGCATGACACGAAGCAGCACTTAGCATTAATTTATATGGAAAAAGTTTTGAGTGGTCCCAGACCCAAGAAAAAACCTCTCTCAGGCTTTTCTGATAGCGTGGAACATATCTTGCTCACAGATGCACAAAATAAATCAAGATAAAGCGCAGATGCTCACAGGCACAATTCAAAGCTATGGCTGCTTGATGCTGAGATGCCGAGAGGAGCTCCCGGGGTGCATGATGCCCCCACTAATGCTGGCTGCAAAAAAAGCACCCAACCCTGTTTTCATTTTTTGCCTTTTTTTTTTGTAAAAGCGAAAATCCTCTTTGGATTTCTTTTGGATAGAGAAACAGGTACTAATTATGTAGGTCTTTTATAAAAGCACAGTGGTGCGGGCGCCTGGGTGCCTCAGTCGTCTGCAGTTGGGGGATCAGGCTCCGCGCTGAGCATGGAGCCTGCTTGGGATTCTCTCTCTTTCAAAATAAACATTTAAAAATTTTTTAAATAGTTGATAAATAAAATTAAGCAAACCCTTTTATCCTCTTTAACAAATTAGTATGTACAACATGATCAAAGGAATATATGCATACATAGGATAGGTATATAAAAAGACCAGAAAGAAAATACCAAAACTTAATAGTGATTGTTTCTAGTCACGGAAATATGGGTGAATTTCCTTTTCCTTTGTGCTTTTCTATCACTTTTTCAAAATGTTCTATAGAAACACAGAGTGCCTATGTAAAAAAAAAAAAAAAAAGTCTCCTGGGCGCCTGGGTGGTGGCTCAGTTGGTTGAGCTTCCAACTTCAGCTCAGGTGTTGATCTCTCATGGTTCATGAGTTCAGGCCCCACATCTGGCTCGCTGTTGTCAGCGCAGAGCCCACTTCAGATCCTCTGTCCCCCTCGCTCTGCCCCTCCCTGGCTTGTGCTCTCAAAAAAAAATCCAAAAAGTCTTGTTAAAATAAAGATGTAGGTTCCCTCCCAGGTCTGGTGGGGAGCACCTTCGCCACTCCTCACTTTGTGTAATTTCAAGTGTCTTTTACAAAGTATAGCTTTATATGACTGTTGTTTGTAAACACGAATTGTATTTGATGATGTTTTTACAGTAGTCCCCCCTTATCTGTGGTTTCACTTTCCATAGTTCGTTATCTGCTGTCAACCACATTTGGGACGTGGATGGTCCTTCTGACTTACCATCAGAACGTCACTAGTAGCCAAATGATCAAAATGCCTGTCATTCACCTCACTTCATTTTGTCACGTAGGCATTTTATCACCTTACCTCACAAGAAGGGTGAGGGGCACCTGGGTGGCTCGCTCAGTTAAGCATCCGACTCTTGACTTTGGCTCAGGTCATGATCTCATGGTTCGTGAGTTCGAGCCCCACATCAGGCTCTGCACTGTCAGTGGGATTCTCCCTCTCCCTCTGACCTTCCCAACTTGCACTTGCTCTCTTTCTCTCTCTCTCTCTCTCAAAAATAAACATTAAAAAAGGATGAGCACAGAACAATATACTGAGAGTGCTCACTTCACAAACACTAAAATTCGAACGATATGTTGAGAGGTCACATTCACTTGTTATAGCACATTACTGGAATTCTATTAACTATTGATAATCTATTACTTTGCCTAATTTATAAATTAAACTATCCTAGGTATGTATGTGTAGGAAAAAACAGTATATATAGGGTTTGATACTGTCCATGATTTTAGGCATGTGCTGGGGGTCTTGGAATGTATCCCCTGCAGACAGGGGGTCTATACTGACCAGTTGTAAGTGATGGGAATGCCAATATTCTAGCTAGTCTGCTAGAAGTTAACATTTGTTTGCTGATTATTTTTATCACTGCCTATTTGAAAGATTTTAACATATTTTTCATGTAAAAAAAGATAAGCTCAAAGGTTCATAGTAACCTACTAAAAAAGAAAAGGGCCTTGGGGCGCCTGGGTGGCGCAGTCGGTTAAGCGTCCGACTTCAGCCAGGTCACGATCTCGCGGTCCGTGAGTTCGAGCCCCGCGTCAGGCTCTG
>NW_024412391.1:79742715-79792271 GCF_014898765.1 Herpailurus yagouaroundi
GGTCACGATCTCGCGGTCCGTGAGTTCGAGCCCCGCGTCAGGCTCTGGGCTGATGGCTCAGAGCCTGGAGCCTGTTTCCGAGTCTGTGTCTTCCTCTCTCTCTGCCCCTCCCCCGTTCATGCTCTGTCTCTCTCTGTCCCAAAAATAAATAAACGTTGAAAAAAAAAAAATTAAAAAAAAAAAAAAAAAAAAGAAAAGGGCCATATTTTTATCTAGTCTCGGTAACTGAACTGCTCCAAGATTTTCATACTTTAAATAGAAATAAACCAAGCTTTGAGAGATTCTTTTTTTGTTCCAAAGATTGTATTTCACTTACCAGTAATCATAATAAAGCTCATTTATGAAACAGATGTTAAGTTTATTACCATGGGTTGGGGGTTGGGTAGGCAATGAGACATTCAGAATCTCTTCCCTGACGATGTACTTGAAAAAGTAAGGTTTAAATAAGCCTGCTGGGGGCGCCTGGGTGGCGCAGTCGGTTAAGCGTCCGACTTCAACCAGGTCACGATCTCATGGTCCGTGAGTTCGAGCCCCGCGTCGGGCTCTGGGCTGATGGCTCAGAGCCTGGAGCCTGTTTCTGATTCTGTGTCTCCCTCTCTCTCTGCCCCTCCCCCGTTCATGCTCTGTCTCTCTCTGTCCCAAAAATAAATAAACGTTGAAAAAAAAAAAAATTTTTTTTAAATAAATAAATAAATAAATAAGCAATCCTGCTGTGTGAGAAGTGCTCCCGGAGTGCGCCAGGTGTGGAAGAGGAGAGAGGCCCTCACAAGATGCACGCAGAGAGGGCTCTGTGGGGCAAAGGATTTGAGCCAGACCCGGAAGCCCGGGCAGGACTTTAGAATGTGACCGCAGTGAGAGGGCAGTATTGCCGGGAAGGGAAAATCCACGCTCACTGGTCTGAAACAAACCAGTATTATTCTTATTTCAGGTTCAAGTTTTGAAGCTGCTTGTGAATTTATCTGAAAATCCAGCCATGGCAGAAGGACTCCTTGGTGCCCAAGTAAGTAGTTTACATATTTGTTTTGTAAGTATACAAATATATAGATTTGGCCTAGAGAGATTTATCCAACATGTTAACAGATTTTTTTAATTTGGTTCTTTTTGCCTATATATGAATTTCCCAAATTTTCTGTAATGAACATATTTTCCTTTTAAAAATCATTTTGGAAAAGTTCTCCCTGACAGTAATAAATTATAATTGTTCTGCCTGTCCATTTTGGGGTACCAGTATGTCATCACGTCTCCTATACTTGACCTACTTGTGTTCACATGTATCTTCACATCCACTGAAACACTAGTCTTCACCTACCTAGTCCCCAGGATGTGCCAGATGCCGGGCTGAGTGCCAGGACACACCAGTGGGCGCACGTGGCATGGTGCCTGTCCTCGTGGAGCTTGTGAGAAGAGACAAAAATATGTAACAAAATAAGATCACTAAAAGCTGTGATAAGTGTTCTGAAGAAAGCAAAGGCGGTACTAATAGCAAACAGGCGTCAACTCCTGTAAAGGAGGGAACCTGTGACAGTGACCTCATCCATGTGCCCCATGCTCATGCCCACAGTGTGCAGTGGGCAGCAAATGTCTGGGGAGTTGATGAGCTCCCGTGAGGAAACTTGGACCTTAAAAAGGATATGGGTGTTTTTCCAAATGACTACAATCTAGGACTCTAAGAAAACAGAATTTTTCAGCTAAAACTACGAAGCCTCTTTTTTTCCATTGGTATACAGTATAGGGGTGCATTAAGATTTTACATTTATGTTAGGTGATTTTAGGGATAATTTTCTATGACAAGATTTTTTTAAATGTATTCAGTGTAGTTTTCAAGTGGGAAAATATACATGAAAAATATTTTCAAAAATTTAAAAAATAGTCATTGTTTCCTATTTCAGGTGGATTCATCATTTCTTTCCCTTTATGACGGCCATGTGGCAAAGGAGATCCTTCTTCGGGTTCTTACGCTATTTCAGAATATAAATAACTGCTGCAAAAAAGAAGGCTGTTCAGCTATGCAGCCTACTTTCCCTAAAGGTTCACTGTTTTTCCTGTTATACGGAGAAGAATGTGCCCAGAAAATGAGAGCTTTAGTTGATCACCATGATGCAGACGTGAAGGAAAAGGTAACAGTATTACCAAAATTCTAATTGGTCCTATTTTTCATCTTCCTTACCAAGGGAGCTGAAATTCTTTTCACCTGCTGAATTTAAATGGTAATTTCCTCATTAACACATTTCAACATTAACACAACATAACTTGCCATGGTCTTCTGGTTTATTTTGAACCATTTTATTGATACCAAATGAAGAGCTTGTTCTGAAAGCATGTCTTTTTATTTTGCCGTTTGTGGAGTTTACTTCAATTATTTCCTCTACGTGACATGACAGTTTTCTTTTTTATGTGTAAGCTTACCTGCCCTTAGAAGTGATGTGCAGTTACTTGTCTGAGACCCCATTAGTGTGTGATTAATTAGTTCGTCGGGGCTGCTGCAGGAATGACCTTGTTCTCGTGGTAGAGCTCCTGAGCCTTTGAGGCCACCCCCCAGCCCAGCCATACCACATGCTTCCAGAAGTCTGTTCCCAGCATTAGAGTTTAGTCTGAGTTGGTGAAAACTCTCCCCATCCTTACCACTCCCACTCAGTACACCAGCCTGTGAAGATGCCGTGTATAATCAAATGTCCATCCACAGGCAACTGGTTAAGTCACTTACCTAATCTTAGAAGAAATAAGCAAGTCTGAATGTGCTCATGTGGAAAGGCATCCATGAAATAGGCATGTGTTTTTTAAATGAACAATTTATGCTTCCATCCAGAGAGAATATTTTCTAGAATGATAACCAAGATGGGACTGAGGAAAGGTCTTTTCTATGTTTACCCTTCAATTGTCTGAATTTTACTATGAGCATAAGTTTTATAATTTTTTAAATAAAAAGGAAGAGTTCATACACATTTTCTCTTGATAGTACTTTATTCATTAATTTTCATCCATATTTTAGAGATTTTCACATATTGTAAATTTTTATTCCATAAGCTATAACAACTTATTAATAGATTTCCATTCAGCCAGGTTTTATAATGTTCAAGTTCATAACCATCACCATGCTTAGTATTAAGTAAACCAGTATGCAAGCAGAAGTTTTCCTACTCCAGGTAGTTAAGGCAAAGCCGTACGAGTACTTTAAGTTCATTCGTAAATATGTGGATTTCCATAGGAAGTCACAGATCCTCAAACAGAAAAATGTGTATTTTCAGGCTTATCCCAATATAGAAATCAAACTTGGAAGAATTACTTTTAGAGTAGAAAAAGGATTCAGTATTAAGGTGAAAACATGGAAGTTCCCAGGTGGCTATAGCAGTAACGTGTATATGCTAAGAACACTACTTAGGTTTGCATCACTGATGAATAAAAGTACTAATTCCCTGAAAGGCACATTTCTTTATAACGAATTTTTTAAAAATCTGCCTTCGTTAGTGAAAATCAAAGTGTGCACATGATAAAAACTAGGATTTGGCTTTAATGTGCTTTGGCAGCACTGGATTCTAAAACCCCGCATCTTCTTTCCTCTTTTTAGTTTGAATAGATCATCCCATTTCCTGGAGATCAGAGCATTAGGTCTGAAATGTGAAAATACACAAACGGATCTAGGTTGGTGCAGATCATGGCATATCTTGGCTTTTCTCAGGATTGCCCCCCACTGGGCGATCCCACCCTCCAGGCAGGGAGGAACATCAAGGGGTTCCCCAGGAGAAGGAATCCTCAATCAAATCTCACATGTTCGAATGGGTGCCAAAGAGCAAAATAAAACTGATCAAGATCGAGTAAAAGGTATTACCGCAGAGGTTAGAATGAATAGAGGCTAAAGAGTGCATCTGGCTTTTCAAAATTTGGTTTTGTTTTGAATTTTTTTTTTTTTCAACGTTTATTTATTTTTGGGACAGAGAGAGACAGAGCATGAACGGGGGAGGGGCAGAGAGAGAGGGAGACACAGAATCGGAAACAGGCTCCAGGCTCCGAGCCATCAGCCCAGAGCCCGACGCGGGGCTCAAACTCACGGACCGCGAGATCGTGACCTGGCTGAAGTCGGACGCTTAACCGACTGCGCCACCCAGGCGCCCCTTGGTTTTGTTTTGTACATAAACGTACAAATGTAGCTAAGTGAGACAATGGAAATCAATAGAACGAGACTGTACAAGGAGACCTGAAGCTCGATGTACTTAACAAAATGTCAACACAGAAAGAATGTGAATGGTAATAAAAATTAAAGCTTGTGAGGAGGCAGGCCTAATTCAGTGGAACTAGAACATAATTTAAAGTGCTCAGAGCCCCGCAGTTACACAGTGCATATGAATACAGAAATGATGTTAAGGCCATTCATGGAGCAAATTAAGATGAGCTTGGTCTGCTTCAGAGAGCAGAGGCAAGAGATGCGCGTTGAATGCAGCGTGCAACAGAAGGAGGGCGACTGCGTGAACACAGCCAGTGTCAGGGCACCAGGCCCCAAAACTAATCCACCATCAACCTAACTTCTCCATTCCCATCTGCTTGCTAGAATGTTCCTTCGGAGTGAAAGGTTTATGGTGGTTTAGTTTTTGTTTTCCTGAAGGTTATCTTACGGGGAAATTTTTTGTGCTTTAGTGCCTCCAAATCACATACATTCACACACATTATATACACATTTCCCCCTGACAGATTTGCATCTTTGTAAGATAAAAAATGCTAAATTTTGAGGAAGATCATTTACATTTATTTTGGCTATTACTCCCCAAATTTACAAAATGAGCTGAAGTTGTTAATCCTCACTGTTTCATGTCCTAGGTACAGACGCTTGAATCTGCAATGGGAATGATACGCGACCAAAAGCATGAGCCTAGTTTTAGCTTTCAGATCTCTAGTAGGCAGTGAGGTCTTAAGAAATAATTTTCTCCCTTATATTTTCAAAGTGCTTTTTAAAATATCACTATTCACATTTTTTTGGAGGTAGGTCAAAATTATCCTCTTGTTGCACATGAGGAAACTGAGGCACAGTGAGTGTAGGTGACTTGTGGCAGGATACACAGAAAACCGTAGTGGAAGCAGGATTAAAATTCCAATTAAGTAGCTAACAGGTGGCATGCATAGATGTGTACGTGAAAATAAATAGAATAGTGCCCGTGTAGCATATGCTGTAAAAACCTACTTTGATTATTCTGCAAATGAAATTTATTTCACTGAGACTGGGGAGCAGGAAGATGGGATGGGCCTCTAATGTACCTCATTGGCTCTGAGGAATGTTCAGAGCAATCAAGCAATCCCAGGGCCCTTACGGGACTAAACTCAGGTCACCTAATTCCTAGAATTACTTTTAAACTGCTAGTATTCCGTGCTAGCTTAGTAAAAGCAGAATTGTGCGTATGGGTCATTTAATATAAAAATATAAGACCTCTGAATCATGTAAAACATAAATTATTTATAAATCTTATTGATACATCGAGGGTTGGAGCTACGAACCCCCCCGGGGGGGGGGGATGAGTAGGTGGAGAGAAAAGAGAATATAGAAGGAATTGTTAACATTTTAAGATCTGCATTTATCTTTGTAAAATACTATTTCCTTTCAGTGATCTTTGTGTTCAGGTCTGACTTGTAGATTAAAAATAGAAAATGTCATCAATCATGTCCTCATAACCACACTCTCCCTTCCTCTGCCCAACTCAGGCAGCTTCTGATTTGGGGACTGGGGATGTGCAACAAAATATATCATTCCTCTTTGAAACAATGATGTCTTTAAAAACGGTAACTTAGCCCAATCTCCTGTGGTTTTATACTTAAAAAAATAAATCATTCAACATTTGGCATATAAGCTAATGTGGACAGAACAACAAGAAATGCTGTAAGCAGGTAGGTGTCCATTCCATCACTTACTCTAATGTGAATTAAGAAGTTTAGATGTGCAGACTCAAACCATCTAGGTAGACAGATTTAACCTGTAGAAGGCCCTTCACCAGAAGGACAGAAAGAAGACTTTAAAATCAGTTTTCCTAACTTCCAAATTCTACCACTAAAGCATAATCCTTTAAAAAAAATTCCATTTCAGTGCTTCTACCATTGAGACAGGATTCAAATTCCCCTCTGCCAATTCAGTATTTAAATGACCCACCTCTGAACTCTTCTTTATATGAACTGGCATTTGGAGTAGCAAGCAAGCTGTCACACAAAACATACAACACAAACTTATAGAAGTGGTTTACAAATGTAAAACATCCTAATATTCATGAATTTCTTAGTCTTTCCTAGAAGCTTAGAGGATACCTTTTTCACTAAAAGCTCACATGCTCACATTCATTCAGAGTTTTCATCGTCAGTATGGAGGTATCTGGATTCTCCATGCTTCAAGACAAAAAAATCTTCAGTCTTAAGTCCGTATCTTCCTAGAGCCTCACTCAGTTTCACTGGGGGCTCTAAGTAATGCTGGCAGAGGGCACACAGAAAACAATGGAAAAGGATTAACCTTGCAAATATTGGGGGGTTATTTCAAATGAGAGTTGAAACTAAAATAACATATGCCTACTTAAAATAATGTCTTTTCATTCAAGCATTAGCAAAATGAGCCAATCACATTTTCTAATATAGTCATTAACAGAAATATATTATCTGTCCAGATACCATGAGTGTCAAATTTGGTGCCAACTTAGATTGAACATCACTAGATTGCATGAAACCTGATGACCCTTTCACTACATGAAATTCCAGTCTAAATGGAATCAATGCCAAAGATAGGATTACAGAATTAGATATTACCAACATTTTTTAAGAATATGGAGGTTTAGGGGGGCGCCTGGGTGGCGCAGTCGGTTGGCGTCCGACTTCAGCCAGGTCACGATCTCGCGGTCCGTGAGTTCGAGCCCCGCGTCGGGCTCTGGGCTGATGGCTCAGAGCCTGGAGCCTGTTTCCGATTCTGTGTCTCCCTCTCTCTCTGCCCCTCCCCCGTTCATGCTCTGTCTCTCTCTGTCCCAAAAATAAATAAAAACGTTGAAAAAAAATTAAAAAAAAAAAAGAATATGGAAGTTTAGGGAGCACCTGGGTGGCTCAGTTGGTTAAGCGTCCAACTAGCTGAGATCATAATCTCAGTCTGTGACTCTGAGCCCCACGCCAGGGTCTGTGCTGACAGCTCCGATCCTGGAGCCTGCTTCAGATTCTGTGTCTCCCTCTCTGCCCCTCCTCTGCTCACACTTGCTCACGCTCTCAAAAATAACATTAAAAAAAGGTTTTTTTAATAAAGAATATGGAAGCTTAGGTTTAAGAGTGTAAGCAAATGCTGGAGAAAGATTTTTGGCTCCTAGAAGGTTGTCACCCTCAAATCCCTAGGCAAATATCGACACTGTAGTCTACAGAGTATAAGAGGGACCCAGAGAACAAAATCTGGTAGCATTTCCCCCATTTCCCCTTGTTTCCTATTTTTTTCCTTTATTCAAAGATTCTTTTTTTTCTCAATTTCAATTAGAAAACCTGTGGGGCACTTGGATGGCTCAGTCAGTTAAGCATCTGACTTGATTTCAGCTCAGGTCATGATCTCAGGGTTTGTGGGATTGAGCCCCGAGTCAGGCTCTGCACTGACAGCGTTGAGTCTGGTTAGGACTCTCTCTCTCCCCCTCTGTCCCTTCCATGCTGGCTCACTCTCTCAATAAAACAAAACAAAACAAAACAAAACAAAAAACCCTTCTAAGTGGCTCATGCTAGCACTTTAGTCCCACAAGGGAGGTAAAAATGCCCCACAGCCATACAACAACTATGAATCAAGCAAGACAGCAGATCAGAGGTAAGAGTTAAGTGGTGTAAGAAGCACCCAACACTCTGATTCCATTAAGGGCTAGGCAACCAGCTGAGACAACTCTAATTCCCTTTTAAAGGGTCACTGTTTTATGATCTCCAATAGGTTAAAAGGTAGCATATCTTATGTAATGCCTGAAATGTTTCCACCAAAACGAGTGCGTTAAGTTTTAGTACTTACATAACATCATGCAGGAAATTGACTCATAATTCCCTAGATAATTAGATGTTGCTATATGTACACAATTTTTTTAAGTGTTGCCAGGTTAAGGACATCCCTTGGTCAGCTTATAGTAAGCAGCTATTATAACTACTTTTATGCAAATCATTTTAAAGTGTTTACTCATAGGGTAAACATCCAAAAATTCTGTGGTCTTTGTAATTTAACAAATTCATAGTTGTCAGGTTTATGCAACTCATGTCAGAATGTGAACACATTCTAAATTGCTAGGACTTTATGGAGTTGTAGGTTTCATTAAGAAATAAAGATGGAGGTTAGATTTATAACAGGAATGATTCTTGAAAGCTGAATAACTAATGAAGTCTGAGGTTTTCTACCTTTTCCTTATCTTCCCCATCTCAGTAAAGAGCATGAGCATCTTCCCCGTTAAGTTAAAAACCTAGGGAGTCATCCGTGATTCCTCTTTTTGAATGGGTTTGAAAAAATACTATTACTTCATCTAAGGCTCTGTGTATGTCATATATGGAATACATATCTATGGGTATGGAATGAACATACACAGTTATATACACATAGAATAAGAAATTGCCACCGAATAGTATGGTATGCCACTGGGAAGCAGTATCCAATTTCCTTTTCAAATACACACACATACTCCTGTTCCCCTTCATCCTCCCCTGGCCCTGTGGTCATTCATTTGTTTGCTCCATTCCATCTCCCCCTAGCGTGGCTCGGGGTTGCTGCATCATGGGACGGGAATCCTAACTGGGGGCAGTAGGGGTGGGCAGGCAGTGTAACTACAGAAAAAGATACAACTTAGGGAGACGGCAGGCCAGAAATCAGGCAGAGGGAGTGCCTAGAACAGCCTGAAATCACAGGGTTCCTGCAGAGAGGCCCTGGGATGTGGAAGAGGCCACACAAAGCAAAGTAGGAGAAGCCAAGTTCAACTTTTTTTTTCTTTTGAGAGAGAAAGAGTGTTTGCGAGCGGGGAAGAAAGGCAGGGTGGGGGGAGATGGGAGAGAGAATCCTAAGCAGCCTCCACACAGCACAGAGCCCAACGTGGGGCTCAATCTCACAACCCTGGGATCATGACCTGAGCCGAAATCAAGAGTTGGATGCTTAATCGACTGAGCTAACCAGGTGCCCCTTGCCCATCCACTTCTAAATTTTTACTTAGGACAGGTCCCAGATCCAAGAAAAGAGAAAACATTTTTTGCTGAGGAAAAAAATCAGTCAGGAATAAAGCCACCATTTATCCATTGCCTGGCACAGAGCAGACACTCACTGTTTACTGGATGAATAACATTCCTGAAAATTCCAGGCTGTCCAGCCTCACTTCCCCCGTTGTCCTCCACATCACATCCATACACTCACTGTTCCCCTCACTTGCTGCCTCTAAGTCTATGCTCTGCCCCTTAGTCCTCTTGAAATGCCTTCTCACAGCCACATTCAGATGTCACCTCTCCCATAAAGCCCTCCCTGATCCCTCCAAATCAAACATGTGACTCTTGAGAGCACTTTATTTCACCATGAAGCAGTCAGTCCTTTCAACACATTTTAGAGTTATGTACACAGCTTACATCTTCTGCTGTAACAAAAGCCACCTTGAGAGGGAAGACATGGTTCATTTTTCTGTTTTCCAAGATTATACCTGTTTTAGTTATATAAACCCATGCTTCCAAAAGAACAGCGTGTAATGAGGTTGTTGGTTTTTTTTTTTTTTCACTGTATATAAATACGGTTTTACTAATGTGGTTTATTCCCTTAATTCATTTGAGGACTGTGCAGGTTCTCATTCTTGTCTGATCTCTGAACACACTGCAAGGTGTGCTGATCCCAGGATCCTCTCAGGTCAAACACATAACGAAAGTTACTTTTATCACAAACTCACCTCATTTGCTAAGGCAAAAGTTCCCCAGTGAATTGCCACAGATTTCTTTGTCTGAACATCGATGTGAATCCTTACAGCTTCTTCTGGGTCTATATGCTGGTATTTCATAAACCACCTGATAAAACAGCAATTTATTAATTCTGGCCTTTGAAATGTGCACTAAGTTATAATTACTGCTTCATCTAATCAACCTTTAAGGTTATGCACAGGAGTAAGACATTAGGCAAAAACATCTGTTTTGAGCCCACTTTCCTGCTGGAAAAAAAGCAAAAATCTTACTTGCACAAACCTAGTGACGCCACAGCTAAGTCTCAAGCAAAACTCCCCTTTGAAACGTAAGATGTTGTTTCATGTGTATTTGATTTTACTGATGATTTATTCTAAAGGTAGGTCTTAATCATTAAAAAGGTATTTTGCAATCTTGATATGAATCAAAGAAACTGGATAATGGATAAATGACTAGAAACCAAAAGTGCAATTCAAAAGAACCTAAATTGCTGAAACCGTTTTTAATACATGAAGCAAAAAGCAAAAATTAGGGCATAAAATTGAAAAACTGGGAGCAAAAAATACCCAATTACCATTCAAGGATTTTATTTGAGCATCCTACAGCTGAACAGTGAGGCGTAGGATTGAGCAAGCACAGGGTACACCCTGGGGACTGAACAAAGAGAGTGTGGAAACAGTGTAAGGCTGCCGAATGCCTGTGAAAGAGTGGGGCTCAGGAGGCAGTGGCCTGCACGGTGACCCCTCCCAGCTCGACCAGCTGCTGGGAATGTGGATCTCAGCTCTGCTACTGCCAGCTCTGCTGCAGTTAAGACTCATGGACATGGATTTGACACAGGTGCTTCTGGATTTTAGACAACACAGCATGGAAAAGCTATCCATCTCCAACAGCTAAAGGGCTGTTATTTACTGTTAGGAGCTGCTGGGCCTCCTGGGAGCCTAGGAACAAAGCCACTGTGTTCTCCTCAACAGCAGACTAGAGAAGTACTATTCTGCCCTATTTCCTGACACTCGGAATTCGGGGCAGGATCAAAACAGTTTTTGGTGTTTCTGTTGGATTTTTTTTTTTAATTCCTACAACAAATCAAAGGAATTTGCTTTCCACCTTCATGTCTACCTGAAATAAATGTAAAGTTTTTATTTTGGTGTAAAAGTTACAATAAAAACATCCTGGGCACCTGGCTGGCTCAGCATGCAATTCTTCACATCAGGGTCATGAGTTCAAGCCCCACATTGGGTGCAGAGCTTACATTAAAAAAATAAAAAAAAAACGGGGTGGTGGTGTGCCTGGCTGGCTTAGTGAGTTAGGCATCTGACTCTTGAATCAGCTCAGGTCGTGATCTCAGAGTCGTGAATTCAAGCCCTGCATTGGACTCTCCGCTGGGTGTGAAGCCTACTTGAAAGCAAAACGAAACAAAACACACAAAACTTCCTAACCGACCTGGATGGAATACATAGACCATACTATAATGTAAGTATGAACGTTACAGGTCTACTACTGAAAGCCATTTTGGTGTAATCATTTCACATTTAGAGAGTACTCTGAAGTTGTTGGTAACCTTATTTCTAAACCTGTCAGTACTGACCAGAGCAATGGATTACACAGTAGAGGCTACCACACTTTAATTTTCTTAGAGCAAATTCTGCCCTCCTGGCTTTCACCCATCTTAAGACAGCTACAGTGCAGCAGGAAGAGGGAATTCTGTGAGTGAATTTGTGTAGTTAATCCGTACACATTCTACCATCCCATATATATGATCTTTATAGACTGTGACACAGGAAGAGTTTTCATAATTACAAATGAGATATTCTAATACAGTAGGAACATATACTGAGGAAAGATCAATACTATATGAAATTGGTTTGAAAACAGGATGTTTTGAGATTTCATTAGAATTATAGTGGAAAAATGTAGTTCAAGCACTACTACAGATTCATAATATTTTAAAATAAGGTAAAAGTGTCCAGCCTTTTAAACTAGAAAAAAAGGGAGAAAGAAGCAAGCATTCATAAAGATAGTGAAGAAATGGTTTTTAGTGAATCTTAAAAGCTAAATACATGTAACAAAATCAGATGGAAACTAATCATCGGATTTGCTCAATTCATTTTTGAACTAGTGTTTTACTGCTTGTAGGATTGCTGAAATAAAATGCCATCATACATACAATTCTGTATCTGTGCATGTACTTTAGTGTTTAACTTGTTCTTGTCACCCAGTTAGCTGAAATCTAACTGAATTCTTTGAAGTCGCTTCTCTTTTCCTTAGACAAGATGAAATAGAACACAGGCAGGGCTGGGTCTCCTCAGTCTCCAGTGCAAGTGTGACCTTTAAATTGCTCTGACTGTGGGCGAGGGGCATGCCGTGGGGTCACTGCCACATTAACTTCAGTACAGACTGAAGTAACACCATTGCAAGGGACTGATTGCTAGCTTTCCTCACCTTTTCTCTGCCAAACACAGGAGGGCTACAGGCTGGGGACAGGTGCACACCAGATGTGAAGTGAAAGGTAGTTATGTAGCATGTCCTCCATGTGAAGAACGTGAGCTAGGTTTGATTACTGGCTGGTAGGTTCAACTTAAGTCAGAACTGAATGCCAACTTGTAGCTAGGTTATGGCGATTCTTTAAACCTTGGTCCATCTTTCTGTGTGATATAATTTCTGATTCTGAGTAATTACTTAATGGTATGATTGAAACGCTTTCAAAAGAAATTTAATTGAATCTGACCCACCACCCCCCAATAATAGCCACCACCACCAAAAGTCCACCAGCAAAATCAGAAAGGAGATCACAAATGACCACAAACTCAACTACTTCATAGTTGAGGCCACTTATTACATAGCAGGGCTGCCATCCTGGGAAGTGTACATACCTTGGTTCATACGCTCCGATGGGAATAGCTGCAAGGTCAAAAGGTCCAAACCTTTTTCCTATCTCTTCAAAGGCAGGGCAATAGCCAGTGTCTCCTGCAAAAAAAAATCGGCTCCAAGGCCCCAAGACAGACCAGCTGCCCCACAGAACCTTGTTGTCATCCACGAGAGTCCTTTTGCACCAGTGCTGGGAAGGCGTAAAGACAAAGGTGACCTTATCGTGTCCGGGGACACAATTCTCCTCCCACCAGTCCAGCTCGATCACATTCTCACAGCCACACTTCTGCATCCAGTCGAGGAGACCCAAAGGCACAAACCATCGCAACTCCTGACCAAATCGTTCATTCAGAGCGATGACAGAATTGTAGTCCAGGTGGTCATAGTGGTTGTGACTGATAAGGACAGCATCTATCGGGGGGAGTTCACCTATGGTGCACGGGGGACGACGGAACCGCTTCGGACCCATGTGCTGCGATGGTGACGCACGGGAGCTAAAGACGGGGTCTGTGAGAAATATGAGCTCGTCCATTTCCACCATGACTGTCGCATGTCCCAGCCATGTGACTCTGAGGCCAGCTTCCCGCACCCCAGCTTCTTCGGGGTCATTGATAAAATACGGCCTCAGCACTGGAAGCTCTTTATCAAGTTCCTATGCACAGAAAGAAAGGGAGAAAAGCAGCTGTTAGTGGGGGGGATAAAAGGTATCACAACATATTTGGACTCTGATTACAGAGAGAAAGGCTATTTGGGGAGAAATGACCTCATTCAATAAATTTGCTATTTTTGCCTTTTGCATGAAAATGCATACCTCTTTCCAAATCTGACTCAGTAATCATGACAGTATCAGGTCGTCTTAGTCCCAGATGCAGTACACAAAGGGAAAATTAAATGTGCAACTTCAAGCATTGCTGAATTTATTTAAAATTTTAGAAGCTCTCTTCTGTAAGTACTGGGAGCAAAACTGTAGCCTAGCTGCAGTCACTCTGCCCCTTTACTTGGCTGGTGCATTTGCTGCTAAAAATGGTGTCAGAAACAGGTGGGCGGGCTCCTGGACAGAGTAAAGAAAACTTACAGCCATTTATTGGTAGACCTTGTATCTCAGATATGAATCTGAGCACACAGAACTCGAAGCAGAGCACTGAGCAAACCCCAGTCACGGACGGCTCTCCTCATTCCTCACCCGTAAGGTTTTCTCCTTCGGATCAAACCAAAGCAGAACATGGTCCCTGCCTATGAGAAGGTGACTGCTTTGGGGGGCAAATAGATGTAAAACAGTAACCAGAACAAAACAGAAGCATTACTTCTTTGGTTATTCTCCATTTTATCCTTACAGAAGCTCTGTTGTAGGGTCACAGTCCTGGCTTTTATAAAACTGTTTTCTAAGTTGTGCTTTAGTATTATGCTCTACTGCTGTATCAAGGTCATTTACAGGAAGACGCCTCATGAACCTGGCCGTGTATGTACTGGAGAGAGGTCTAAATTTAAGACTCAGTAGATCTCCAACCTCCTTCCCCACCTTCTCACTCACCCCAGAAACATTTCTCTCAATCCTCAGTATCAGGAGAAGCTCTTCACCAGAGCAACTGGCCTTATTCATCTGGCCACTGGGAAAACTCGTAACAGTTCATGCTTCCCTCTTTGCACCAGGAAGTTGGGAAAAAGCTACTTCCAACATTGTGCAGGGGATGACAGCACATGTTTCTATACTAACTTTATACTTGGCTTTATTTCTCTACCCTAAGAGTTCTTTTGCTCTTCTCTGTTCATCTGTTTTTTACCGCTACGTGGATTTTTGTAAGTTGCAGCAAATCAGTTTTAACAAGTCTGGTATTGGATAATTATGTAAAATACAAGACACACTACAGCCCAATAAAAAGGAATAAAGAGTCCAGTCGCCTAAGGCGACACAGTAATCTGTGTGAGTTTCCTGACCAATTGACAAGAAGTTCATGATGCAGAGAAAAGGAAGGAGGTCATTTTAGGTGGAGAAAATGCCCAAGCAAAGGCAAAGAGCCAAACAGGAACAAAAGTGGCATTTGGGGACAGGCGACAATCTATGAAGGATGAGAACACAATAAAAGCCTTGAATGCCAGAGACAGGAAGCATCTTAAAAAAAAAAAAAAAAAGGATTTGTCCCAATTTATGTTTAGAGAAAACATTCTGGAATGCAAATGACGACCTGGAGTGTGGTCACAACAGCTGCCATGACAGATGAAGACTGAACAAAGGGGACCGCAGGGAGGTGGAGGCAAGAGAGGGAATGGGGGGAGATGCCAGGAAAGGAAAGCTGAGGTCACAGAGACGGTCTGAATGGGAAAAGGGTCCCGACAGGGGAAGAGAAGGAGCAGCAGAGGTGGAGGGCAATGCAAACACCCTCTAAGCCACCCTAACCCTTAGTTTCCCCATCTGAAAAAGGAGTATAATTGTACCTACACTTCATTGTGGTGGGGACCAACCACATCAGGAGCAGCTGGCACACCGTAAACACTCTGCAAGTATTCCGGAAGGGGAAAGAAACCACAACCTGGACAAACAATCAGGCACCAACTCTGTATTTTTTACCCATTTCCTTGATCACTAAACTGTCTTACTGTCAAACTCAATCCATACACCAGAGCCACCTCAAAAATAGTCTACTTACCATACAACTGTGTCCCTCTACTGACTGACAAAACACAACTCCCCTCCTCGGCCCAGGAGGAAGCCTCTGGTGGATTCCCCCAGTCTTCCTCTCCAGCTGTGTCTCACCCAACTCCTGCAGGGCTGTGTCCCACCGACACTGGGACTGATTCCTGCTCCCAGATAGAGCTCAGGAGCCCTGCACAATACTCAACCCATTTCTCAGGTTAAAATGCCTTCCCTCTGATACCTTTGAGACTTTTAACTACATACCCTTCACGGGGCCAACACCAAGTCTCCACAGACTGGGACAATCACTCCAGCCACTCAACTTCCACCCCACTCTGTTCATGCACCATCCATGGATATTCTGCCCAAACCCTGGATGGGCGTATACAGGACGTATCTCACGTCTTACTCAACTTGGAACCATCCACGGGGCGCAATGCACAGTGCAGGGACAAACACATCATGTGCTCGACAAAATCTGTTGGATGAATGAGTGGAAATTTTTCAGATCTGTTCTCAAAGTTGGTAGGAGTTAGGGCTACTGAACAATAACAAATGTCATGTGGTATACTTATCAACGAGGGAAAAGGGAGAGAATTAATATAAACTGAGTACCTACCGTGTATTAGGCGTCACACTAGGCACATAGTAGTGATGGTGATGAATCATCCAATATGTCAAGTACTTTAGTATAACACAAAATAACACTAACAAGAACTACCATTTATGGAGTGTTAGTCACCATACTAACTACTTCATTAAAAATGTTTAATTTAGGACCAACCATAAAACTGCAGGTAGCTCCTGTTAACTAATGCTACTTTACAGAGGAGAAAACAAATAGTGATGACAGTCACACAAGGTCAGCCCGCTGGCCTCCACACATACTATCTCCCACCACGGGACTCCTAAGTCAGTCCTAATTTTCTCATTTAATACATTAAAAAAAAAAAAAAAAAAAAAAAAAAGCCACAAGTACCAGCCCAGGGATAAGAGATGGATTACTAGGGATACAAGGCAACTATTGGAGATGACAGGATGTACATCATCCTGTGATCTTTTCATGAATATATAAACAAGTCAAAACTCATTCATTGCATTTTTTCAATATGTGGAATTTGAATTGTTATTAAAACCATTTAAAAAATCTTAAGCAGCATCATGTTTAAATAGTGCATCAAAATATCTGTAATAAAATTCCCTGAGAACAGCTGCACCTCTTTTTTGCTCTAAATTTTTTTTTTATTAATTAAAAAAAAATTTTTTTATGCTTATTTTTGGAGAGCGAGTGTGCGTGCAAGCAGGGGAGGGGCAGAGAGAGAGGGAGACATACAATCCAGAGCAAGCTCCAGGCTCTGAGCTGTCAGCACAGAGCCCGATATGTGGGCTCAAACTCCCGAACCACAAGATCATGACCTGAGCCGAAGTTGAATGCCTAACCAACTGAGCCACTCAGGCGTCCCTTTGCTCTAAGTTTTAAAAGCCACGGTATCTTCTGACTAAACCTTTAGCAGAGCACCTCTGGCCGCCTCACCTTGCTCTCCAAACAGAAGATTAACAGGTAAAGTGCTGAAAGAAGCCAGTCACCAAAGACTACAGACTGTATGATCCTATTTATATGAAATGTCCACAAGAGGCAAGTCCGTAGAGACAGAAGATAGATGCGTGATTTCCACGGGATGCAGGAGGGTAAGAGAACTAGGAGCTGCTGAGTAAGGACATGAAGTTTCTTTTTGGGGTAATGAAAATGTATTAAATGTGGGAATGGTTGCACAACTCGGAGTGTACTGAAAACCACTGAACTGTACATTTAAAACAGGTCAGCTGTAGAGTATGTGAATTATAGCTCACCTAAGCTGTTTTTTTTTTTAAAGCAAAGTACTGACAAGACATCTGAATTAAGCAATCACACCATGTTTCTGCATGCCATATGGTTTCTCAGCCCATCACAAAAGAGCACCTTAAAGAATCTGATCTCTAACACTATGTCCCATAATAATCAGTCAACAACTGAGATTCAAAAAAAAGAAATAATAACTTTGTCCTAATGAGAGTTGGTGTTTTTACAATTTTTTTTAAGCAGGCTCCATGTCCAACATGGGGCTTGAACTCATGACCCTGAGATCAAGAGTCACATGTTCTACCGCCTGGCGTGAGCCAGCCAGGCACCCCCTGATAATCAGAGTTTGAAAAAGCAGTTAGAGGAGCACTTGGTTGGCTCAGTTGGTAGGGCATGTGAATACTGATTTCAGGGTTTTAAGTTTGAGCCACATGTTGGGTATAGAGATTATTATTATTTAAGATTTTATTAAAGTTAAAAAAAAAAGCACATAGATGGGGGTAGGGAAATTCTTATTTGAAGAAACCAAGCACTCGCTTGGCATTTTCTTTACTAGGTTAGGACTTTCTTGGCTGGCCTTGCTTTTTAAAGCTGCAACTGGGAAAATCCCTAGGCCCATAATTAACCAGGATACTAGTTAATATTTACTTTTCTTTGGGAAAGGGAAAAATCCTAACATTCATTCAACCACTATTCTTTGCCAGATGCCATAGGTGGGTTCTGTCATCTAACTCTAATGAAGGAGATGTCACTGCCATTTTACAGATACCCAGACGGAGGGGGAGGGGTCACTAAGAAGGTGGCCCAGGGCACACAGCAAGCGCATGCACGCTCACTCAGGAGTGGAACTGAGATCTTCCTGGCTCTAAAGATGCTACCTTTTCATTAAACCATAGCTTTCTCCATGGCATAACTTTTACTTATTAACTTCAAAACAATGAAACCCATATTCTTAATAATATAATTATTTTAAGAATATGTGTGAGCATGAGAGATCTGATGCAAATCTGCTAAAATGTTTTTAAAAATAATTATGTTTAAAGAATTTAGTTAAACCTTTTCTTCCGACTGAAAGTATCTTTTTACTGAGGAAATTCACAGTTTTGCTTTGCAACTCTGATTTAAATAAAAACTATTTTTCTTTTTCACATTTATTTTGCCGATATTATGTTAACACGGAACAGAGATGGATGTTACCAAAATACCTCAATTATCAATGGTAATGTTTTGTATTTTTGCCATGCTATGTGTAGCAGGCATACTAGATCCATCAGAATGGCTTAATATTTTTAAACTTCTCCTTGATTATAAAATACCTTTCATAAAATGTTTGGAAAATCCAGTAAAATATAAAGAAGAGTAGCCACCCATACATCCGTTTGCAGAGATTATAACCACTGTTAATATTATGCTATCTTTAGACACAGTCCTATTTCTATGCATAGTTAAGATCATAAGGTATTTGTATTTTCTTTTTTTTTTTTTAAAGAATCTCAAATTTTGACATTGTCACTACCTCTTAAAACTCTGAAACACATACTAAAGTATTTAAAAATGAATTTATTGTCAGGAAATCTGCGAGAATGCAAAAAAAAAATGATGAAATACAGGAAAAAGAAAAAGAAAACTACAGAGGACTGATCTAGGTGATCCACAACCTAATTAGGAGTTGTTTCATAAGTTAAAAGGATGAGGAAAGGAAATTTTCAAAGAATACTCAACTTTTCCTAGAACTGAAAGAAACAAACTTTCCCATCTGAAAGTTCACATCACGAGGCATCGAGCATGATCAATAAGTAAAACACAACTTGGGAGAAGTTTCAAAAAAGAGATGATCCTCAAAGTTTCTACAGGGGAAATACAGGGCATACAAAGGTTCAAGACTGGCACTGACCTTCTCTACAGCAATACTACAAAGAATGTCATGGAGGTAATACTTTGAAATTCTGAGAGAAAACAGTTTCCAAACAGAAATTCTACACCCATACTACCAATAAGAATGAGAACAGAAACACAGTTCTGGTCCAAGAATGGTTACCTCCTCCAGGGCCATCCCAAATCTACACCTATTTTTAGAGCAATTCCTCCCAAAGAACTGAGGGCTGACCCAACAGCTTCTGCACAATGAAAGAGGGACCACACAGAGAACAGAAAGAGAGAGGGAGACACAGTCACGAAGGGAACTCCCACCCTGCTCACTGTGGACTGCAGTGGGAGGGAGGGATGGTACTGAGGGAGGGGAGCATGGGGCACAGAAACAGGGTGAAAAGGACAACTAGAATTTAAAGGAGCCAGTCCCTAACTACTCTGGCCAAACAGTGGGTAAATACCGGAATGTTCTGGGTCTGAGAGGCAAGTGAGCCCCCCAGTTAACATTTGCCCTCCACCTTGACAGCACAGATGGGAACAGCTTTCAAGATAAACTACAAAGCTGCAGCACTCACAACGGTATAGCACTGGCACTAAACAGACACACAGAGCAAGAGAACAGAATAGCAGAGCCAAGAAATAAACCCACACTTATATGGTCAATTAATGTATGACCAAGGAGACAAAAATATACAATGCAGAAAAGAAAGTCTCTTCAACAAATGGTGTTGGAAAAAGTGGACAGCTACATGGAAAAGAAAGAAACTGGACCACTTTCTTCCACCAGACACAAAAGTAAATTCAAAATGGATTAAAGACCTAAATGTGAGACCTGAAATCATAAAACTCCTAGAAGAAAATATAGGCAGTAATCTCTTGGACATCTGCCTTAGCAACATTTTTCTAAATGTGTCTCCTCAGGCAAGGGTAAGAAGAGTAAAAATACACTACTGGGACTAAACCAAAATAACAAAGCTTTTCCACAGTGAAGAAAACCATCAACAAAATGAAAAGGCAACCTATTGAATGGGAAGAGATATTTGCAAATGATATATCTGACAAAGGGTTAATATCCAAAATATATAATACAGCTCAACACCAAGAAAATAATCCAATTTAAAAATGGGCTGAGAGGGGCGCCTGGGTGGCGCAGTCGGTTAAGCGTCCGACTTCAGCCAGGTCACGATCTCGCGGTCCGTGAGTTCGAGCCCCGCGTCAGGCTCTGGGCTGATGGCTCAGAGCCTGGAGCCTGCTTCTGATTCTGTGTCTCCCTCTCTCTCTGCCCCTCCCCCGTTCATGCTCTGTCTCTCTCTGTCCCAAAAATAAATAAACGTTGAAAAAAAAAAAAAATGGGCTGAGAATCTGAATAGACGTTTTTCCAAAGACATACAGATACCAGCAGACAGATGAAAAGATGCTCAACATCACTAATTGTCACGGAAATACAAATCAAATCACAATGAGATATCACCTCACATCTATGAGAACGGTTAAAGTGAAAAAGACAAGAAATAACAAGAGGCACCTGATTGGCTCAGTCAGGGGAGCATGTGACTTTTGATCTCCGGGTTGTAGGTTTGAGCCCCATACTGTAGA
This sequence comes from Herpailurus yagouaroundi, assembly GCF_014898765.1. Taxonomy (NCBI): domain Eukaryota; kingdom Metazoa; phylum Chordata; class Mammalia; order Carnivora; family Felidae; genus Herpailurus; species Herpailurus yagouaroundi. Next base: position 79,763,394 of record NW_024412391.1, read on the forward strand.
GATTACTTAAAAAATAAAAATAAAAAGAAAGAAAAAATAAAAAACACTGGCAAGGATTTGGAAAAAAGAGAATGCTCATACACTGTTGGTGGCAATGTAAATTGATGCACTGTGGAAAACAGTGTGGAGGTTGTTTAAAAAATTAAAAATAGAAATATCATACAACCCAGTAACACCACTACTGGGTATATACCCAAAGAAAATGAAAACATGAATTTGTAAAGATATATGCACCCCTATGTTTACTGCAGTATTTACAATAGCCAAGAAATGGAAGCAACCTAAGTGTCGATAAACAGACAACGAAAATGTAGAATACATATTATATTTATATATGTATGCATGTACATATATGTAATACATATATATATTAAGTATATATATAATGGATTATTAATCAACCTTAGAAAAGAAAGAGATCTTGCCATTTACAACATGGATGAACCCAGAGGGTATTATGCTAAGTAAGTCAGAGAAAGCCATCTATCACATGATTTCTTTATATGTAGAATCTAAAAAACAAATGAATAAACAAACAAAAAGCAGTAACAGACCCATAAATACAGAGAACTGATGGTTTCCAGAGGGGAGAGGGTTGGGAGGATGGGCAAAATGGGTAAAGGAGAAAGGGAGATTCAGGCTTCCAGTTATGGAATAAATCACAGGAACAAAAGGTGTAATGTAAGGTATTACAGTCAATGATATGGGAGCACAGCATAACATATAGAGTTGTCAAATCACTGTATTGTACACCTGGAACTAATAAACATTGTGTGTCAACTACAACTTAAAAATGGCAAAAAAAAAAAAAAAATTATAATAAAGATACTTCAGACAATCACGTTCTCAAAAACCTGACTTTCCATGCACCCTTCTCTCAGGAAACTGATTAAGAATGTGCTCCACCAGGGTGCCTGGGCGGCTCAGTTTGTTAAGTGTCCAACTTCAGCTCAGGTTGCGATCTCACAGTTCGTCAGTTGGAGGCCAGCACTGGGCCTTCTGTGTCAGCGTGGAGCCTGCTTCGGACCCTCTGTCTCCCTCCCTCTCTGCCCCTTCCCCGCCCATGAGCTCTCTGTCCCCAGAATAAACACACATTTAAAAAAAAAAAAAAAAAAAAAAAGAAGGTGCTCCACCAAAATGAGAACCTGTTCAAGAAAGAGGAACAAGTGGGGTGCAGGAGACAGAGCCAGCACTGAAGAGGCAGTGGGGTCCAGGATGGTGGTGAAGGGAGACTCCAGAATGGAAGCTTGCAGAGAAGCGGGAGGGCTGTCAGCCCAGAAAGAACCCAGTGCTAAGAAACCAGCTTACAGTCTCTCCTCAGGAAAGCTGTTGAGAAGGAATGAGAAGGAGGGAAATAATCAGTCATAAATACATACAAGTTAAGCAGGTGAAAAAGGAGGCATTGCTAACCTCAGGGGGGAAAGAGCATATTAAGAAAGGAGACATGGCTACGGTCCATGACTGGGTTCATCACAGTGATACAGTCACCATAGCGTATAAAGAGGTCAAGCAGGCCTGTGGGAGAGAGATGGGGAGGGGTACAGAGGGAGTTAGATTTGACACTAAACATGAAGGAACACAGAAACACTGCTTGGTTCCACACGTTAATATCTAAGTAGTTAAATTCACAGAATCAAAAAGTGGAATGATGGTTACCAGAGGCTGGGACGAGAGGGAAACGTGCAGTTTCTATTGCCAGGCCTAAAGTTTCAGTTGAGCACGATGAATAAGCCCTAGAGACTTGCTTGTTACAACACTGTGCCTACAGTCACCAATAATGTTTTGCACACTTAAAAATTCAAGTGGGTAGGGCGTCTGGGGGGGCTCAGTTGAGAGTCTGCTCTTGATTTTGGCTCAAGTCACGATCTCACGGTTCGTAGTACTGAGCCCCACATTGGCCCCTATGCTGACAGTGCAGAGCCTGCTTGAAATTCTCTGCCCCTCCCCCGCTCTCTCAAAAATAACTATTTTCAAAAAAAAAATTAAGAGGGTAGATCTCGTGTTAAGTGTTCTTACTACAATAAAGTTAAAATAAATAAAAGATGAAGGTAAGCTCCCAAGGAAACAACTTAAAGGTCTGTAAGCTGTTGCCTCCAGAGAGGGGGGACAGGTTACAGGGGCTGGTTTGAGGAACGGTATTTGTCTAATAAGCCTTTCAGCACCATGACTTCTTAGAAACTCTGTATACATGTAATTTTTATAAAGATAAAAAAGCAACATGTTAGCATACTACAGCAGAAATAGAATTGATGTTTTTCATTTTTTTCAAAGGGCACCACTCTATTCTTCCATATTTTACATCTAAAGAGTGTATTATATTTTCAAAGTACTTTCATGTGTCATGTGAACCTCAAAATCCTAGGGACTAAACTGTCATATCCTAACCTTATGGACAACAAAACAAAACAAAACGGGGGGGGGGGGCGCCCGCAAAAAAAAAGTGCCTTGAGGATCTGTGATAGAAATAAAGTCAAGTACTCAGTGAGGTATCCTGAACCTGAGCCTGGTTTCTGGACTCCGGGTATCGCACTTTTCCTACCAGTCCAGGATGCGTTTTCTCAGTTCCATGTCTGTCTCATACTCCAATGTGACCGTCCCTTAGTCACTTCTATAGTAGGGACTGGTAAGGACAGCCTCCCCCAACCAGTGAACCTCAGGACATTCTGCCTCCCTCCTTCTTTGAAATTCTCCAACTGTCTCTTCCCCCTCCCCGGACTCTGGTAACTATAATCAACAATAACCAGACAAAGTCACTGAGCTTTCCAACAACCCAAAGCAGTGACCGTGTCTCAACAGCGTGAAGCCTGTGAACTGGCATGCTGCCCAGAAAAGGCAAGTATCAGAAATGGTCCAAGTTAAAAAAATGATTTTCTGACTAGCCAACTAAATGGTTTAGCTTTGTTAATGACCAATTTTCATTTTACTTAGACCTGTAAATTACAGGTTATATCATTATAACATATTAACATATGTTATAATGATATATGTTATAATGATATAAACTGCCTAATATATAGTAATTATAACCCTATGTGTATATTATCCTGTCTCCTTCCAAAACAATAATTTGAAGTTTTATTTCACTAAACTTTAGCCCCCCAATGTCTAACAAAAACAATTTCCAGAATCTGATTACATTCTGAATGGACCCAATCATCTGAAGCAGGTATTCTTCATGTCTGGGGGGGTGGTTTTCTGGAAAATGTGGAAGACTATCATATTTAAAAGTTGGTAAAAGTAATTTTGCCAATGTAAGGGATTAAACATGGAGCTTTAGTTACATATGAAAATAAGAAAAGTCAACATGCATCTGATCTAGTTCTTAGCTGTATGTGGAAACGAGGGGGAACCTAGAGGTGTTTCTCTCGCAATGACGACTGTTACTGGCACTGTGCTTTTCTTCCTCAGTGGATTGATGTATGAAGCAAACTAGGCATCAGCTTTCAGACCAGAAACATTTTCGAGAAAAATTGCCCAGGATCCTTCTGAGGCTTTAGAAAAAGAGGAAGCAGCAGCCATCACCTGACTGCGATACCATCTCAAACCTGGAAATTCTTCTGGCTTTGGGTATTTTAAAGACTCTTAGTTTTAAGTAAGAATAAACCCTGGCTTAAAAAAAATGGATGAATGGTTAAAGAAGATGTGTTATATATACACCATGGAATATCGCTCCTCCATAAAAAAGAATGATAACGTAAAAAGAATGATAACTTGAGGGCACGATGTTATGTGAAAGAAGTTAAACAGAGAAAGACAAACACCATATGATTTCACCTTATGTGGAATCTAAAAAACGTAACAAGTAAATTTAAAAAAGAAAGACTCCTACACACAGAGAACAAACTGGCAGTTGTCAGAAGGGGTGTGTGTAGGGTACTGGGTGAAATGGGTGAAGGGGATTGAGAGGTACAAACTTCCAGTTATAAAATAAACTAAGTCACAGAAATGAAAAGTACAACATAGGGAATACTGTCAATAATATAATAATTTTTTTTAAGTTTTTTAATGTTTATTTTAGAGAGAGAGAGAGAGCATGAGCAGAGGAGGGGCAGAGAGAGAGGGAGACACAGAATCTGAAGAAGGCTCCAGGCTCTGAGCTGTCCACACAGAGCATGACGTGGGGCTCGAACTCAGGCACCGTGAGATCATGAGCTGAGCTGAAGTTAGACGCTTAACCAACTGAGCCACCAGGCGCCCTCTGTAATAATTTTGTACTGTAACAGAGGGTAACTACACTTATCATGGTGAGCGCTAAGTAATGTATATAACTGTCAGATCACTGTGTCACACATTTCAAACTAATATTATAGGTCAACCATACTTCAATTAAACAATTCTGCCTTTAAAAAAAAAAGTTTACACTTCATTAAAGAATGTAGTTCCCACCTCCACCCTAATTCCTTTCTCTGTTATTCTTCAAAGCACTAGTCATATTTTAATACATATTTTACCCATTTGTTTACTATTTCTCTTTTCCACTGAACCCAAGGTCCAAGAATGCCACAGTGTCTTTCTGCTTTGTTCAAGGGTCTCCCTCTACTGCCTAGAACTGTGTGCTCACACAGCAGGTGCTCAATAAATAGTAACTAAATGAGGGGCGCCTAGGTGGCCCAGTCAGTTAAGCGTCCAACTTCGGCTCAGGTCATCTCACAGTCCCTGGGTTTGAGCCCTGTGTCAGGCTCTGTGCTGACAGCTTCGGATTCTGTATCTCCCTCTCTCTCTCTGCCCCTCCCCCACTTATGCTCAGTCTCTCATTCTCTCTCAAAAATAAACATTAAAAAATGTTAAATAAATAAGTAGTAACTAAATGAATGGATGAGTGAATGAATGAGGAAGGGCTTGAGAGAACCCATGAACTCACTGAAATTACAGTAAAAGGCAATGTGTTTATGTCCACATAAGGTCTACAGCTTTCATCAGACATTCAAAAGGGGCCAGGGTTGAAAAGAGCTTCAGAACCACTAGCCTGGCAAGTTCTCATTCAACCCAGTTTCTAGAATATCTCCAAATCCTTAGAACACACAGATGTATTTCTGCCTTCGTGTGATCGCTCACTTCCCATATGAAATGAAAGAAATCTAAAATTACCACTGCTTGCCTCTGCAGTTTTAGAAGCTGTGGCTCAAAACCAGTAGGAAATTTACCCCAAACAGGTAGCCCCCTGCCCTACCCCTCCTCTTCACAACACCCTTCCATGTTGCTCTTCATATGGCTTCTTCAGAAGGAAAAAACAAGTGGGGGGAGGCTTCTTGTTCCTCCCGGCCTCAAAGCTGAAACACGTAATACAGTTTTATCTATTAATGCCCTGCCTGCCTCATTCTAACAAGGTGTTAGAAAAGCATTAATCATATTAATCAACTCTGTTAACTAGGATTAATACTGTGAACACTCCTTAGCATCAAAGTGTTAATACTGTTTTTAAATCCCATGTCCTTAAAAAGAAAAAGACACGCTTACCCAAGGATCTACCACCACCACCACAAGCAGCCACTCCCCCTGTTGTCTTTCCCACTGCAGATCAAGCCTTCAAGGATGCCCCCCACTCTTTTCATCTTGTCCCCCACTCCCAACATCAAGTTCTCTCTCTCTCTCTCTCTCCACTTCCTCCAAAGCCTTGTATGACAGAGGTTGGTAGAAAAGAGAAGCCAAAGGAGACAGGTGGTAGAGAGAAGCAAGAAAATAAGAAAAAAGAGGGGGCAAGAAACAGCTCCTGCAATTGGGAGCCACCCACTCCCTGCCAAATGTAATCACACTGATCTAATAAACTGTATGCCAAATGTTAATTAGTTTCATCCTAAAGGGGCACCTGGGTGGCTCAGTCGGTTAAGCCTCCCACTCTTGATCTCAGCTCAGGTCATGATCTCACAGTTTGAGTTCAAGCCCCGCATCAGGCTCTGTGCTGACAGCACGGAGTCTACTTGGGATTCTCTTTCTCCCCTCTCTCTCTCTGCCCCTCCCCTGCACATGAACGCTCTCTCTCTCAAAATAAGAAACTAAACTTAAAAAAAAATAAAGTTTCACCCTAGGTAAATGTCATTTATTTAAAGGTCCGTGACCTACTGCCAATTGTTTAAGGTCTGGAAAGGTTATCCGAAGATTCCTTTCACAGTTTTAGCAGCCGTGTCCAAGGATGAAAAGCCAAGCACTCTGGGCAAACACACATCAGGTTACTACTTGATGGGACATGCCATGCACATTCTCACCTCCATGGCCTTGTTCATGCCATCATCCACCTGAAAACCACTGCCAAAATACTTTTTATCTTTTTAGGCCTGGCTCAAATAACAAATTGCCTCCTCTGAGAAGCCATCTCCAGCCCTACCAGCTCGGATCCACCGCTTCCTTTCCTGTCTTTTTTTTTAATTGTCAAGTTGGCTAACATACAGAGTATACAGTGTGCTCTTGGCTTTGGGAGTAGATTCCCTTGACTTATCGCTTACGCACAACACCCAGTGCTCATCCCAACAAATGCCCTCCTCAATGCCCATTCCCCCCTTCCCTCCCCCATCAACCCTCAGTTTATTCTTTGTATTTAAGAATCTCTTATGGTTTGCCTCCCTCTCAGTTTGTAACTATTTTTTTTCTTCCCTTCTCCCATGGTCTTCTGTTAAGTTTCTCAAATTCCACATGAGTGAGCACATAGGATACCTGTCTTTCTCTGACTTATTTGACTTCGCATAATACCCTCCAGTTCCATCCACGTTGCAAATGGCAAGATTTCATTCTTTTCCACTGCTGAGTAGTATTCCACTGACTGTGTTATGTATGTATATCACATCTTATTTATCCATTCATCCTGTACTTCTAAAGCACTCTATTCCTACCCCAATTGCCACCAGATCAGAGTGGTTATTCATATACATACTTTGTTGCTAAGTTATGAACTTGAGGACACCTTATTCACTTTTTCTTCTCAGAACTTAGCCCTATGCCTTATCATATAAAAGAAGCTCAATTAACTAACTTGAGTGTCATGATACAATTCACAGCAAAATTAAGTGCTAATAAGAGCCCCCCAAAATACGCAGCCCCCCAGAAAAACCAAACGCTACCTCTTTGGAACACGGAACACTGCTGTGATCTTTCTCCATTATCAGCCATCTAAGAACATTTGGAACAGAGAGATTTTTCCAAGTTGGCCAAGGGTTGACAAATCTGCCATCCTTTCCTTTCTTTGATTTAGTTACATCTTCTTCTAGTCTGTAATCCAATTTGAAACTTTTCCTGGAGAACCTAGAAGAATCACTTCCTACAGAACTCCGTGCTGAATTTTGGCGTTTTCTTACTGCTTCTTTAGGATATTGGCTGCTTGTCATCAGAGATTGGTTGCTTTCATTTTCATCCATGTCCTTTTCAGAGCTAAAAAACAAAAAGGGGGGAGGGGCGGAGGGAATACTGACTTTAACATAAAGGCATTAAGACTCATTACACAGCATCCACAGTATTTCTTAGCTAATAAAAATTTTCTCAAACTTACAAGAACATTCTGTCTCTGTCAACGCAAACTTTCTTCCTGCAAAATACCATTTCTGAATCCAGAATTACTGCTTGCTAAATAGGAAAAAATGTTTGCTTTATCTTTTCTTGCCAAACCATTTAGATATTCCATATCTGCTGTAACTGAAAGCAGTACTCCACCAGCCAGCATTTAAACACACGAATTTTTCCATTTCAATAGCTTACAGAATTAAAGCACCTTCCTGAATGTGTAACATTTTCATACCTCAATTTTTAAAATACTATTGTTAATAATACATAGTGAGAAGGACTGCCTTAATTCCTTGAGTATAACTCAGTAATTCCAGTGATTTATATAGAACTCCGCTAGGCCTGGTCATTTTTACTTTGAAAATAATCTTTAAAAAATCTTAAAAAAAATAATTTTACTTTGAAAATAATTACTAGTGCCCCTAAAAAAGCACACTGAGTTCAAGCCCCAGGAAAGGAAACAATAACAGTAATGGAGAAACATTTCAGTCATGTATTTAAGTGGTTAACAATACAAATTTGAATTAACTCAGATTGAGAACTGCCAAGACAGTGTAGTATGTATCCTAGCTGTGTGACCTTAGGTAAGTTTCCTACCCTCTCTGTGCTTCGATTTCCTCATTTATAAAATGGAGATAATAATACCACCATCTCTGAGGTTTATGGAGAGGTTTTAAAAAGCTAATACAAGCGAAGCCCTTAGAAACATGCATGTAACATGTATATAACAAATGTAACACATATACATACATGGTAACAGCTCTACAAATGCTAGCTGTTGCAGCTGACCTTATTCCCACTACCACCACCACTGCCCCCAGACTCAAGGAAGTGAAATCCTTGATTTTGATCTATATAGGACTCCAGATACATAGAAGTGATAATATATTAAGAATATGCATGGGGCGCCTGGGTGGCGCAGGCGGTTAAGCGTCCGACTTCAGCCAGGTCACGATCTCACGGTCCATGAGTTCGAGCCCCACGTCAGGCTCTGGGCTGATGGCTCAGAGCCTGGAGCCTGTTTCCGATTCTGTGTCTCCCTCTCTCTCTGCCCCTCCCCCGTTCATGCTCTGTCTCTCTCTGTCCCAAAAATAAATAAACGTTGAAAAAAAAAATTTTTTTTTAAAAAGAATATGCATTTAGGGGCGCCTGAGTGGCTCAGTCGGTTAAGCATCCAGCTCTTGATTTCGGCTGAGCTCATGACCTCACATGAATTTGAGCCCCACGTGAGGCTGGGCATTGACGTGCGGAGCCTGCTTGTGATCCTCCCTCTCTCCATCTCTCTCTGCCCCTCCCTCTGCTCACTTGTTCTCTCTCTCAAAATAAACATAAAAAAAATTTTTTTTTAAGAATAAGCTTTTATTGGGGCACCTGGGTGGCTCAGTCAGTTAAGCTTCCAACTCTTGATTTTGGCTCAGGTTATGATCTCACAGTTCATGAGTTCGAGCCCCATGTTGGGCTCTGCACTGACAGTGTGGAGCCTGTTTGGGATTCCCTCTCCCTCTCTCTCCCTCTCCCTCTCTCTCTCTCTCTCTCTCTCTCTCTCCCTCCCTCCCTCTCTGCTCCTCCCCCACTCACACACTTTCTCTCAAAATAAATAAATAAACTTAAAAAAAAAAGAATATGAACATATATGCCATGAATTTCATTTCTTTCCTATTCCACTAAATAAACATTTGCTTTCTGTCTAGTTTAAATGCACTGCATACACATAATACACTTCATAACCCCTGAGAAAATAAGCACAACAGAAAGCCAAATATTTTTATGGCCACAATGATGTTTACACAGAAATACCATCCAGGAGAGAAAGGGAAAGAACATAAACACTAGGATGAACACGTATGCTGAACTAAAACTTTTTCCCAAACCATCTACAGTAAAATAGTCTCTGGCCTGGACAATAATGGGTGTTAAGAAAAGAAACCAGGGCTGACAAAAAGCTGAAGCACACACGGTTGGTTGCTCAGCCGCCCGCTGTCTGCTGCAGAGCCCGACTGCTAGGAGAGCCTAACAAGCTTTAGATCTGGGGCAACCACCCACCTCTCTCTAGTCCTCAATATTCTCGCCTGTAAAATACCTACTTATCTCATGGGGGTTCAAAGGATCAAATGGCATAATGTACATAAAGGGACTGCCACCCACCAAATGATAATTCTTTTTTCCCTAATCCTGCTAACTGGCCATATACCTAAATTCCTTAAATTCCATCTGAAAGCAAAGAATCTGGGTGAGTTATCTCAGTTCTTCTCAAAGAAGTGCTCTACCTGGGTCATAATTAAGTTCAGGCCCAGGACTTTACAAAGCACTAGGGCAAATACCGTCCATTTGAACCCCAGTACATTTAACAGACGCAAACACACCAAGTTGGGAGACTTTTATTTCCCCAACAGAGTAGTATGTCTAAGAGATGGCAGAGCTGACCTGATGCCACCTGCCCTTTGTGATGAAAATCGGCTTGTGAGATATGTGCATATTTATATAAACACATTTACACATACGTGTATATATACATGTACATATAAATACATACATAATATTGCTACCAACTATGTAATACATTTTTGGCCCAATGTTTTATTTTTAATGTTTATTTATTTTTGAGAGACAGCAACAGAGCGTGAGTAGGGGAGGGGCAGAAAGAGAGAGGGAGACACAGAATCTGAAGCAGGCTCCAGGCTCTGAGCTGTCAGCACAGAGCCCGACACGGGGCTCAAACTCACGAGCTCAGATCATGACCTGAGCCAAAGTCAGAAGCTTAACTGACTTAGCCACCCAAGTGCCCCATTTTGGCTCATTGTTTTAAACAATTAGAGGATAAGGAGAAAGGAGAAATGGGCCCTCTGACTCAAAAACCACAAAAGCAAAGCCAAAACGGGGTTTTGGGACAACATCCAGCCATCCAATGTGGATGTAAGAAGTAAGGGAGGCTTGTGAGAGCCAACAGTAAAGGTGTGAAGGATGGGATTAGATCTGGGGCCTGGCCCCCCGAATAGCCAAAGTAATTTTGAAGAAGAAGACCAAAGCAGGAGGCATCACAATCCCAGACTTTAGCCTCTACTACAAAGCTGTCATCATCAAGACAGCATGGTATTGGCACAAAAACAGACACATAGACCAATGGAATAGAATAGAAACCCCAGAACTAGACCCACAAACGTATGGCCAACTCATCTTTGACAAAGCAGGAAAGAACATCCAATGGAAAAAAGACAGTCTCTTTAACAAATGGTGCTGGGAGAACTGGACAGCAACATGCAGAAGGTTGAAACTAGACCACTTTCTCACACCATTCACAAAAATAAACTCAAAATGGATAAAGGACCTGAATGTGAGACAGGAAACCATCAAAACCCTAGAGGAGAAAGCAGGAAAAGACCTCTCTGACCTCAGCCATGGCAATCTCTTACTCGACACATCCCCAAAGGCAAGGGAATTAAAAGCAAAAATGAACTACTGGGACCTTATGAAGATAAAAAGCTCCTGCACAGCAAAGGAAAACAACCAACAAAACTAAACGGCAACCAACGGAATGGGAAAAGGTATTTGCAAATGACATATCGGACAAAGGGCTAGTATCCAAAATCTATAAAGAGCTCACCAAACTCCACACCCGAAAAGCAAATAACCCAGTGAAGAAATGGGCAGAAAACATGAATAGACACTTCTCTAAAGAAGACATCCGGATGGCCAACAGGCACATGAAAAGATGTTCAGCGTCGCTCCTCATCAGGGAAATACAAACCAAAACCACACTCAGATATCACCTCACGCCAGTCACAGTGGCCAAAATGAACAAATCAGGAGACTACAGATGCTGGAGAGGATGTGGAGAAATGGGAACCCTCTTGCACTGTTGGTGGGAATGCAAACTGGTGTAGCCACTCTGGAAAACAGTGTGGAGGTTCCTCAGAAAATTAAAAATAGACCTACCTTATGACCCAGCAGTAGCACTGCTAGGAATTTACCCAAGGGATACAGGAGTACTGATGCATAGGGGCACTTGTACCCCAATGTTTATAGCAGCACTCTCAACAATAGCCAAATTATGGAAAGAGCCTAAATGTCCATCAACTGATGAATGAATAAAGAAATTGTGGTTTATATACACAATGGAGTACTACGTGGCAATGAGAAAGAACAAAATATGGCCCTTTGTAGCAACGTGGATGGAACTGGAGAGTGTGATGCTAAGTGAAATAAGCCATATAGAGAAAGACAGATACCATATGGTTTCCCTCTTATGTGGATCCTGAGAAACTTAACAGAAACCCATGGGGGAGGGGAAGGAAAAAAAAAAAAAAAAGAGGTTAGAGTGGGAGAGAGCCAAAGCATAAGAGACTCTTCAAAACTGAGAACAGGGGCGCCTGGGTGGCGCAGTCGGTTAAGCGTCCGACTTCAGCCAGGTCACGATCTCGCGGTCCGTGAGTTCGAGCCCCGCGTCAGGCTCTGGGCTGATGGCTCAGAGCCTGGAGCCTGTTTCCGATTCTGTGTCTCCCTCTCTCTCTGCCCCTCCCCCGTTCATGCTCTGTCTCTCTCTGTCCCAAAAATAAATAAATGTTGAAAAAAAAAAACAAAACACTGAGAACAAATTCAGGGTTGATGGGGGGTGGGAGGGAGGGGAGGGTGGGGGGTGGGTATTGAGGAGAGCACCTTTTGGGATGAGCACTGGGTGTTGTATGGAAACCAATTTGACAATAAATTTCATATATTGGAAAAAAAAAAAAAAAAAAGATCTGGGGCCTGGCCTGAGACGTTAAGGAGGTCTGGCTATACTGTAGGCAATGAAGAAAAACTGAAGGAGGGGCGGCGCCTGGGTGGCTCAGTCAGTTAAGCATCTGACTCTTGATTTCGGCTCAGGTCATGATCTCACGATTTGTGGGAATGAGCCCACGTCAGGCTCTGAGCTAACAGTGTGGAGGCTGCTTGGGATTCTCTCTCTCCCCTCTCTCTCTCCCTCTACCCTGCTTGCTCTCTCAAAATAAATAAACTAAAATTAAAAAAAAAAAAAAAAAGGAAAAAAAAATTGAAGGAGCTTAAAAAGGAGATAACCCACAGCAGGATAAAAACAAAAGGCTGTGGCTAAACACTGGAGCCAGGGAGGTAAACTTGTGAGTAGGAATGGGCAGCCCAGAAAATCCAGTAGTAGCAAAGCACGCTGTTACATGTTTGGCACATTTCATTTAAATTAATGCTCCTGGCAAAATTTCAGGGTAGGTAGGATAATCCCCATTTCTAACTCAAACACCAAGAGGTAGAGAGCAGCCCACTCAAAAGATGAGAAGGCAGTGACAGTGAGAAGAGAAAGAACCAAATAAATCCAAGAGATAAGAGGATGAATCAGAAAGACCTGAGTCTCTGAATGGTCCTGAACTTCAGACCATTTGTAAGGCAGGGTGGGGGATAGGTAAAAAAAAAAAAAACGGGGGGGGGGCAGGATCCACAAACGACAGCACCAATAACTGAGTAAAGGAATTAGGGGAAAGCTAGTGTTTGGAGTACATAAGAGAAGGTGGAATTATGACCCAGTGAGCTTGCGAAAGGGTTTGAGACAACAGGAAAGAATCCAAACAGAAGTGCTCACGGACACCAAATGGAAATGATGACCCTGGGACCCAGGTTGCTTTGGGGGTGATAAAAGCGAAGAGAACAGAAGAGGTTTTCAGGGACCCGGGAGTAAAATGAAAGTGAAAAATGGGTTCACTGATCTGCTTAAACCTGAACAACAAATTTTCTCAAAGTTGTCTTTTCATGTGTCCCCATTTTCTTTCCTCCCATCCACTCAGGCTCTCACCCCAATCAATTCTGTTAATAGTTTTCTAGCAAAAAGCCATCCTCTCTCAACACACCCTTCACCCCAACACACACAAAATCCAGTCTTCAGAAATGTTATTTTTAATAGCAAATCTGATAAAACGAACAAAACAGAAAAACCCCCAGAAGATTGCCTTGGTTCTCAGAATGAGGGCAAAGGTCGGGAAGATGGTCTATGAAGGTGTTTCTAGCCCTGCCCACACTCTCCCCTACTTCAAACACAAGCCTTAATCTTTCTCAAATGCATCATGTTCCTACCTCGGGCCACCTATTGCTATCACAGGGCCTTTGAGCATGATTTTTAAAATATTGAGTACTCAGAGATATATCCCCAGGATTATGTACTACCGTGAAAGTGTTCAAGCAACACAAAATGTTGGTGCTATGTTGTCCCATTTCACACTATGCACTGTGAGTGTGATACGATAAGAAAAAACCAGGACATGGAAACCTGAACCATCACAATCTGGACTTGGTTCATCTGGAGGAAAAGTACTGGCAGTCCATTCAGTGAACATGCAAAGTGACAAGGTCTATCAACAGGTGCTCCAGTGACAAAGTGAGCCTCGGCCAGTGGAGATGTATGGAGCCTGCCTGAGAGCTGGGTCACGTGAGAAGGCACCTCATCAAATCTGTCTTCTGGTCACTATGTAGTGGACGGTGACAATCTCACAACAGTCATCTCTAAACACCAAAGATAAAATGATGGGAAAACTAGGACTGAAGATGAGCAGGTTCTACGTATGGCCCTGCCAGTCACTAGCCCTCAGCTTTGCAAACTCAGACAAACCCCTTAACATATCCAGACTGGAGTTTCCTTAATTAAACATAGCAAATCTCCTCATTATTTCTGGTTATAAATCTCTCTCCAAATTTAACAATGTAAGTAAAAATTCAGCCTTGATCTCTGGCCAACAGTAAGTGAAAGGAGATGTGTGAACTCATGAGTTCAAAACTGGGTGAAGTTTACATCATCAGCATTATTTACATTATGCTAATTTTCATCCAATTTTAGGCACCATGAATGAATGGTAAGGTACACTGTTATTTTATGTGCCACTAAGAAAGTAACAATATCAATTATAATGTCACACATCATATGATATAACCTGCTATCAGTGGTGTTCAAATGTGCATAAAATGTCTGTCTTGACATTGATGAAACACACCACTTTTTACATGGAAATATAAATTCTGGAAGAGGAGCAAAAACATTAACCTTGGTAATTAAATATAATCAGAACCACAATTAATTTGTGCACCCTCCTTTCCTCTGTGAACAGCTAACTTTGTGACCAATAGCTAAATTTGGACTAAAAAGCTAGAATCCAGAAGCAAATTTAAACAAAGCCCTATGACAACTAATATAAAATATAAATGCTCTTCGGGGCGCCTGGGTGGCTCAGTCGGTTGAGCATCCGACTTCAGCTCAGGTCACGATCTCGTGGTCCGTGAGCTCGAGCCCCGCGTCGGGCTCTGGGCTGATGGCTCAGAGCCTGGAGCCTGTTTCCGATTCTGTGTCTCCCTCTCTCTCTGCCCCTCCCCCATTCATGCTCTGTCTCTCTGTCCCATAAATAAATAAACGTTAAAAAAAATTTTTTTAAATATAAATGCTCTTCTTTAAAGAACAATTTGTGGGGAGCCTGGGTGGCTAGTCGGTTGAGCATCCAACTTCGGCTCAAGGTCACGATCTTGTGGTGCATGAGTTCAAGCCCCATGTCAGGCTCTGTGTGGACAGCTCAGAGCCTGGAGCCTACTTCAGATTCTGGGGTCAACTTCTTTCTGTCCCTGCCCCACTCGTACTCTGTTCTTACTCTCTCTCAAAAATAAATATTAAAAAAAACAAAGAGGCCTCCACAGCTTCATAGTAAAGAATAATGTGTTACAAAAAGGACAACATAAATTCTATCTAGTAATTATCAACTACATTCTCCACATTTCTCTGAAGATTAAGTGCCTACTTAACAGGAAAGGAACTTACCCCAATGTGTCTAACCAAAGAGAGATCTGAACTGTGACATTTGGTGAAGACAAGTGTGCCAAGTACAAATATTTTATTTCAATAACTGCACACATGGGTAAAACGCTTTCAAAAAACAAGAACTCTCTATTTCAAAAGCAAATGTTTTACCCTTTCTTTCTTTGACATTTAAGATTTGCCAGCTGCGTAGAAGTGAATGCATTATCATTTTAAAAACTGAAGAAAAAAATTACATTAGTACAATGTACGTTTGGGATTTCAACATACTCCTAAATCATGACATTGCAAATCATTATTCCTAAAGGTGACATTTAATAAATACTAATTGAGTGACTATCTATTACATACCAACAAAGATGCTGATATTAAATCTGGAAAACATTCAGAACTGTATTTTCAGATATCTAAAAATAACAGGAAATTCACAATTTTATATCTGTGGTCCTATCTATAGTGAAGAAAAGGGTCCTTTTAGTGCAATGCTAGATAACATAGCTAATGAAACTATTTCAATTCACTGAAATGTCTGCAAAGGGCTTCCATAGATTAAATTAAACTGTTTCCATCCTTCACATGCAATACAGGCTTCCCTTGAGACTGATATTAACCCCCACATGCCTATCGGAGTCTGGTGGGAGGGTAGATATGTCCAAGAGTGAGAAGTACACTGGCTAATGAAAGGGAGAATGTTCTGTGGGAGGTATGTGCATCACATACATTAACAAAGAAATTACCACATTGTTTGTTTTCTATGACTTTTAGTCACTTTGTTGACTTAACAACCAGTTTCACTAAAAAGCTAAGAAAGCAAAGCAAATAACTTAATATACAATACCTGGGAGCACACTAAAACAAGTTATGACAACTTTTAATAACAGAATATATATGTGCATACATGTGTCCATTTAGATAGATGTATATATAGGATAAATCTATATATCACACCAAATAATTTACCTTTACACAAGTGAAAAGAACATTAGTTGGGAGTGTAAAAGGACTCCACTTTTACAACTACAGAGATATCAGCACAGGTAAAGTAACCTAACCTCTCTAAACGTGGGCTTCAGCACCTATTAAAGAGAACTCCTAAATATCCCCTTGAAGGACCGTAATGAGAAGCAATGACGTCATGGAGCAGTATCTCCAACCACTATCCAAATACAAATTGTTACCTTCAGTAGAAAAGTAAATCATGTGATAACTAGAAACTTTTGATCCAATTGAGTTGTTTTTCAAAATGAAAAATAACACTTCAGAATTCTAGATAGATTTAAAAAGAGTCCTAAAATTTTTCTTTCCTTAAAAACTTTATGTTAAAAAAAAGTATTTGGGGGGCACCTGGATGGTTAAGTCAGTTAGGCATCCAACCCTTGATCTCAGCTCAGGTCTTGATCTCAGGGTTGCGCGTTCAAGCCCCCAGACGGGCTCTATGCTGGGCGTGGAAACTACCTTAAAAAATATATATATATATTTTTATAAAAAGTCTAAGTTTCCTTACCCTTTATAATAATCAAAGTATTGTGTTTAGAAAAACTTCAAATCTGTCTTATAAAGTGCTCATCTGATTATAGACAGAAAAGTTACTTCAATACTTCAACAAATGATAAAGTTAATTCATACATCAGGATCCACAGAATGGAGGCTGCCCAGGTGGTCTGGCCCACAAATCTAAACTCAAGTCAGCCTGCACTTACAGGAAACCCATCAGGGAATCCTAACACACATCAGGCACAATCCTCCAACTCAGCTTAGCTAGCTTACCTTACCCTAAAAACAGGACCTGCTAGCCTTGTAAGAAAATCCCGACCTCCTTCCCAATCACGCACTGTTTCCACATCACCTCTTCTGTGCCCTATAAAATGGACTACTGCAAAAAATGTCTCAGAAAGAGTGCTCCACGACTCCTGAAGCACTGTACTCCCCAGATCCATGGATTTTTTCTTCCCTTAAAGACATTGAATTTGTTATGAAATTGTGTTATTTTTGTCATTTGACACAAGTAATTCACAAAGAAATTCTACCTTAACAAAAGCACCGAGACTCAGAACAAACAATTTTGAGACAAATGAGTGTGGAACACACCTGACTCTCCGGGGTACAAAGTAGAGAACATGTTCTCCCTTCAAAACCAGTCAAGGACAATAAATGTTCTTGATCACAGAACACCAAAGGCTCTGAAAATCTTTGCTATTTGAGACAATTCAAAATACTGAACTAAAAGTCATTTTACAAGCTATTAAAAGATTTTAAGTCACTAAAATATGCACACTATAGGTGCCTCCTCTACAAGAAATTTTTTCCAATATGTAAATAAGAAAGCAAACGGTTTTTTAATGTTTATTTATTTTGAGAGAGAGTGAGGGAGTGAGAGAACCCCAGTAGGCTCCACGCTGTCAGCACGAAGCCCAACACAGGGCTCAATCCCATGAACTGTGGGATCATGACCTGAGCCAAATAAAGAGTGGGACGCTTAACCAACAGAGGCACCCAGACACCCCTCTAATAAATAAATATTTTAAAAAGAGAAAAAGACGCTCGCTCACATGCTCGCTCTCAAAATAAACTTAAAAAAAATGTATTAGAAAGCAAAGCTTTGATTAGAATTAGAAACAATAAACAAGGTGAGAATTAGAAACAATAAACAAGGCAGCTTAAGACCAAAGCCCATTTTATTTTTTTTAACGTTTATTTTTGTGAGAGAGCAAGAGAGACAGAGAGTGGGGGGGGGGGGGCAGAGATAAAGGGGGACAGAGGATCCCAAGCAGGCTCCACGCTGACAGCAGAGGGTCTGACGCGGGGCTCGAGCCATGAGAGCATGACCTGAGCCGAAGTCGGACGCTTAACAGACTGAGCCACCCAGGCACCCCAAGACTACAAGCCCATTTTAAAATACCACCTACAGGGGCGCCTGGGTGGCTCAGTCAGTTGGGAGTCTGACTTCGTCTCAGGTCATTATCTCACAGCTGTTGAGTTAGAGCCCCGTGTTGGGCTCTGTGCGGACAGCTCAGAGCCTGGAGCCTGCTTCAGATTCTGTCTTCTCTCTCTCCGCCCCTCCCCTGCTCACACTCTGTCTCTCCTTCAAAAATAAACATTAAAAAAAATTAAAATACCACCTACAGTAATACAACTGGAACCCTTAGCATAATCATACTAAAACGGCATGTTATGGCAAATTGAGAAAGCATGCATAAAGAGGTATATTTAATGAAACGACACGGTTATCACCTCAATTTCTTAAAAATAATGCAAATAAGTACAGTCATCGGTTATAGTCAGTAACACCTGTATGATATAATTACTTAATTGAAAAGGTTGGGGCTGGTGGGGAGGAAAAGACTAACTTGATGGTTAAGAAACTAAGAAGTATATCCTAAATCTGTTATATGACCTTAAGTGCTCATTTACTGTTCCTTAAGCCAAGATTTGAACAAAAATGTTCTTTCAAATGTGGCCTCTCTCTCTCCTGTCTCTCTCTCCATCAATTATGCAAAAAGAAAGCTTTTTGTTTTTTAAAGTATAACCCATAAAGAACAGGAATGGAGAAACTGGTCTTCATAGCTCCTGGATAGAAAGGAAGGGGACTGAGGGGGAAAGCACTCTCTTTTACTTCTGACTTCAGTTCTGGTTCCAGCTTTTACTGTACTGAGCTTTCTTGACTTACAACAGGGTGAATCCCGATAAACCCATCCTGAAGCTGGAACTAACTCAGATCAAAAATGCATCCAACACACCTAACCTACCCAACATCACAGGCCTACCTTGCATGTGCTCAGAACACTTAGTCTACAGCTGGGCTACATCATGTAACACAAAGCCAGTTTTGGAATAAAGGGCTGAACAGCTCATGTATTTATTGACTACTTAAAGTGAAAACAGAATGGTCGTGTGGGGACAGAATGGCTCTAAGTGTGTCGACTGTCCACCCTTGTGATCATAGGCCTGACTGGGAGCCTGGGTACTGCCAGGATCATACCATGAACATTACCTTGGAACAGGTTTCAAAGTGTGGTTTCTACTGAATATGTATGGCTTTTGCATCACATGAAGTTGAAAAACCAAAAGTCAAACCATAGTAAGTCGAGACTGCACTGAATTGTGTAACATTTTTTTTTTTAAGTTTATTTATTCTGAGAGAGCAAGTGAGAGAGAGCAGAGGAGGAGCAGAGAGAAGGAGAGAGAAAATCCCAAGCAGGCTCCATGACACCAGAGAGGAGCCCCGACTCAGGGCTCGAACTCACGAACCAGATCATGACCTGAGCCAAGATCAACAGTCAGACGTTTAACTGGCCGAGCCACCCAGGCACCCCTGAATTCTTTAACACTTAAAAAGTCACTATCATTGAGATTCACTTTCTCCATCTGTAAAATGAGAGGCCTGGGCCACACGTGTAAGGCCCCTTCCACCTCCCTGATTCTAACAGCCGGTGGCTGCACCAGAGAGCCTGCTCAAAGCCACAAAAGAGCTGTCCCCTCTAGCGTGGCTACTCCCAAGCCACGTGCCCCTCCCAAGTTGTCCTCCCTGCTAGGAGGTTCCCCTCTAAAGTTAGCTCAGATGCAGCCACCTTCCCAGGCTGGGTCAACAAGGAATAAGCACAGCATTTTTCATCTGAGAACAGCAAGGTTAGCTCCTTGGAGAAAGTGTAGTTTCATGGGTTTATCAAGCAGACCAGGAGATTATTTAGAGCTTAAAATCTTTCAGGAGAGATTTCACAACAAATCTGATAATCAAACAGCCATTAGATTTCCAACCTTATAATAAGATTTCAGATATAATTTGTAAGGGCCTATATACTTAAATCATTCTCAGAGTCATTTACCAAACATGGTGTGAATGTCTACTATGTCTAAATTCTAGCTTTCCAGGTATGGTGGACAATACAAGCCTCTGACCTCCAAGCATTCAGAATCCTTTAGGGGGGAAAAAACATCATAAGCAACCATATAGATTTTGGAGAAACAGGTTTACAGAAGTGTCAGCTATGAACACCGAAAACTATAGTTTTTAGTATAAGGCATTTCCATAAGAACTGGCCCAAATTCAACTGGTAAGGAATACTTTTCCCTATATGCCACGTGGTTCACACAGGAAGTTCTGTGACCCCAGGATCAGGGATGCCAAAGACGCAGATAAAAAGGTTAATGACAAAAACCAAACCATTAGTGGGGGGTTTTTACAAGGAGGCAAGGCCCAGGGCACTACTGAGGTCAGACCCTGTTCAGCCCATCTCCTGACAGTATAACATCAGGTTCAAAGTGGCATCATATGACATCCCCGAGAGGTCAACTAACAGAATCAAGTTCAAAGGAACTTTGAAATTCTGTAAGTTCAACCCAGTATATTTTCAGAATACTAAGAAGTAGGTAGTAAATTATAAAAGCACAAAAAAAATGGATATAATTAAAATATACTTGGGGTGCCTGGGTGGCTCAGTCGGTTAAGCATCCAACTTCGGCTCAGTCATGATCTCACAGCTCGTGGGTTCGAGCCCCGCGTCGGGCTCTGTGCTGACAGCTCAGAGCCTGGAGCCTGCTTTGGATTCTGTGTCTCCCTCTCTCTCTGCCCCTTCTCCGCTCATGCTCTGTCTCTCTCTCTCAAAAATAAACATTTAAAAAAAATGTTTTAAATTAAATATACGTGCATCAGTTACCAGGAAAAACCACATTACTAGGAAAAGGAACATTAAAAATTTAAAACATTTTAAAATAAATACTTCCTAGTTTGTCATCTCTGAGTCTTACAGTTTCCTTGTCTGGTGCCCATTCACTGTGATATTGGACAAAATGTACATAAAACGTAGCCTAGTGTCTGGCACACAATAAGCCCTCAATAACGGTAAGCCACTATCTTATTATATTCTAAGCACTTTAGTGGAATACATATTTGATTTTTAAATTTCTGCACTTATAAGATATGACAGCAGAGAGTAATGGCATGAATAAACTGAAATGAAACTCTGGAATGTGTTTTTGTTCTTATATTTGAGTAAAAATAAGTCCCGGTCTTCCTGGAATTCATACAACTCAGAACAAAAATGAAACCATGGTTCTCCAAAGGATTCCTATGCAATCCCATAGCCCCTTATGGCCTCAGCAACTCTCTGGATTTACCAGAAGACTTTTCATAAACCTTGAATAGTGTCCTAGCTCTGAAAATAATAATCCTCTCCACCCTCACCCTCCTTATCTCTCTTTCCTGCCCCCAGGGAGAAAAATGTGCAAACTCATAATACTAACAGTGGCCACACCTACAATCAGCACCTTCCCCAGAGCTTGAGCCCCATTTACGAGAATTCTTTGGCTCAAAGGACTTCCCACCATAGGAGCCCATAAAATAAGCAAGCATGGCCAACTTTGGCTAAATGTCCCCCAAAGCAATTCAGCGTCTTGTATCTCTTACCCAAGTGATGACTAATCTCAGTGCTCTGCCACGTCCCCTTCTGGTGGTCAAAACAGGTTATTAAGAAAGGATGTGATCTCCAGTATAACTGATAGACAGGAGTCCCACGTTGTTACTTAAGTATTTCCAAGCCACCTGAGTACAAAGACTTCACCCTGGGATTCTCAAGGCTGGCTACACATCAGAATTACCTATGAGGGCTGTTAAACTATACCTGAGTTGGGGCACCCAGGTGGCTCAGTCAGCTGGGCATCCGACTTTGGCTCTGGTCATGATCTCACAGCTCATGAATTTGAGCCCCACGTTGGGCTCTGTGCTGACAGCTTGGAGCCTGGAGCCTGCTTCGGATTCTGCCTCCCTCTCTCTCTGCCCCTCCCCTACTTGTGCTCTCTCTCTTAAATATAAACAAACATTTAAAAAAAATTTAAACTATACTTGAAGCTACTGAATCAAAATGTCAGGTGGGAGTTCCCCAGATAGTTTTTAAAAACTCTGTGGGTGATTCCAATATAGGCAGGGTTAAGAACCACTACTTTGAATTAGTCATTGGCACAGAGGTAGGACAGGCATCTAAGAAGGACCAAAGGGACTTTCTGATACCCCTGAATTTATGCTAGCCTAGCAACTGCCAACAGTAAAGCCTACTCTTCCCCCCTGTCCCACACTACAAGTTGGGGCGGGCGGCGCATAATCCCCAAGATGACCACACAGCACGAGGACTGGGAAGACCACAATGCTAAGGACAAAGGTTGATAGGTCACAGACTTGTATTCAGTCCAGCTGGGTCACAAATTTGATTCTGTGGAAACACAGAATCAGTGGTGGAAACACAGAATCAGGAAACACAGTCAGTGGTGATTCACGTTGCCTATTGTAACCCAAAGTAGCCTATACATAAGGAGTGCCCAATAATATTTACTGAATGAATAAATGAAGAACAGAAGTATAATTGCCTAATTACTCTTCACTAGGACAGAGTTAATCGTTTTTGAAAAGACTTGTTGGGAATCAAAATTATAGGAGAAGCAAAAGTAACCAAAGGACAGTGAGACAAAAAGCCAACAGAGGGCATTCCCACTACTAATTACAGAAAGAAAAACTGAAAAATCCCAGGGAATTCCTGAGGTCTTGAGTTCTATGCTGGTAAAGTTGTGACCTAGCGGTAAAGACTAGAAGATGCCTACCATAAAATCTAGTCCCCTCCCCCCCTTTCTCTTCAGTAACAGAGCCTCAGTTTCACTTATGGTTACTAGCTCTGCGGCACCTAAATGACTACCTTTCCCACCTTTCCAACTAGGGATCAGCCATATTAACGACATTTTGTGATTCAAGCAAAAAGAAGTCTCACGTGATGCTCTGGGAGTCTCCTTAAGGGAAAGGGAGACATTCTTTTTGATTCTTCCTGCATCTTGCTGGCTGGAGCCACTGTGAGCCATGAATATGAGGGCGATTCCTGGGATTGGCACAGAGGTCTAAAATGACTTCGGGGGCCCCCCATAACAAGTCTGGACTTTCCAACTCTAGGACTCCCCAAACGAATCCCAACTGAAACAATAACCATAGCTGCAAAGTTCAGGGAAGCTATGAAAACACAATCCTTCGTAATACAACCTTCCTAATCCAAACGTGGGTACCCCGAGCAGCAGACATGACCGCTACTGTTTTTCGCCGTACTTACTATGTGCACTTACTATGTGCCACTTTAAATGTATTCGTTATCGTGTTCGATCCTCACAACATTCCCAGGGGGCAGATATTATCCTTATGTTAAAGGTGATGTCACAAAAGGTTTACAGAGTTTAACAGTCTGCATAAAGTGAAAAAGCTGGTTAACAGCTAGACCTGGAGATCCAACCCAAGTTGAATCAGATTCCAAAGTCCATGCTCTTTCCACTCATCATGCTGGATCTGCAAGGAAAATCCAATACATTTATCTAGAACAGACACCAGTTTCAAAGTTAGCAACCTATAGCTAACAGTTAAAGGCTCACAGACAGGCTAGCCTTTTTTTGCTTTCAACACTGTCCTTTTTTGTCCCTTTCAAAGTCAAAAGCACTTAGTAGTTCCCTGATAAGTTCCCTTATAAATATAACGGCCCTTTTAATTTTACAGGTAGAGGATTTCAAATGATGTGACCCATTTAATTACTGAACTGTTCTCATTTAAAGTTACACTGTGTGGGTGCCTGGGTGGCTCAGTCAGTTAACCGTCTGACTTTGGCTCAGGTCATGATCTCACAGCTTTTTGGTTAGAGCCCCATGTCGGGCTCTGTGCTGACAGCTCAGAGCCTGGAGCCTGCTTGGGATTCTGTGTCTCCCTCTCTCTCTGCCCATCCCCCCCCTCAAAATGAACAAACATTAAAAAATATTTTTTAAATATATAAAGTTACACTGTGAAGAACCAACAACAAATAATGAATTCTTTTTATATAGTTCTATACTTCAGCCATATAAACAGAAACTACACGAGGCCTTGAAGAGCTTTTCCTTGCCTTGAAAAGATGTCTTTGAGTCCTTCCAGCATATAACCACCTAGCATCTTACCCTTCCAACCAAGAAGAATTGTTAATGAAGTTCCATGAAGACACCTTCAGGCATGGGGATCAATGTATCTAGTGTGCCCAGGGCTTTCCCAGTTTCAGCATGGAGAGTCCTACATCCTGAACTTCCTCAGTCCCAGGAAAACCTGGAGGAATAGTCACTCTACGGCCTCGGGGTACCATATAAATGCATACTTAGGTCTTCAATAAGACTTGCTAAAATGTGAGCAGTTGGGGCGCCTGGGTGGCTCAGTTGGTTAAGCGTCCAACTTCAGCTCAGGTCATGATCTCGCAGTTTGTGAGTTCGAGCCTGGCGTTGGGCTCTGTGCTGACAGCTCGGAGCCTGGAGCCTGCTTCAGATTCTGTGTCTCCTTCTCTCTCTGCCCCTCCCCACTTGTGCTCTGTCTCTATCAAAAATAAATAAAACTAAAATGTGAGCAGTTTATAGTAAATTGGAGATGACATTATAAAATATGATATTAATATATTTAAGCAGCTAAGCAAAAAGGAATTACAAAGGTCTACATATTCATGTTTAACCAAGAGAATATTGCTGACAACATCAAAAGGTTGTCAAACTCTTCATTGTGATTTATTCAAACATGTCTACCAGCATTCATATTTGCCAGTTAAAAAAACAAGCTGAGAACAGCACATATACAACATGTGTATACAACGAACAGTTCATCTACACATAAAACTGAGACACTATATGGGCAAAGAATGACAGGGGAATCAACTTCCATCCAAGAATGTTAAAGTACCAAATCTCTGTGAAATGGTGAAGCCTAATTTTGAAGTTTTGGCTTTGTGGTTATCATGATTGGCTAAAAACTCTTGCAAGAGTAGAAACAGGAAATCTGTAAATTAAACACAAGGTACACACTTCAGTCCTTTCTAACTTGAACATTCCATGACTCAAGTTCATCACTATGTGAACCCCTTTACTTTACAGGTGAAGCGAGTCAGGCTGGAGAGTTACATGACATTCAGAGGCTCCAGCTCTGCCTGGTGATAGAACCTGGACTACTTACGAGCCATGCTCTCATCGTAATTATATTTAACAACACTTGGATCAGAAGAGCAATGATCAGAATAAAAAGATAAAGGACACATTTCACCTCATGCAGGATATTTTACTTAGTTTAGCTCATAAACAGATAAGTGGGCCTTAAGTTTTTTAAAAAGGGAGTCTAGAAACTTTTCAACTGTCCTTAGTTACTTCAACCATATAATAGCAACATATTCTGAATAAACGCACAGTACTTCTTTTCACAAACTCTCCAAACAAGCCAAAGGAATGAACACAGTAACTTAAAAAAGAGAACAAACATCTTTGTAGTTTGAAGAACTACAGAAAACTTTCCAAACCAATTACTGCGTGTTGTCCAGATGTCCTAGCATCAGAGTCTTGTAAGCAAAGCAAACAAGCATCTGACCAGGGTAAGGAGTGTCAGGAACAATCAGGAAGCTTGGTGTTTCTTTATTCTGACAACTTTACTTTCAGAAATAAGAGAGATTTCAGAAGAGCATAGAGGTGTACAGGCACTTCCTTTCGGTCAACGTGTTACTATTCCTTAATCTGGGAAGACCCCCAAATAAGATAAACATGAAAATCTGCCTTCAAGGGAAAAAATGGATTGTTTTAGGTAACAGGTACATACGGAGTTATTTCTCAATCACACTTGTGACTTTATGCTGATCCATCTATAAGCCAGTCCTGGGCCTCTTTAACCAGTGATACTGACCATTCACAAACAATAGGTTTAGGGGTACAATCTGTGGCTGTGACGCTGACCAGAGCTTGCTGAGCAACACCACTCTACCTTGGCTTCATTAGCACACCTTTCTGACAAGAGGCAGCAGTGGATACTACTACAGAAGGCCAGAGCTGCTGTGCTAAGGGACCTTGGGAAACCACTAAAACTTCCCAGCTCTCAGTTTCCTGTTTGCATCATCTGTAGAACGACGTTAATAATTTCACACACTGTAGGTGTATTAAGTTAAACTAAAAATACATAAATACATGAAAGGGCTTTGTAAGTCATAGTTATAATACTTATAATACATTATTTCACCACCTGAGTTGGCAAAAGACTATTTCTGACATAACCAAACCGACCCTGGGGTCATGGGAGTTCATACATAATCTATCACAAAAGTCTGTTAATAAAATATTTAAATACACAATAAATAGCTGTAAATTCAAAAGTCAAGTCCAGCAAAGCACTAACTATAAAGAGATAGGCAGGCAGAGATAGGTAGAATTCTTCAGTATTATAGCAGTTAGAATGGTTTATTACTTGGGCCTTATGCTAGAAATCACGAGGGATTTTTCTTTAATGCCAATTTTATACATGCTCTCACAGGCCTTCAGCATAAAGATGCTCGCTCATTAACCACTACTTATGTGCGAATATGGCTCCCAAATACTTCTTCAATGCTACCACTTTTTACTTGTGTGCTTTTCAATCTAAAATGCCAGATCAACACAGCCTCCCAGCTATAGCCATATCTTATTTACATAAAGAGTAGAATGGCCAAGAAATTGTGGTTTATATACACAATGGAATACTACGTGGCAATGAGAAAAAATGAAATCTGGCCATTTGTAGCAACGTGGATGGAACTGGAGAGTGTGATGCTAAGTGAAATAAGCCATACAGAGAAAGACAGATACCATATGGTTTCACTCTTATGTGGATCCTGAGAAACTTAACAGGAACCCATGGGGGAGGGGAAGGAAAAAAAAAAAAAAGGAGGTTAGAGTGGGAGAGAGCCAAAGCATAAGAGACTGTTGAGAACTGAGAACAAACTAAGGGTTGATGGGGGGTGGGAGGGAGGAGAGGGTGGGTGATGGGTATTGAGGAGGGCACCTTTTGGGATGAGCACTGGGTGTTGTATGGAAACCAATTTGACAATAAATTTCATATATAAATTAAAAAAAATAAAAAAATAAAATAAAATAAAATTAATTGAAAAAAAAAAAAAGAGTAGAATGGCATGGAAAAACCCACCACATCCACAGCCATCTACCACTACAAAGAAAAAGCAGAATGAAACACCTTCCCAAGAGACAAAATGTTCCCCCTCAGTTTCCCAAACTCACAAACACCAAAGGAACATAAATAATACCGTTTTCAAACAGAGGATGACTCTATCAACTAAAACATAACCAAAACCCTACGTTGGAATGCTCACATTAAAAGGTCCTTCATACAATTATCCTTGGACTACTTTAAAAATTAAGTTTTGCAATATGAAATCGGTACAACTTAACTTGGAATTGTGAGTGGAAACAAGGTATGAGAAATACATTAAGTATTTTTCCTCTTTTGGAGACTTACCGAAATTCTTGCAGCAGGAAAGCCTGCAGAATCTAACAAAAAATTTCTGAAAATTGGGACTATATTTTCAGTTAACCCAAAACAGTCTTAAGTGAAGCCAATCGCTCTTAAATACACTTGCCCTAATTTCTCTCACAGACCTGATGTTTTCTTGCAACAACATCAAACTATTGTGGGATATAGGTAATCTTTTCCTTTTAAAGATTACATAATTTCTTCCTAAATGGTATTGATGTCCGAGGCTAAATCAAAAACACTAAAATAGAAATAGAAATGCTAGATATCCACTTTTAAAGCGATTGAAACTGTTTAATTTTCAGAGAGTTGTATCTCAGGAGTGACTCTCAATAAATTACTCAGAATTATCAAATAGCAAACACTTCATGCTCAGCCCAAGTAAAGGAGGTGAGTCATATTCTAACAGTAAAGGCAAGGACAAGAACTAAATGACTTTTTAAAGGTTAACTTTTCTCATTCTCTTAATATTCTCCAGGTTCGGTTGCCGTGTTGATATCAGATCGTAGCCCGAGGAAGCATATTTATCTCAACTATCAGCGCCCCAGCGAGTTCTATCCCGGGGGAGGGGGGGGGGAGGGGGGACCGCCCGCAAAAATACCCAACTTAAGAAACAACCACAGAACACAAAACTCAGAAAGCACCAGCTTCCACCACCCCACCCCACCTTGCTCCTTTCTTCTGCTATTCCATTCGTGGTTCATTTTCAAGACAAAAGCAAAGAAACCTGTTGGAATGAAGTTTTCAAAGATAAATACGTTGAGGCAGAAATAAGTTGCTCTAAGAATGCTGTCGACCCATTCATTTACATACAGCCACAGAAAATACACCCACATGTATTTCGATCAGCGAAGATGTGACCTGGTGATTTGAAGAGAAGATGGGATCTAAAACAAGTCCCAGAGACGGCTACTTTCCCAAGAGAAAAAAATAATAATGTGGCTCTTCACCCAGGCAGCTTCAGAGACGCGGGCTCCGCAACTCTAGAGGTGCAGAAATTCAAACGAACGCCTGCCACTCACAAGTACAGCATCTCCGGGACCAGGCAGGGCTCGGCCCCGGTAATCCCACCCACTGCGCGCTCCACTTCGCCGAGCAGTCCAAACGGCCCCAGGCCGGGGTGTGCTGGCTGCCCCACCCAGAGGCCGAGGGGGAAGCGAGCCGCGAAAAAGATACGCGGGCAGGAGAGCGAGCAGGAGCGCGGAGCTCCGGGAGCTACAGCTCGAGGCGGCAGGGAGGCGGGCTCACCTGGCGCGGGGGGCGGCTGGGCGCGCGCGCCGCCGCCGCTGCTCCC
>NW_024412391.1:79792671-79842589 GCF_014898765.1 Herpailurus yagouaroundi
TTTTTTTTTTTTTTTTTTTTTTTACACTCTCAAGATGATGACTAAAGAGCATGAAACTGTGATTCTGAGTTTCTCCCAGGATTTTCTATTTAAACTGCAGGATGATATTAGCTGTTTCAAGAAGTAATTTATAAACAGGTTGAAATCAGGTTGAAACAATTCAACAGCAGGTGGTTGGGCAAAAAGATTGCTTCATTCAGAGTCTTCTGTTTGTGTCCATGGTCCTCCGGGACTTGAGGGGTGGGGTGGGGTGGCATGTCCTGTTGGGGAAGAAACGCCACACAGGGCCCAAATGCAGATAGGACTGCTGGAAAATGCAAACCAAATTACTATTTGCAAGTGAAAGTGGACCTGTAATGCTGTAGGAATACACGGATAATGTCAGTGTGGACTTTTATTCCCTCAACCGAGCTTGCACAGTTCCCAAATGTTACTGCCTGAAGTGTGATTTACAGCTGGTTGTGCCTGGGTGGAGCTCAGACAGCACTCAGAAGCTGGTACCTGAGGTGCGAAAGGAAAGGAACAGAGCTACAAACCAAAATTGTGAGTTAAAGTTACGCTCCGAGGTTCTTCACAGTGCTTCTGGCTAAGGAATGTAAAAAGAAGCTTGTTGTTCCCCTCACTTTTTATGAAGATGTCCAAATATACAGAAAATAGATATGCCTTTTTGTTATACCCATTTGAATAAGTTGCAGACATCAAAACTTGTCACCCCTAAATACTTCAGCCTTCCTCTGCTAAGGGTAAGGACATTTGCTCCAGAATTAGAATACCATTAGCACACCTGAGAAAACAATTCCTTGATGCCATTCAATATTCAGTCCATATTCAAGTTTCTAGGATTGTCCCAAGAATGTCTTTATAAACCCCTTCCCCCCACCACCCCCCCCAGCCCCCGCCTCTGAAGTAGGATACTGTCTAGGCTCATGTGCTGCATTTGCTTACCATGCTTAAGAAGCAATTGGAAACATTGACTTGCTAACTCTTCTCTACATATACTTACAGATACTATGAAGAGACAAATGTTCACAAGGTGTTTTTCCTTGAGGACAGGTAAGCACCTCTCTGTAAATCAATGGAATCTAAGAGGAACAAACAGTCTTTTACCACAACATTGAAATGGTAATTGAAGCTGTATTAATTAAGGAGTAGTGTTAATGCTTGCTTAACTCCTGGAATACTACATAAACTTTATGGATTGTGTTGCAGTCTCTGTCAGCTCAACTTCTAAAGCTTAATGGTTGGATTTTTTTCTAGACCATGAAAAGAAGCTGATTAGTGTAACAATTTATATTACTCCAGGCAAAATTTCTCGTTAGCCCTGCTTCCTGGGATAGGGCAAAATGAACACTGCACCCTCTGCATTTTAACTCATGGCTTAATTTTAGATCTTGACTTGCTGAACGAGTTTTATTTGTCCTTCCCTCTTATGCCGCCCCTAGGAAGTCAGGCACTTTGCACATAATGATAACTATTTGTCTTCTAAATTGTTACTGTTAACAACAAGACATCAGGCCCCAGATGGAGTCACTCATGCTAAGCTTCACATAGCCAAACTGAGAATTTGTTTTTTTGCCTCTCAGAAATGGGATCTTAAACCAACCAGGAATCACCTGGTCAGCACTATTAAGATCATCCACCTTAACAGAACCTGCCATCACCTAAAGGAAAGGGACCTTGACACACCGATCCACTTTTTGTGTAACTTCTTTGAAACCCCTACAGACACATAAAGACGAATGGAAATTAAGACGGTCACACTAATGCTTCAGCAAGGCTTGACTTTAAACTGTACGTGTTTTTCTCTTCCTTATTCTTGAACTCTCTCCCTCCCCTTCACTTGTTTTTCTGTAGAATCCTTTGTTCCAGGAACTCAGTAAAGGTGTTGACATCTTGCTAACCTCGAGGTACACTTAGTAAGGAGTGGCTCCGGTGGCCAGTGCTGGTTTGATGCTAGCTAGAATACAATGAGCATGGCTGGAGGCTCATACCAGATACCTACGTTAACCATCTAGATGCTATATTTCACTTTGAAACCCCTCAGTCTTTTACCCCAGGTGGGTCTGCGGTGTTGAAGGCTTTAGCCTACAGCAGCCTCCTTTGCCTGGCAAAGTAATAAAACCATTGGTGCTCCTTATCCCCAAACTCTGTCTTCGAGTTATATTTCAGCTCCAGAGCACAGAAGTCAGATTTTAACAACACCTCCTGCCCATAAAAGCCTTTCATTTTGTACAGCCCCTCAGAAGTCCTTTCTATCTGCTAGATGTGATGCTGCCCGGTTCATGATTCACTGAATAAAGCCAATAAGATCTTTAAAATCTACTCAGTTGAATTTTGATTTTTA
The DNA here is from genome assembly GCF_014898765.1 of Herpailurus yagouaroundi. Lineage (NCBI taxonomy): Eukaryota > Metazoa > Chordata > Mammalia > Carnivora > Felidae > Herpailurus > Herpailurus yagouaroundi. The sequence continues at coordinate 79,795,016 of NW_024412391.1, forward strand.
ACATTACTTAATTTTTAGAGGCACCTGGCTGGCTCAGCCAGTAGAGCATGCGACTCTTGATTTCTGTGTTGTAGTTTCTAGCCCTTCATTGGTTGGAGAGATTACTTGAAAATAAAGTCTTTAAAAAAATTACTTAATTTTTAAATGTTAATTAAAGCTGTAAAAAAAAGAAAATTAGGAAACAGTTCTCTATGCATGGCTAATGGCCAATATAACTTTTCTGGAGACTGCTACTAATTATTTTAATACTTCACAAAACGTTAGGTGCTACTTACTTTGGAAAAGTCACATATAAAACAATTCCAGCATAATAGCTCTTTCATCTTTAAAGTGAGGCCTCCTTCCGGCTCCTGGGTGGCTCAGTTGGTTGAGGGTGACTTCGGCTCAGGTCATGATATCTTGGTTTGTGAGTTTGAGCTCCATGTCAGGCTCTGTGCTGACAGCTCAGAGTCTGGAGCCTGCTTCGGATTCTGTGTCTCCTTCTCTCTCTGCCCTTCCCCTGCTTACACTTTGTCTTTCTCGCTCTCAAAAATAAACATTAAAAAAAAATTTTTTTTTTTTTTTAAGTGGGGCCTCCTTGCTCCAGGCCTAAATGCTCGGAGCACTAAAGAACTAGTTACTAGAAGACTTTAATTCAGTACATATTTATAGCAGCACCTGTGGAATCGTTAACACCTGCGTTCACCTCCAGTCAAACTAAAGACTGTTTTCATGATCATTAAGAACCTATAGATACTCAGGGCACCTGGGGGCTCAATTGGTTGAGCCTCTGACTTTGGCTCAGGCCATGATCTCACAGTTCGTGAGTTCAAACTCCACATCAGGCTGTCAACGCAGCGCCTGCTATGGGTCCTCTGTCCCCCTCCCTCTGCCCCTCCCCTACTTGCACTCTCTCTCAAAACATTAAAAAAAAAAAAAATCCATAGATAACTCCGAATAGCAAGAAAGACGTTGGGTAACTAAATTCTAACGGACACTCTGCCATGAACTCTTTGTTCTTGGAAACTACCCATCTTACCTCCCCAGACTCCCTACTCTGAGGCTGTAAGGCCACTTGCATTATAATATTTGAAGATTTTATTTAAAAAAGCTTTGAGGGGCACCTGGGTGGCTCAGTCACTTAAGCGTCCTACTTGAGCTCAGGTCATGATCTCACGGTTCGTGGGTTCGAGCCCTGCCTCGAGCTCTGTGCTGACAGCTCGGACCTGGAGCCTGCTTTGGATTCTGTGTCTCCCTCTTTCTCTGTCCCTTCCCTGCTCGCGCTCTCTTTCTCTCTCTCAAAAATAAACATATATACATACGTACATACATAGCTTCAAGGAAAAATACATGAAGACAGGACAGGGTGCCTATAGGGGGAGTTGAAATGTGTTTAGGCCAAGGGTCAGCAAAATTTGGCCTGAAGGCCAGATGTTTTATTTTCGATTCAAACTATTTTTCAGAATGCAAAATTCTCAGCATTCATTATATTATAGCATTAGGTTTTCTCTTGCTTTTTTTTTAATGAAGAAGGAATCCGTATCAAGATTAAAAAAAAAAAAAAAAACATTTGAGAGAGAGAGAGAGACAGACAGAAGATCTGAAGTGGGCTCTGCACTGACAGCAGCGAGCTGGGTGTGGGGCTGGAACTCATGAGATCATGACCTGAGCTGAAGTTGGACGCCCAACCAACTGAGCCACCCAGACGCCCTTGGTTTTCTCTTTTTCTATTGCAGTAAAAAATACCCTTAAAATTTAGTATCTTAACCATTTTTATGTTAAGGGCATAGTTCAGTAGTGTTAAGTGTATTCACATTATTGGGCAAACAAATCTCTGGAACTTTTTCATCTTGCATATCTGAAACTCTGTAAACCCATTAAACTCTGAAACTCTGAAACCCATTAAACAATGCTCCCCTTTCCCCCTATCCCTAGGCCCTGAAAACCAGTATTCTCCTTTCTGTTTATGTGTATTTGACTATTTAAATAACTCACATAAGTGGAATCATCCAGTAATGATCTTTTTTGTGACTGGCTTATTTCACTTGGCAGAATGTCCTCCAGGTTCATCCATGTTGTAGTGTGTGATGGGATTTTCTTCCTTTTTAAGACTGAATAATGGGGCGCCTGGGTGGCGCAGTCGGTTAAGCGTCCGACTTCAACCAGATCACGATCTCACGGTCCGTGAGTTCGAGCCCCGCGTCGGGCTCTGGGCTGATGGCTCAGAGCCTGGAGCCTGTTTCTGATTCTGTGTCTCCCTCTCTCTCTGCCCCTCGCCCGTTCATGCTCTGTCTCTCTCTGTCCCAAAAATAAATAAACGTTGAAAAAAAATTAAAAAAAAAAAAGACTGAATAATATCTCATTGTATTTATTTACCACATCTTATTTATCCATTCATCCACTCATGGACACTTGGGTTGCCCTCTTGGTAATTGTGAATAGTGATGCTGTAAACATGGATGCTCAAATGTCTCTTCAAACCCTGCTATCATTCTTTTAGATATGTACCCAGAAGCAGTAATGCCATATGATCTGGCAGTCCTATTTTTAATATTTTGAGGATCCTCCATACTGTTCCTGTAGTGGCTGCATCATTTTACAACCGCACCAATACCGCACAAGGGTTCCAATATCTCCACATCCTCACCAACATTTGTAATTTTCTGGTGGGTAGTAGCCATCCTAATGGGTTTGATGTGATAGCTCACTGTGGTTTTTATTAACAGTTTTCTGATGATTAGGAATGCCAAACATCTTGTTTGTATACTTGGCCATTTGTATACCCTCTTTGGGGAAATATCTATTCAATTCCCTTGCCCAATTTTAATTATTTTATTTTTCATTGTTGAGAGATAGGATTCGTCATGTAGTCTGGATTATGAACCCCTTATCAGACGTGTGACTTGCAAATACTTTCTACAACTCTATAGATTGCCTTTTCACTCTCTGTCATGGATGCACAAATTTGAGATAGTCTCATTTGTCTTTTTGCTTTTGTTGCCTGTGCTTTTGGTGTCCTATCTAAGAAACTACTGCCAAGTCCAAGGTCCTGTTTTCTTCCTGCAGTTTTACAGTTTGAGGTTGCACCTATTTTCATATGGCCTGTGAGCTAAGAATGGTTACATGGTGGGCAGAGGGAGTTGGGAATCAAAAGAAAAATATTTGGGGGCACCTGGGTGGCTCAGTCAGTTAAGCGTCTGACTTTGGCTCAGGTCATGATTTCATGGTGCATGGGTTCGAGCCCCACATCAGGCTTCGTGCTGACAGCTAGGAGCCTGGAGCCTGTTTCAGATTCTGTGGGTCCCTCTCTCCCTGCCCCTCCTTCCCCCTCTCTCTCAAACAAACATAAAAAATTTTTTTTTTTTTAGGAAAAATACTTTGTGACATCTGAAAATTATGTAAAATTTGAATTGCAGTGCCCATAAAGTTTTATTTTTCCACAACATTTCCACAAACATTCATTTACGTATTGTCTAACTGCTTTTGCACTACAAGGGCAGAGCTGAGTACTTGTGCCAGAGACATTGGACCCACTAAGCCTAAAATAGTTACTATCTGATCCTTCACCAAAAAAGTTTGCTGACCTCTATGTTACGTTTCTTTTCTGCCCCTAGTCTCTTAGTACCTGAGATGGTCTAGAAGAAAAAAAGGCAAGGGGAACCTGGGTGGCTCAGTGGGTTAGGCATCTGACTCTTGGATTTTGGCTCAGGTCATGATCTGGCAGTTGGTGGGATTGATTCCCACGTTGGACTGCACACTGGCAGCATGGAACCTGCTTGGGATTCTCTCTCTCTGCCCCTCCCTTGCTCATGCTCTCTGTCAAAATAAACAAACAAACAAGGTAGAGTCAAGGCTATGTTCTACCTAAAGGGAAGGGACAGTTAAGTAAAAATTCTCCAAACATTTCTTTTTAAAAGCAGAAATAGCAGCCTAGAGGAAATTCTTTGAGTCAAATGATGTCAACTTACAGCAACAGCTTCCAAAGTGGGTTGCCCCAGCCCAGTGAGTATGCAAGAAAAAAGAACTTAGGTTTTTAAATCTCATCTTTTCTGCTTTCTGATCTTGAGTTTCATAATGAATATGTATCCATACAGAAGCACATTATAAAATACACATGAGATTTTTGTTTGGCTTTCACAATAAAAATTGGAGACCACTGCAGGTCTCAATTAGAGGGTGATAGTGGCAACTGGAGAAGGCAGCTGATCGAAAGCAATCACTAAAAATTTAGCTTCTTTGCCTTCTTACAAGTAAGTTCACACACTATAGTTATGAGATCATACTTTGAATTTGATTTAGCATTTATCCTACTAGAAAAGAGACTACCCAGATATTATGGTATTTTAGTTGTGTGGAAAGTAACATCCCTCTTACTGGTAGCTGGCCAGTTTATTTTTTTTTTATCTGAAAGATTCAGAGTATGATCATCAAAATGTAAAATCTAAGCCCCAAGTAAACTAAATTCTTCTGAGAAATAGCATTTTCTGTGGATTAGCACCACAAAAAAATACAGGGGATAACTCCAAGAGCAGAGGGGTTAGTCTGCCACCATTATTACGATCTATTCCACCTGGAAAATTCTGTGCCTCCAAGAATAGCGCTGAGATAGTACAAGTTAGCATGCTACTTTTAATCATGAAATTTGGGGCACCTGGGTGGCTCAGTAGGTTAAGTGTCCAACTTCAGCTCAGGTCATGATTTGTGAGTTTGAGCCCCACATTGGGCTCTGCCTTGACAGCTTGGAGCCTGGAGCCTGTTTCAGATTCTGTGTCTCCCTTTCTCTCTGCCCCTCTCCCACTTGTTCTTTCTCTCTCTCAAAAATAAACATTTTAAAAAAATCATGAGGGGCACCTGGGTGACTCAAGTCGGTTAAGCGTCTGGCTTCAGCTCAGGTCATGATCTCACAGTCCATGAGTTTGGCCCTGCGTTGGGCTCTGTGCTGATAGCTCAGAGCCTGAAGCCTGCTTTGGATTCTGTGCCTCCCTCTCTCTGCCCCTCCCCCACTCACACCTCTGTCTCTCTCTCTCTCTCTCTCAAGTAAATAAACACTAAAAAAATTTTTTTTAATAAAAAAATCATGAAACTAGAGATTTAAAAAAAAAAAAACAGCAACAGGTGAGGTGGGCCTGACTGAATCAGTAGGCACAGCATGTGACCCAATCTCAGGGCCATGAGTTCAAACCTCATGTTGAGCATAGAGATTACTTAAAAAAAAAAAAAAAAAAAAAAAAAAAAAAAAAAGGAACCAAAGCAATCATTATGCAATCATTATGTATTTTGTGCTTAAGAAGAATTTTAGATTTCAGAGGGTTTTTTGAGCTTTTATACTTGAATTTGTTCTTCATTTAAAACACTAGTTTTAACTTTTAAAATGGTATCAGTGTTGAATAACTGATTTTAACAGTTTTTAATCCTCATGTTAATTAGGTTGGGAGAAATCCCTGATAAGTTAACAAGAAATTGGGAAACCCACTATGGTTTTCTTCAGTGAAAAAGAATCCCTTCATACCGAAGTGGTTCACAGAATATTATTTGACTGAAGTCTTTTTAATTTTTTAAGTTTATTTATTTTGAGAATGAGAGAGAGAGAAAGAGAGAGAGAGAGAGAGAGAAACATGAGTAGGGGAGGGGCAAAGAAAGAGGAAGAGAGAGAGTCCCAAGCAAACTCCAACTTGTCAGCATGGAGCCTGATTCAGGACTCGAACTCATGACCCTCGAGACTAGGACTCCAGCCAAAATCAAGAGTCAGACAGTTAACCAACTGAGCCACCCAGGTCCCCTGAGTGAAGTCTTCATGGGGGCACACCGGTTATGAAAAATGACTTATTTTTTTGGTTTAGGTTTTTTGTTAACATTATTTTTAGTTCCCATGGAGCTGAATTACACAGTTACAACAAAAGATTATAACTCAGAATAAAGAATCAAACATATTCCAAAATCTAAACACCAAAACCTGACAGTTAACACGGGAAGCATTAAATCTTATTTATCTCCCTCACCCCAGCTAACTAAACACCCTATCTTTTGAAGGTTGAGGCCCTGAAATAGATACTTTCCTAATGACTTGAGGGATTCATTGAACTTTTTACATTCCCTTGAGTGCCCAGAGAACTTGACATGATTACTTCCTATCATGGTGCTTTCCTTGTGCTGCTTTGTGCTATGTGGGCACATCTCTCACTTCCACATTGCTACTGGTAGCAGTGAGCATAGGTCTGGCCAGCCCTGCCCCTAACATGTGCAGAGCCCAAGGCAAGAGTATTAACAAGGCATACATCCTACATATCTTATTATTGAAAAGTTATACATCAGGGGTGCCTGGGTGGCTCAGTGGATTAAGAATACAACTCTTGATTTTGGCACAGGTCACGATCTTGTTGTGAATGGGTTCATTCCCTGCGTTGGACTCTGCAAGGACAGTGCAGAGCCTGCTTGGGATTCTCTCTCTCCCTGTCCCTCTGTCTCTGCTCCTCCTTAGCTCACTCACATTGGCTCTCAAAATAAATAAATAAACGTTAAAAAAAAAAAAAGGTCATACATCAGACTGACAAACTGTTAAGTAAAAGATATTCAATCCTCCTACCTTAACAAAATACACCTTCCTAAGGATGAGGAAGCCCGGGTTCTTTAGAGTTCTTTGCTTCTTCAGAACTCTCTGCTAGACCCGGGAGCACACTCGGGGAGAGTTGGCAACTGGTTCAGGACATTGGCTTCAAGCTTTTGTCCTGTACTGTGATGGCCTGCAGCTTATCCATGTGGACCCTTCCCCGTGTCTGAGTCCCATCCATGACCAACAGAGAGCCACCCCCAGGCTTTGGGGTGCACACAATAGTGTGCTGCCTGACCTCATGAGGACAGACATGGGGGAGAGGTTGGTGCTGGCCCTGAAGGCAGGCTTGAGACCATTTTGGCAGGACTCCAATTCCTGGGTGCCTGGAGAGTGGTCAAGGATGGAGATTGGGCTCCAAGAGCACATGTCTCCATGGAACACTTGGAGAGAAATGCAGCAAAAAGAGCCAGCGTGGGCTCTCACATGCAGGGTCCCTCCACCCCTGACCGGCGTCTACGGATAGTTATGCTCTCAGACTACAGCATGTGCCAATCCAGCATCAGAAACAATGAACCTTCAGGGGTGCCTGGGTGGCTCAGTTGGTTAAGCATCCAACTTCAGCTCGGGTCATGATCTCGTGGTTTGTTATTTCAAGCCCCACATTGGGCTATCTGCTGTCAGTAGGGACATCACTTCAGGTCTTCTGACTGCCTCTCTCTGCCCCTTCCCCATGCACATGCTCTCGCTCTCTCTCTCTCTCTCTCTCTCTCTCAAAAGTAAGCATAAAAAAAAAAAAAGGAAAGAAAAGAAACTGATCCTTCAGTATTTCCACATTCAAACAGTTTATTCCCCAGTGCTCAGCCAGTCATGTGGCTCTGCCATCAGTGACTCAGCAAACAAGAATTTCAGTTTTCTAATCCTTTTTAAATTGCCCAACGTATTTCCAGTACAAGGGTCATCCACCTTGGATGGCATTTATTATGGACAGAGGGAGAAAAACTATTGCCTTCTTCCCCACAGAGATTAGACCAATCCCTCTGGTATCTGATTCTCCACGGACTCAGTAACCCAATAAGGGTTCCTTGTCCCAGCCCTTCCCACCTACCCCTCAATTCCCAAGTCCCCAGCTGCAGACAGGTATGTATTGTCTGCATGCTTCCAACTCAGGGATGAAGAATACTATCTGTAGTAAAGTGAACAATCCTCTCTTCTCCCTAAAAAATCTGCCTCCAAGTCCCCAGAATCTGTGAGTGCTACCTTATGTGGCAAAAGAGACTTTATAGAGGTGATTCAATTAAGGATCTAAAATTGGGAGGTTAGCCAGATTATCTAGGTGGGCCCTAAACATAATTGTAAGGGCCCTTCCCTTATAAGAGGGAAGCAAGAAGCTCAAAGAAAGAAGGCAGCAACATGACAACAGCAGCAGAGATAGGAGTGACATAGCCAGAGCCAAGGAATGCAGGCAGACTCTAGAAGGAACCAGTCCTGTGAAACCTTCACCTTAGCCCAGTGAAACGGATTTTGGCTTTTGGCCTCCAGAACTAGAAGAAAATAAATTTGTACACACCACCAAGTTTACGGTCATTTGTTACAGCAGCCATGGAAAACTAACACAGTCTCTGAACACAGTCTCTTTAAACAGCCTCTGAAAGTCTGATAACAATGTCTATAAAATATTGATGATCTACTAACCTGACAAATGAGTAGATACATGTATCTAAACCCTATATTGTGACTTCCAGATTGAACTCTGAGACCCAATTAATTTTTTTTTTAATATTTATTTTTGAGAGACAGAGCATGAGCAGGGAAGAGGCAGAGCAAGAGGGAGACACAATCTGAAGCAGGTTCTGAGCTGTCAGCACAGAGCCTGACACGGGGCTCAAACTCACTAACTGTGAGATCATGACCTGAGCCGAAGTCGGACACCCAACTGACTGAGCCACCCAGGTGCCAGAGAGACCCAATTTCTGAGCTTTATAGGAAGAATTTGCCTGGCTGGAGCTAGGGACATGGTTGGAGAAAGGAGCAGAGACCTAGTGTTGGGAGAGATTGCTTCTGGTCCTGCCACGATCAAGTCACTGACCACCCTGAGCCACCATGATCACAAAGATCCCTTCAGATCTAAAAATCGGAGCTGGAGCCAAACATGTCTTACCTTTGAACTTCACATTCACACATTCCTGCTATCACAATCTCTCTCCAGGCTTCTGGTCCACATGTTCTCCAAGGCAAGTGCACACACACGCACACACACACAAGCTTGCACACGCGTTACTACTTCTGCTGGGAATGGTCTTCCCAGCCTCACACTCTGAGCCCTCAGGCTTATCCCTCAACACTCAAATCAAGAATCACCACCTTTGAGAAAATCTCCCAGGGGCGCCTGGGTGGCGCAGTCGGTTAAGCGTCCGACTTCAGCCAGGTCGCGATCTCGCGGTCCGCGAGTTCGAGCCCCGCGTCGGGCTCTGGGCTGATGGCTCGGAGCCTGGAGCCTGTTTCCGATTCTGTGTCTCCCTCTCTCTCTGCCCCTCCCCCGTTCATGCTCTGTCTCTCTCTGTCCCAAAAATAAATAAACGTTTAAAAAAAAAAAAAAGAGAAAATCTCCCACCTTCCCAAAGCAGAATGGTTGTCTCTGACCTTGGTGCTTTCGGAGAACCATGAAAGCGGTTATTATAGTGCGACTGTTGGTTTCCATTTCTGTCTCCTGAAACCAGAATGTGGGCTACTCCTTTACACATACTCCGATCCATATTTATACCTCTAGCACCTATTTCTGTGGTTGGCATACAGCCCACACTCCTATTATATCTGTAGACTAGATAAAATAGAAATTGATTATTCCCTGAATTCTGAAGAGCCTTCTTGGGGCTGGGCGTGGGGTGGGAAGTGGAGAGGGATGGAGGTAAAGTACAAGAGGACAGGGAACTCATGTTTCAGCAAGACATCCAGAGCCCTGGAGAAAAAGAGGAGGCTGATTTGTGTGATGATTTAATTCAAGGCTATCCTCAGATGCTCATTGTACATGCAATTTGGCATCTCTCTTGACCTTGCTTCAAAGTCAGTTTCTGAGTGGAGTTAACAGTACGAGCTACCTTGCACAGCAGTCTGCTGATTAGAAGCTCTTAACTGGGGCGGATGGCAGACAGCCACACACGATTTGTCAGCTCTGCGTCCTTGCGTGCCTCTCAGCAGAGGCTCCGACTTTAGAATTTCATGGTAGCTAGTTAACAACCCTGTCCTCACAGACCATTCTGGATAACAACTCAAAACTGTCCACACTCATTTTTCCTTCTTAGACATTAAAAAATACCCTCCCCAACGCCTTGAATGCTCCAGGTAGATTGTGCATTTTCCTGATGCACAAAGCACAAAGGCCAAACCCACTCAGAAAACCTCCTTGAAATGGAAATGAGGTTGTCATTTCCACACACCTCGAAAAACCATGGAATTAGACTTCTCATAGAGACTGCTGTTAATTTACAATGTGTCTTTGATCATGCAGCACTCTTTACTATGTAATCATCTCTGTGTATTCCTTTGCTATTTTTTTTAGTGTTTATTTTTGAGAGAGAGACAGAGAGCAAGCAGGGAAGGGGCAGAGAGAGGGAGACACAGAATCAGAAGCAGAGAGCTCTCAGCACAGAGCCCGATGTGGGGCTCAAACTCACAGACTGCGAGATCATGACCTGAGCCGGAGTCGGCTGCCCAACCGACTGAGCCACCCAGGCGCCCTTCCTTTGCTATTTTTTGTTAACTGTATATCTATGCTGGTTTAGAATTTCACATTTCAGGCTCAGCTGTTTTAAGGTACAATTTTGTACATTTTCCGTGTGCCAGATATTATGCTAAGTACATTCTATTTCTCATTTGATCTTCATAACAAACTCAGACACTAGGCATTATTACACTCTTCTTAGAGAGGAGGAAAGCTTACATGTAGAGAGACTAACTTTCCTGAAGGCACAAGGCTAGTAAGATGTGGAAGCAAGAATCAGGCCCATTTCTGTTAGATGGAGGGATCTAATCATTAGACTATCTTCTTGCATGCTTTTTATAATGCTAATGTGACATTATATTGATTAATAAATACTACTCAGCAATTAACAATAGCCTTTGGGGGTAATGAAAAATGTAATCCTTGTTTCCAAAATTCAAGATTTCTATAATTTCCATTGTAGAAAAGCAGAGGCTCTGCCATCATGTAATATCTATTTATCATCTGGGTGCATAGCGCTACGTACTATCTACGTGCGGTTTCCTGGCATTAAGGGCTGATGGTTAACCCTCTTATACGACTGGGTTTTTTTTTTTAAAGCTTTTAAATGTTTACTTTTTATTTAGAGAAAGAGAGTGTGTGCATGAGTGGGGGAGGAGCAGAGAGAGAGGGAGAGAGAGAATACCAAGCAGGCTCTGTGCCATTAGCACAGAGCCTGACATGGGGCTTGATCTCATGAACCACAAGATCAGGACCTGAGCCGAAATCAAGAGTCAAAGGCTTAACTGAGCCACCCTGGAGCCCCTGTTTTAATTCTTAAAGTTAGAGAGAGCAGAGTTAGAGCCCCAAGGACTCCCCGCATGGATCTAGGCCAAAAATGAAATCTAGGTTTACCATGTACGTGTAAATGTACATTGAGGGAAACATTAGTAGAAATCAGAATGCTTTGTGGAAATTCACATTAACTCACAGCCTGTCATGTTCTGTGCCATTGTTACAATGAAATCCATTGTGAATTAGGATTATTTAAGTAAACACCATCTGTGTAATATCCTGCAAACTGGATCTTCTATGGAAGGATAGAGACTATGAGAGGATTTCGAAGGCAAGCACAGTGAATTTAGGGTTTATGGATTGTTCCAGATTTGCAAGAAGAGTCAGATTCACTTTTGGCCTAGTCTTGGCTCCTAAAAGAAGCTACTCGACTCCTCAAGGGCAAGAATAATAGACTTCAGTGGTTTCCCTGATGTCTATAAACAAGCCCACAAGACTGCATAAAAATCATTGGCAAGTATTTTTAAAATACAAGCAGATGAGCCTCACCCAGCATAAGTGTCAGCAATAATAACAACTAATACTTTACACAGTAGCATTTACTGTGTTCTGGGCACTCTTGCAAGCACTTGACAAATAAATACTCATTTAACCTGTTCAACAACCCTGTGAGGTAAATGTTGTTATCATCACCATTTATCAGTGAAGAAACTGAGGCAAAGAGAGGTTAAGGAATTTGCTCAAGGTCACCCAGCTAGTCAGGGGCAGAGCCAGACCTGAATATAAGCTGCCTGGCTCCAGAGTCTGCGCTGTTAACCTCTATGCTATGTTCTTGATAATCTGTACATTAACAAGTTTTCTAGTGATTCTAATGTGCAGTAAGCCTTGGAAGCCCTCAATGAGTGTAGGAATCTCCTTCTATTACAACCTGCGACCTCGGAGCCTCTGAGCTAGGGTTGGGAGTCCACCACCTGAGGACAGCCTGGGTTTTAAATATCTAGTCCTTAGCATCCTCTGCTCTGTGGAGACGAAGTCTGATCCTGGAATGCAGATAGGAGAGTGTGTATCGGGAGTAATAAAGTGGTATACTGGATTGGCTCCTATAACTTGCAAGTTATACACACCTCTTCTCAACTCTGTGTTTAAGAGCATCATGTTGGTAGCTTGGAATCCACCCTGATCGGAGCATTGACACCAGAGAAATCAGCAAATGCTACAAACCAGGGATTCTATTTCTCCAGAGATCCAGTAGGTAAACCTCTCACCAGCACAGCACTGGATTTGTGCCACGATCCCCAGATCGACCACCTATCACTTCAGCACATTCTTGACACTCTCCAAGTCTCATTTTTCTCATTTGTGAAAATGGAAGCAACGATAGCTGTGGAAATCAAAGGAGGTAAAAAATGCAGAAGTATTGGACATAGTTTTGAAGAAATGGATGAAGAGTGGTCACCTTACCAATATTCTTTCCTTTCCATTTCCCAATCGCTCCCAAACATAGGAAGATATGTAGCGAATCCTCCCCTCATGCCTGCTTTCCCAAGCTGGATTTCTGCTGCTGCACCAAGGACATGTTGCTTAGACCCCAAAGTCTGGAAGTGTTTTGCTAAAATTGCTGTTTAGCTATTTTACTCCCATACCCTTTCTATAGGAATCAGGTATGAATTTGAGGGGGAAGGGTTGCCTGAATCAGCAGATAAATTCAAGTGACAAAGTTTATCATGGGGATGTAATGCACAGCACTGGGAAGAGTCAATAATATTGTAACACTTTGTACGGCAACAGATGGTAACCAGACTTACTGCGTCCCTCCCACTTTGTAACAGATGTAAATAGCCAATCACTGTTGCACACCTGAAACTAGTATAATATTGTTTGTCAGCTGTTCAATTTACAAAATCCTTTGAAGTTTATCCAAAGGACACAGGAGTGCTGATTCATAGGGGCGCATGTACCCCAATGTTTATAGCAGCACTTTTAACAATAGACAAATTATGGAAAGAGCCCAAATGCCCATCAACTGAAGAGTGAATAAAGAAGATGTGGTTTATATATACAATAGAATACTACTTGGCAATGAGAATGAAATCCTGCCATTTGCAGCAACGTGGATGGAACTGGAAGGTATTATGCCAAGTAAAATAAGTCAGACAGAGAAGGACAGATATCATGTTTTCACTCATATGTGGAACTTGAGAAATTTAACAGAAGACCATGGGGGAAGGGCAGGGGAAAAAATAGTTTCAAACAGAGAGGGAGGCAAACCATAAGAGACTCTTAAATACAGAGAGCAAACTGAGGGTTGATGGGTTGAGGGTGGGGGAGAGAGGAAAATGGGTGATGGGCATTGAGGAAGGCATTTGTTGGGATGAGCACTGGGTGTTGTATTAAGCGATGAATCACGGGAATCTACCCCCAAAACCCAGAGCACACTGTATACACTGTATGTTACCCAACTTGACAATACATTATATTAAAATGAAAAATTAAAAATTATATTAAAATTATATTAAAATAAAAAATCCGGGGCGCCTGGGTGGCGCAGTCGGTTGAGCGTCCGACTTCAGCCAGGTCACGATCTCGCGGTCCATGAGTTCGAGCCCCGCGTCGGGCTCTGGGCTGATGGCTCAGAGCCTGGAGCCTGTTTCCGATTCTGTGTCTCCCTCTCTCTCTGCCCCTCCCCCGTTCATGCTCTGTCTCTCTCTGTCCCAAAAATAAATAAACGTTGAAAAAAAAATTTAAAAAAAAAATAAAAAATCCTTTGAAGGGAGAGACTGAGCCTGGGTGGCTCAGTTGGTTGAACATCCAATCAGGTCATGATCTCGCAGTCCATGAGTTCAAGCCCCATGTCAGGCTCTGTGCTGACAGCTCAGAGCCTGGAGCCTGCTTCGGATTCTGTGTCTCCCTTCCTCTGATCCTCCTCCACTCGCATGCTCTCTCTCTCAAAAAACAAACATTAAAATAAAAATAAATATGTAACTAAAATCCTTTGAGGGGAGAGAGACAGACAGACACCAGCACCTTGAGATACAGAGGAAGAAAAACCACACTAAGAGGAGGGGGAGTGGTGGGGGGAGAAAAAGGACGCTCTCAGCACACTCATACATTAGGTCTCTGTGCAAAGGCAGCAGGCTGCAGGAGCAGCTTCAGCAAACTTTTGGGCAGGGATTCTAACTATTGCCCACAAACACTGTTGTCAGGACGCTGCTGAAGAGGCAATTTATTAGTTATACATAGAACACTCCAGCTGCTCAGAGGGAGCACCTGAGGGTCACAGGCATCAATGATGATCAAAGATCCAAAACCAGGTCACAGAACGCAGGAGGGCCAGCTGGAGGGCTAAGGGATCCACTCAACGTTCCTCATGTTCTCCTCCCATCCTATTGAAAGCCTAAGAACCTGTCTAGAATTAAAAGATGAAAAATCGGCTCCAACTGAAAAAAAAATGCAGCCCGTTTTTTTAAAAACATTAATGGATATCTTTTTTTAATGTTTGTTTTTGAGAGAGATAAAGAGGTGGGGGGAGGGACAGGGAAAGAGGGAGACACAGAATCTGAGCCAGGCTCTGAGCTGTCAGCACAGAGCCCGATGTGGGGCCCGAACCCACAAACCGTGACATCATGACCTGAGCTGAAATTGGATGTCTAACCCACGAGCCACAGGTGCCCCGGCCCTGCTGTAAATCAGGCTGGGAGGATGAACACAGATAAAGACAGCTGCAAAGTCAATAGGAAGCACTGAAGCAGATGTAAAATGCCACAACCCACCCTTCCCCACCAACTTTGAATGGTTACTGCTTTCTTTCCAATGATGCCCCATCCCATTTGATTATTCCCATCTCTTAGTAGGGAGTCCCAATTGTTAAACCACCTCCCCTCAGGGCAGCACCCAACACCTGGTTTACTCCTGCTTTTATATTTTTTTTTTTCCAGACATGCTGATTCTTTTTTTATCAGACTTTGTATTTTTTAATACTTTAAACAGGTTTTATATTATATATATATGCATATATATATGATTTATTATCAAGTTAGCCAACATACAGTATATACAGTATACTCTTGGTTTCAGGAGATTCCCATGATTCATCGCTTACATACAACACCCAGTGGTCATCCCAACAAGTGCCCTCCTCAGTGCCCATCACCCATTTCCCCCCTCCCCCGCCTCCCCCATCAACCCTCAGCTTGTTCTCCGCATTCAAGAGTCTCTTATGGTTTGCCTCCCTCTCTGTTTGACACTATTTTTACCCCTTCCCTTCCCGCATGGTCCTCCATTAAGTTTCCATGTTCCACGTAGGAGTGAGCATATAGGATACTCTTGCTTTTCTTAAAACCACCGCAGAAGTGGCACCCAATACAGAGCGGATGTGAGCTTCCCTTACTCCTTGGAATCCTTCAGAAGGAAGCTAAACCTTACAAAAGGCTTCCTTCTCCCTTCTTTGAGGTCTCCTCTGCCTGCATGAATTCAATCAACCTGATTTGGCCAGACCACAGGTATGGGCCAGGTGATTTAAATGCCATGAGGCCTCACTGTCCTCCCCCTGCTTCATTCCCCCTAGTGCTGGAGAAATAAAGTTGCAATGAGGTAGTGCTACAATTCCGAAACAGTTACTGGAATTCGGAATTATAATTGATAGAGAGCCTTTTACTGCTCATTGCTCATCTTTGTGCGTTTGACTAGAGTAGGCAATGACATGACTAGTTTTTTTGGTGGGAAGGAGTAGGGCAGGGCCTCAATAGCTCAGCAGCCTTTGACCAGAAACCCTCCCACCAGGATTCCTGTTCCTGTTGACAATTTGCTTTAACATTTGAGGTTTAATCTTTCTTTCTGAACTACTCTAATTTTGTGTAAGGGCTCCAATGGCTACCACCTGATGTTAATTTGCAGGGTTTCCACAGAATTAGCAAAATGGTCAGAAGAATGTCAAAGCTACTACAAGGTCCTGTCATTCTAGAAGTGTTCATGTTTTCTGGGGCACCTGGGTGGCTCAGTTGATTGAGCATCGACTCTTGATTTTGGTCACGATCTCACAGTTGGTGGGATCAAGCCCCGTGTCGGGCTCTGCAGAGCCTACTTTGGATTCTCACTCTCAAAATAAATATACAAACTTAAAAAAAAAAAAGTGTTCATGTTTTCTCAGCATAATGACAATTCCTGGTTACTTCAATATGAAATTACAGGCTATTGATACTACCAGCCTGATGCTTGGACTTTTCCAGGAATTAAAAAAAAAAAAAAAAATCACAGGGGCACCTGGGTGTCTCAGTTGATTAAGTATCTGACTCTTGATTTCAGCTCAGGTCATGATCTCATGGTTTGTGAATTCGAGCTCTGCATCAGGCTCCTCACTGACCGTGCAGAGCCTGCTTGGGATTCATCTTCTCTCCCTTTCTCTCTCTGCCCCTCCCCTGCTCGCAGTTTCTTGGTCTCTCAAAATAAATAAATAAAGTTTAAAAAAAGTCACCGTTTTAACATTAGTCATAGGTTGCTTATATAATGTTGCCCCTAAGAGCAAAAAAATTGGAGCCAACTCCAATAAGTTTATTCATGGGGTAGAAGGATTGTGGGTTTGGCCTTAGGTAGACCTCAGCTTGCCTCTTCTTAATGCTGTGACCTTGAGCTATTATGTGTCCTCTGAGCCCCAATTTCCTCATTTATAAAATAGAAATAATTACACCTACCTCCCAGAAGTGTTTTGAGGTTAGTAACAATGTATGCAAAATCTCAGTGCAGTATCTGACACACAGTAGGTACTCAGCATGCAGTTGCTGTTTTTAGGACTATAAGGTACTATCTGGTCGCCAACCATGTAATCCCTCCCCTCACTCAAGTCTGAGGCCACCCCACACTTGCTCCAGCCCCTGCTTCCCACCAAACGGCTCAACTCTGGGCCAGTGTTTATGCCAATCCAGACCTCGACGTCAACCCTTTCCAGGAGCTAGTTTTCCTGCCCACACCCCCTCACCCCTTCTACTTTGCGATGTAGACGTATGCCCTGCTCCTGTGGGCCTGAGCTTTGGTGCTCCACCCAGTACCAAGTCTGTCTCTTGGGAACCCTCCTGTCAGACTCCCAGCCCCCACAGCCCCTCCTCCACAGGGAGGATCAAAGACAAGAGCACTGCTCACCGGGCTGCTCCCATGATATGGTCCTACCACCAGCTAACAAGCCTCCCCACCGCCTGGATTTGCAAGTACCACCTGTTGTGACTCCCAGGCCTTGGGATAGTCCAACATCTTACTTGCAGCTCGACCTTCCTTCACCTGGCCTGCATAGCGTGTCCTGCCTTCCAGATCCTCCTTTCACCCAACATATGTTCTTGCAGCTCATGGATGGCCCAGCCCAGTTATCGGGCCCACCTCCTGAATGTGGTTCATTCCTCTGGCCTATTCATAGTGGTAGATACACCAGGACAGGGAAACTATTGTATCAAAGCCTTTAACTGAGGGTTCGTGTGGAGTGTGTCAGATCTAGTTAGCCTTCGACCTTTTGTCCTTGCAAATGGTATGGACCCTGCAGATGTTAGGAGGCTGGCAAGTTACCACTTCTGTGGAGCTCTGAGTTCATCTCAAATGTTCATGTATCAAAAAGCTGGAGAGTGGCTACTCTTCACATTAATCCGTTCACTGAAGACAGCTTCAGTTTAGATGGTAGATTAGTGTTGTAATAGCACAAATTCTTTAGAAACAAAACAAAACAAAACACCACACAGCTGTCAGTTGGTTGTTGACTATATTAGGAGCTTAAAAGTAATAAGCGGGCAGGGCTGGTGCTGTTTTGTCAATACTGCCCCAGAGGTGTGCCCGGTTCTGACCCAGCAAATCACTGGATTTGGTCACCCTCTCTTCCTGATGAGGCATCTGGGGAGGCTTCCAGCACTGTGTGTCGTTATAAAGAATGGTGTCTCTAACTTTTCTAACTGCCATTGGCAATAATGTAGGTTACAAGGAAGACAAGAAAGTTTTTTGTTGTTGATGTTGTTTTAAGAGAGCATAGGCAGGGGAGAGGGGCAGAGGGGGAAAGAGAGAGAAAGAGAGATGGAGGGAGGGAGAATCCCAAGCAGGCTCCACACTCAGTACAGAGCCCAATGTGGGACTTCATCCCACAACCCTGGGATCACGACCTGAGCCAAAAATCAAGGCACCCCAAGAAAAAATATTTTATGATAAAAATAATTCATGTTCACTTTAGAAACTGAGAAAAATACAGTGAGGCATAAAGAAGCAGATAAAATCATCATCTATCCCAGCATCAAGAAATATGCACTGCTAGGGGCTCAGTCGGTTGAGCGTCCGACTTCGTCTCAGGTCATGATCTCACAGCTCATAAGTTTGAGCCCCACGTCGGGCTCTGTGCTGACAGCTCAGACCCTGGAGCCTGCTTCTGCTTCTGTGTCTCCCTCTCTCTGCCCCTGACCCACTTGCCTTCTGTCTGTCTCTGCCTCTGTCAAAAATAAATAAACATTAAAAAAAATGTTTAAAAAAAAAGATACGCACTGCTAACATTTGTACACTTTAATACTTGTAGCTTAAAGAGAACTCAGGTGTGTATAGGAAACAATGTTTGGAGGAGAAAATAGAAATGACTGAGCACTTCTTACGTACCAGACTCTATACTAAGAGCTTTAGTGCATATTAGCCTATTTAATTCTCCTAACAGCCCTGTGAGGGATGCTTGTGAGGTAAACAAAAGCAGTTTCAAACCAGGCAACCTGTCTGGACCATGTGTCCTACCCAATACACACACAAAGGAGAAAGAGGGGCTACTAATATTCCTAGGACTCAGAGGACCATTTTAACAGGATACATCTCAAGAAACAATTTTGTAATTCATCAGAAAATGTATTATCTGGTGGTTTACGGAACAGGAGCAATATTAAATACAAAGCCATCAACACTGGTAACCTGTACTAGTTCTGTTCATATGGCGCTGCTCCACAGTTTAACATGTTCTGCTATAGGCGGAATGACACCATAGCTAAACTTGTGTCCATTCCTTTATTCCTTAATGCATTCGATCTATTGTGCTGGGAGTGACCTGGGGGAAAAGTCTGGGAGAAGAGAGAAATAAAGGAAGACAGAGAACAGTGCCCGAACAAGCTGGGTTAGGAGACCCCAGAGACAAGCTTTCCAGCTCCCAGTTTAAAATTAGCCTCTTCTGAACACAATTAGCCCTTCCGTGGACTAGTGCGATAGTTGCCTTGCTGGTCTACCAGCACCCACTCTGACATGCTCCCATCCACTTTATACATAGAGCACAAACATACATTTGTGTTTTGTAAAAACACAAATTCGGGCCTGCTATCTCTTACAATGACAAGCTCCTTACCTGGCCCACTAGACCCTGTGAGCCTCATACTGGCTGCTATGGCCCCCTCAGACTCCTAGTCCTTCTCCCTTCCAACATAGCCTATGTTATGACCTTAGCCGACATCACAGTCCACAGGCTGCTTCTCCTTCCTGGGCTCAGAGGCCCATTCCTCAGAGGAGACTTTCCCGACCCACCTGAATATGCCAAGTTTCCATTCAGCGGGGACGTAAGGCACTGTCCACCTCTCCTTCCCAGCACGTGACACAATTCCAGTTTTACATTTGTGTGCTTGGCCATTTGAGAATATGTGTCTCCGTGACTGGAGTGTGAACTCCATGAAAACAGGCTCCATGTCAACAAGGGATCCCAAGGGGATCTAGCAAAGCCCCCGGCATACAGTAGACATCCAAAAAATGAGTAAGTGAGGGGTGCTTGGCTGGTTCAGTCGGTAGAGCATGAGACTCTTGATCCCAGGGTCGGGACTTTGAGTCCCACGTTGGGTACAGAGATTACTTAACAAAAACAAAACAAAACAAAAACAGGGGCACCTGGGTGGCTCAGTTGGTTGAGCATCTCACTGTGGCCCAGGTTATGATCTCACAGTTCTTGAGTTCAAGCCCCACATTGAGCTTTCTGCTGTCAGTGTGGAGCCCACTTCCAATCTTCTGTCTCCCTCTGTCCATCTCTCTCTCTCAAAAAATAAACAGTAAAAAAAAATTTTTTTTAAATAAGAGATTGACTAAAAACAAAAATGTGACTGGAAAGTTTACTAGTTGCTGTTTTTTAAAGTAAGTTGCCCAGGTGGCTCAGTTACTTCGGCCCAGGTCATGATCTCATGGTTTGTGAGTTCAAGCCCCGCATCAGGGTCTGTGCTGACAGCTCAGAGCCTGGAGCCTGCTTCGCATTCTGTGTCTCGCTCTCTCTCTGCCCCTCCCTAGCTCGCTCTCGCGCTCTCTCTCTGTGTCAAAAATAAAAATAAACCTAAAAAAATTACAAAAAGTAATCTGGGTAATTAGTGGGCTAAGTTAACAACAGCATTAAGGGAAAATACAGTAGTAAACAGTGAGCACTAAGCTGATTTTTACTATTCCTACAAAGAACAGAAAACCGATTCCACAGAGAGGGCTTCAGCTCCGTGGGATGGAGCCTCAAGGAATGGTGGTGTTACGGGGTTTTAGAGCCATATCCACAAATAGTCCATATGCTAATGGGCTTCCTGATGGCTTGGATTCAGCCAGCAGAGTTAAGTCACAGACTGCAAACTGACCATTTCACCATCAGGGGGCTTTGCTGCTGGTTCTAATCAGTATTGAGAAAAACTATTCTAGTTCTTCCTTCTGGAGTCCTGACTGCTATCTTGACATTTCTCTTGCCCTCTACCACTCTCAGACTTCTGCAAGTCCTCACTAAGAGGACTCGTCACAAAGACTGGGTTTTCTTACCTTTACCCAGTGACATTGGTTTACATGCATCTGTAAAACGAGGCCAATGTTATCTTCCTCAGAAGATTCTTGTATTAACATAATTCAAGGAAGGGAGATAGTGAGGCATATACTTAGTAAAGACCACTTAGAGGTTGTTGAAAATGTCTGTGATTTAAATAACATTGGTTTTTCTTGAGGACTAGCATGTCAAGTAACTTGTGCTATGCTACTAAAGGCTATTTATTCCCACTTCCATGCTGATTTTTTAATATATGAATGTTTATTCATTTTTGAGAGAGAGAATATGAACAAGCAGGGGAGGGGCAGAAAGAGAGGAGGCCAGAGGATCCGAAGCAGGCTCCGCGCTGAAAGCAGTGAGCCTGTTGCAGGGCTCGAACTCATGAACCATGAGATCATGACCTAAGCTGAAGTCAGACACTCAACTGACTGAGCCACCCAGGCGCCCCTCTATACTGAACTTCTAATGCAGAAGCAGAAAGATAGCTTATGGAGAATCTCCCTAAACAAGTTTTTCTTCATTATTTTAAATAAAGAGATGCCTTCGTCACCATAACAGTCAAGACTGAGCTTGTTTGGAGAAATTCCTTAGACAGCTCATGAAAGTGAAGACTTAGGATGGAGGTGGTCCATAAAGTACAGAATTTGGTCAGAGCTCTGGGTTCTTTTTAGCATCTCATCTTGATTTCTTACAAGCTATGTGATCTTCTCAGAGCCTCAATTTCCACATCCGTAAAGTGGCTGTGATCGAATTAGCTGCTCACCACCTTATTGTAGGGACTAACATTTTGTGGGAAACGGCCAACTCCCACATGAACTGAGTAACTCTTAGTTGTGCATATAAAAATATCAGTTTTACAATAACAATAACCTGGCCTAGTTCTCCATAGAAACACAACCATATTCCCATATTACCATAGGCAGCAAGTTGGTCATAGGCACCCGATAAAGCTCAACATACTTAAGTGTTAGGGGCCCCAAAACACCAATATAGAAGATGACCAAGTGACCAGGTGAGGTTTAAAACCATAATATTGGCATATTTTTCTAGGAAAATGTCCTGTCTCTAGTCAACCAGGAAGGAGTATATCAGTATAATGCATGAATTGTGTCCCCATCTGATTAAAATTAAAGGCATTATATTGTTGCTATGTAAATGCTATTCTAAATGAAAACACCAAGAATATACATATAAGATTTGATGTGAGATAAGCCCAAGAAAATAGTCTAAAAACAAACATTAAATATAATCCCATGTGACTACTAGCTTTAAAGGAAAAGTCTCTACATAGAGTTGATGACCAAGCACCTGTACTCCCTATGTATGTATGTGCAAATGCACACGTGCATAGCCTGTTTTCCCAAAGGAATTTTCATTTATTTGAAGCAAATAAATGAGTCATTTTGTCATTCCCCTCATCCCTTTATTTTTCAGGTTAGGAAAGGATTTCATGCATCATTCAAATTAATTTTTTATGCCTGAGAAAGTTCCAGCTAGCTTAGAAGCAGGCTGACCAGAGACAAAATGACAGGCCGACTTTTTGTGGGTCTCTTCAAATGCTTGGTAGCTAATGTCTGCAAGCAAAATCTGTGTGTGAAGACTTTGCAGCCTGATTCTCCCTGAAGGAAAATCCTAATCACCAATTTCAAAAGCATGAGCTTTGCTAACAAGCAACGCTGCAATCTGCAGCCATTATGTTTTGCTTGAAACCAGATATCCGTACAACTCCAAGTGCAAAGAATCAATCTCAATGCCCTGAAGATTCTTCAGGCAGTGATTAATCATGGGGAAAAAAACCCTATTTTCAACTTAATTGGTTGGAGGCCAACCCATAGATATAAAAAACGCAATTCATAGCCACTAATGAACAGCTATTCAAGAAATGCACACGTTGAAAACACTATTTATATACATTATAAGGAATGTATAATGCAGAAGACTGCTTAATTCACACAAAATCTTGCTGGTCTTATTTGCTTGCTCTATTTTTTTCAGTTCCTATCTGCTGCTTCAATAAGTGAAAAGAACCTCTAGGCAGAAGCCATTGAAACATTCTTTAAACCCTGTGCATATTTTTATCAAACATTCCAAGGCTGAATCACAAATGCTGATGCTGGCCAAGGAATCACAGAACAAGGGAGGTGTGTGTGTGTGTGTGTGTGTGTGCACGCGCGCGCCTGCTTTTGTCTTTTCAACCCTTCTTTATTACAATTGTTATGAAGCTTTAGGGGATCAGTTATGGTTTGACTGCCTGTGTTGCCAGCTCATTTTATTTTATTTCAAAAAGCAGTTGGAAATTTTTTCCATCAAGGCTTAGAATGGTTAAATCTCAAGTTCAGAAGGGGCCCTTTCTCCGTGAAGGTACTGGCAGAAAACAGCGTTCCCATGCACAGGATGTACCTGAAGATCATGTCATGGCAAGACGATTTAGAGGGATGTGGGCAGGGTTAAGGGATCCAAAAAGGGAGGAGGAAGCACCCGGGGCTCATGGTGGGGCTCTTACTACCCTGGCCTTGAAGGGAGAGAGCAGTAGATAGTTGTGGGTGCTGGGAGAGATGGAGCCATGGAGGGAGCTGAAGCCCACCACCATCCCCCCTCCCCTGCCTCTGGAGGAAGACACAGCCACTGCTGGAACCGTAGGTGCTGAGCAGGAAAGGACCTCCATCTTGCCTTTCTCCCACTCTCTACCCCCTTGGCAATACCTCCTGCTGGATGAACCCCATGGGAAGCCAGTGGCAGGGATGCTGTTGCTAAGGCTCAGCTCCTAGGTAAACAGATCAGGGTAGACAGGGATGGAGAATGGAAGAGGGGAGCACGATAACAAAGAGACTAACCCAACAGACCCTTAAAGGCCTGCATGTCTAGTGGTCCTTAGACCTGTGCAGGTGGCAAAGCATACATAGACCAGCTTATTCCTGGTATAGTACCTTCAGTCGGACCAACTGTAACTGCATGCCTACCAAGTGCTAGGCCCTGCTAAAAGCAGGTAAATTCAGAAATGCATAGAGTATTAATCCCTGTCCCAGAAGAACCTGGAGCCTAAGCTAGGACAGACTGGCAAGGAGATAATGCTTGTGTAGCATGGTACATAAAAATGGATGTTTACTTGCAGTCATCTACCATAGGCTTGTTTGCAACAGCACGAAAGTAGAAATAAATCTTCCATCAGTTAGGGAGGAGTTAAATAAGTGGAATATCCATTCAGTGGAATCCTCTGTCATTGTAGATTTATTTTAGTTTATTATTTAATTAATTTATTTTAGTGTTTATTTTTGAGACAGCGAGAGACAGAGTGTGAGCGAGAGAGGGGCAGAGAGAGGGAGACACAGAATCTGAAGCAGGCTCCGGGCTCTGAGCTGTCACCACAGAGCCTAATGCAGGGCTTGAATTCAAGAACCCCGAGATCATGACCTGAGCTGAAGTCAGATGCCTAACTGACTGAGCCATCTAGGCACCCCTAAATTTATTTATTTTGAGGGGGGTGGAAAGGCAGAGAGAGAGGCAGAGAGAATCCCAAGCAGGCTCCTTACTTAAGTCAGCACAGAGCCTGACAAGGGGGCATGATCCCACAAACCCCAATATCATGACCTGGGCCAAAAATCTCAAGTCAGACACTCAACGGACTGAACCACTCAGGTGCCCCTGTACTTGTACACTTAAAATGAATATATTTATATAGTGCTATATGACAATCACGGAGCTAAGCTGTTTAAAAAATATGGGCGCTGAAGGAGCACCTGACTGTCTCAGTTGTTAAAGCAGGAGACTCTTTATCTCATGGTTGTAAGTTCAAGCCTTACATTGGGTGTAGAGATTACTTAAAAAGTAAAATCATTAGTTCATTCATAAATAAGTATTAAAAAAACACAGGAGCTCAAAGTTGTATATAATATGCTGAGATTTGTGCCAGAAAGAGGGGGAAAGAAAGAGAGAAAGATCAGTATATATATTTTTTTCATATATTGGTCAAATTCTCAAAGGCCATAGGTGGCCTCTGTAGAAGACCATAAATAAGTATTAAAAAAAAAAACAACAACACAGGAGCTCAAAGTTGTATATAATATGCTGAGATTTGTGCAAGAAAGAAGGGAGGAAGAAAGAGAGACAGAAGATCAGTATATATGTTTGTTTTCGTATACTGGTCAAGTTCTCAAAGGCCTTAGGTGGCCTCTGTAGAAAGGAGAGGTGTGGCCAGGGGACAGGGTAAAGAGGAGGCATAGGACTTACTTTCTTTAGAATTTTGGACCACATGTATGTATTGCAAATTAAAAAATAAAACGAATGAAAATTAAAAATTTTAACTTAGTGGGAATGCAAGCTGGTGCAGGCACTGTGGAAAACAGTATGGAGGTTCCTCAGAACACTAAAAATAGAACTACCCCATGACCCAGCAATTACACTATTAGGTATTTATCCAAGGGATACAGGTATGTTGTTTCGAAGGGACACATGCACCCCTCATGTTTATAGCAGCACTATCAACAAGAGCCAAAGTATGGAAAGAGCCCAAATGTCCCTCGATGGATGAATGGATAAAGATGTGGTGTATATATACAATGGAGTATTACTCGGCAAAAAGAATGAAACCTTGCCATTTGCAACTACGTGGATGGAACTGGAGGGTGTTATGCTAAGTGAAATTAGAGAAAGACAAAAATCATGACTTCACTCATATGAGGACTTTAAGAGACAAAACAGATGAACATAAGGGAAGCGAAACCAAAATAATATAAAAACAGGGAGGGGGACAAAACAGAAGAGACTCATAAATATGGAGAACAAACAGGGTTACTGGAGGGGTTGTGGGAGGGGGGATGGGCTAAATGGGTGAGGGGCACTAAGAATCTACTCCTGAAATCATTGTTGCACTATATGCTAACTAATTTGGATATAAATTTAAAAATGAATAAATAAAAGTAAAAATTAAAAAAAAAGATCCTCTCTCTCCCTCTGCCCCTCTCCCCCATGCATTCATGTATTCAGTCTCTAAAATAAAATTTACACTTGATCTTAGCCAAAAGGCTGAGAAGCGATCTAAAATAAAATTTAAAAAAAATAAAAAGGAAGCAAGGAAAAACACTGCTGACATCAAAAAAAATTTTTTAACTCAGCATAATACGGTAGGTACCAGCACAGGGTGTACAGAGCCCAGAGGGGTCTGCAGCCCAGCCTGAGCCCCGAACTTCACCTTGAAGGAAGGGCACAGATTGGAGAGGAAGGACTGAGGCAGCAGGGACGGTTTAAGCAAAGACAGAGGTCTGAGGTGGGCTGTGTGCCATGGACTGTGCAAATCCATGTACTGCAGGACTAAAGAAAGTGAAGACCCAAAAAAGTGAAGTGGGGAGGCACAGGAGAGGGGACAGGAGAGGGGACAGTGGTGGGAGCCCTGTGGCCCCTGCTATCAAGGTGGGATTTCCTCCTGAAGATGAAAAGTCACTGTAAACTCTGGGGCTAAGGGGGAGTTTGAGGGAGATAGAGAGGATCAAGTTGTAGTCCTTCAAACACATGTACATCTAATCCCATCAGCTGAATATAAATCTGGGCCAGCAGAAGATCCAAGGATTTGATACAAATCAACAGGAGACCATTGCCTAAGAACATTTTTTTTTTTTTTTTTTTTTTTTTTTTGCTATTAAACTATCATCTGTGCTTGCTGTTGGTTCATGCATATTGACAGGTTTCAGAAGAGAGTTCCTGGAGAAAACTGGAAACGGAGAACATTCTATCAAATAGCTTACTATCAGGATCAGCAAAGACATTGATGTCAGGGGCAGCTCACCTTGTTAACGCCACACTACTTTTCTGAGGGGCACAGGGTGAGAACCACAGCTCTCATCCAACCCACAGCTCCTGTGCCACCAAACCTGACCGACTCATCAGTTGCTGGAGGAAGGACCATCTGCCCCTAGAGCAAACCTCCCACCCTCTACCCAGTCCACATAGAAGTAGAGGATCCATGAGATTAAAGCTGTAGGGACATCTGAGCAGATCAGTTAAGCATTTATTTGATATTGATTTTGGCTCAGGTCATGATCTCATGGTTCACTGATAGCATGGAGCCTACTTGGGATTCTCTCTCTCTCTCTCTCTCTCTCTCTCTCTCTCTGTCCCTCCCCTTCTTATGCTTGCTCTCACAATAAATAAACATTGAAAAAAAATAAGGTTACAGCTTTAGTTTCTTGTCACAGATCTCTTCCTCACTACTTATATGAGCTTGGGCAAACACTTAGCAATCTGGATTCCACATCCAGGAAATGGGGGTATTTATACTATCTCGCTAATACACAGGTATGTTGCAAGAAGAAACTGAAATAGTATATGTGAATGTGCTTCAATGAGGGGCATCTGGGTGGCTCAGTCGGTTGAGCATCCAACTCTTGATCTCTGCTCAGGTCCTGATCTCACAGTTCGTGACATGGAGCCCTACATAGGGCTCTGCATGCCAGCAAGGAGCCTGTTTGGGATTCTCTCTCCCCTCTCTCTCTGCCCCTCCCCAGCTCATGTTCTCTTGCTGTCTCAAAATAAATAAACTTAAAACATAAAAGAAAGAAAAATAAAGCAGGAAATAAGTTTGTCATTAATAAAAATCCACTGATGACTGTCCCAGACACAAAACAGTTTAATGGAGCTCCTGAGCCCTGCCTTACTCTGCATTCAGTAACAATCAAAAACAATGAAACAAAATCTCCAGTTAATCTCCTTTTTAGTCATGGTGAGATCAATGTTCAACACATCATAGATTTCCAATAAAATAGGTGGACTGATGGTATTTCAAAAGACTAACACATTCTAAGGCTTATACCTAGTTTTGACATTGACTCAAGCAAAGAAGTTGAGCAAACCTTTTACTTCTGTGTAGTGCAAGATGATTTAATCAGTAGCTTGGGAGGGAAAGGAAATAAGTAGGAGGAAAGAAACACAGGTGTTAGAGCCTTCGATTCAGTTCATAATTAAGACTTTCACTTGTTTTGTGCCCGGAGCGAGTGGCTCTTGCCCCAAACCTCAGTGTCTCAATACTCCGAGGTGAATAAGGAAACACCACCACTTGACCAAACTATTTTCTCCTTTTTTTCCTCCTCCTACTCATTCTTCACATGAGGAAGAATCTAAGTTAATGGAGACTGGTTTTCCAAACGCTTCCACTTAAAAACATGTAAAGGAGCCCCACACAACTTGCAAGTCACGGTCCAAGACACAATGTAAGCATTACATCCACTGCCAGCTGTGCTTATCTTGAGAGAAGGACGCCAAAGTCACACATTCATTCATCCATTCAGCAACTTATTAGCACCACCCCCCCCCCAACCATGGTACAGGGCATGGTACAGGGTACTACTGCTGGGGATACAGGGTGGATGAAACAGACATGGTCCCCACCCTCACAGAGCTCATGGCTAATAGGGAAACAAAATAAATAAACCCACAAATATAAAATTGCTATCGTGCAATGAAGGCAAAGAGGGTCTATGTGCGGCAGTAATGGGGAAGGTCATTTCTATTGTGGGCGTCCTAGTGCAGGTTCTCTGGAAGCAGAGCCTAAAGAAAGGATGCTTGCACAAATCCTTCATTGAGGGAGTGCGCTCCGGACAAACCTGTAAGGGACTGAAACAGGGAGAGGGGGAAATCTGGGAAATTTGGGGTTTCAGGAGAACTCTAGCCACAGTCTGGTCTCCCCGAGAGCTCTGGAGCATTAACTGCAGGGCCAAATTTGTCCCACTCACAGGCAAGGGGGCTGAATGGTCTTACCCCACATCAGCTGATGGTTAGTGAAGGTTGCTCTCTGGGGACAGAATAACCGCCCGGGCATCTTTCAGCAGGGCGGTGCCCCTCGGCTGAATGCAGTGCTCTGGAGCGGGGGCAGGTGTGAGCAGTTAGTAGCAGCCACACCTGCAGAGGCTAAGGGATGGGTGCACTACTTGGGTGCAGGTGATGTAAATAGAGCATCAATAGCCTTTGCTACAGAGTGTCTGGGGAGGCTTCTCTGAAGTCCCTTCTAAGCTAAGAATTAATAGACGCGTACGAGTTAGCCAAATAAGGGATTCCAGGTTCCACCGACCATGTGTGCATGAAGGAAAAGAAGATCAACAGGGCTGGGAGAATTGTGAGGAAAAGTCGACCAATATTACTTGGGGGAGAGTCTAGATCCTTTTGGATTTTGTCCTAAAGACAACAGGAAACTACTGAAGCGTTTTAAGAAGCGAAGGGACACAATCCTCGCCCATATTTTATTATCACTTGGGCCTGGCAGAGAGTGTGTAGAAGAAGGAAAGGGAAGATGCTGGGACCCACATGGAGGCCAGATGGTAGCTGTCTGGGCTGCAGTGATGGTGGCATAGAGAAGGGTGGAATGGGGACTGAAAGAAAAAGATGGGCTCGGGATAGATTTTGGAGGTAGAATCAACAGAATCTGGTAATGAATGGCCTCTGATGGGCAAAGTTTTACATCTTTTGTTTTTAAATTTTTTTTATCGTTTATTTTATTTTTGAGACAGAGAGAGACAGAGCATGAATGGGGGAGGGTCAGAGAGAGGGAGACAGAATCTGAAACAGGCTCCGGGCTCTGAGCTGTCAGCACAGAGCCCGACGCGGGGCTTGAACTCACGGACCTCGAGATCATGACCTGAGCCGAAGTCAGCCGCCCAACCGACTGAGCCACCCAGGCGCCCCATCTTTTGTTTTTAATGTGTTTGAATGTTTATCTTTGAGAGAGAAAGAGACAGAGTGCGAACGAGGGAGGTCAGAGAAAGAGGAAGACAGAATCTGAAGTAGGCTCTAGGCTCTGAGCTGTCAGCACAGACCCCAATGCAGGGATCGAACCCACAAACTGTGAGATCATGACCGGAGCTGAAGTTGGATGCTTAATCCACCCAGGTGTCCCTAAAGTTTTATATCTTGACTGGAGATAGAGGTAAGAATTTTTAGTTATGCTATTTCCCCTCTTTTTGTTTGTAATGTGCAAAATATAGACTTAGGGCCTGGTGTTAAGGGTACTTTTTTTTTTTTCCTATTTGTGTTAGTTGGCAAGGCATACCGAAAAAAAAACTGACAGTGATGGAAGAGAACAAAACAGTCACTCTGAGCAGCCAGCCCAACCTCTGGAGATTAAATGGCATGTTCATTTAATACTGCTGCAAAACACACAAGCGCAGTGCTTACGTCATGCATGTTATATCGGCTTCCGTGGGTGAGGAACCTGAGCTGGCTTACCTGAGCTCTCTACTCCAGGGTCTCACAAGGCTGTCTCCACAGTCAAGGCTGGGGTTTCATCGTGAGGTTCAGGGGCTTCTTCCAAGACCCCACGGTTGTTGGAAGACTTCATTTCCTTGAGACTATAGACCTTCTGGCGGCTTGCTGCTTCAGAGCCTGCCAGAGAATCTCTTACTTCTAGACCCTTTTAAAGGGCTCACCTGACTAAGTAAAGTCCTCTCAGGACTATTTGATGAACTTAAGCTCAACTGACCAGGTACTTAATTCCACATGAAAGATCCCTTCACTGAGGCCATTTGAGAAAACCTAATCACAGGAATGAGATTCCATGGGGAAGGGATTATACCGGGGCCCGGGTCGTTAGGGGGTCATCTTAGAATTCATGGGGCGCCTGGGTGGCGCAGTCGGTTAAGCGTCCGACTTCAGCCAGGTCACGATCTCGTGGTCCGTGAGTTCAAGCCCCGCGTCGGGCTCTGGGCTGATGGCTCAGAGCCTGGAGCCTGTTTCCGATTCTGTGTCTCCCTCTCTCTCTGACCCTCCCCCGTTCATGCTCTGTCTCTCTCTGTCCCAAAAAAAATAAATAAACATTAAAAAAAAATTAAAAAAAAAAAAAGAATTCCACCTACCACAAACTGAAACTAAAAAGAGATCAATTACAGAAGATCAGTTAAGTTTAACTGCAGCTTATGGATTTGTAGGAATTTTTAAAACTACCTTTATCATTAAATTTCTACTTCAGGATCTCTACCCAAATTTGCAGAAATTAGCCAGGGGTAAGAAGGGAGGGGTGCATACAGGAGATTCAGGTAGATAGGTCATCAAACTGACATGACTATATTCTCTTCCTGGAAATCTAAGTTAACTGGGAAATCATCATCCCTAAACTTCTGAATCTGTGCTTTTCTCAGATACCAGAAAACTGAGTAAATGTAAATAGGGTCAGTCTACTTTTGTAAGAATCTTATACCAATATCTGAAGAAGAGCATCTTGGGACCAAGGTGATTTTGATATTTGGTATTCCTGCAAATTTGTTTTGAGATCATTATTGAATCTCTTCCCACATTAAATTCGAATCTAGACTCTACCTTTCTCTTCCCCTCTTTACCAAACCCCTTGGACTCTTCTCTTAAAGATTTAATGAGTGTAAGTCTATCCTAAGGGTACCACTGGAGACATCTAGAGAAAACATTTGTCTAGAAGTTACCATTGGTCTCCACTAAGGGAAACACAGAGTCTTCAGGAAGGTTTGTGGAATGAATAGAAACCGGGGCAGAAACGTTCAGTATACATCAATCTGGTATGAATTAAGGAGCACAGGACGGGGGGACAAAGAGAAGAACAAAATGCAGAGGCAAATTAATGATTTTAAGGATCCTAGAAAGACCCATGGGTGCGGAAAAATCCTCACAATTTGGGGTCCTCTAGGTCAAGAGGAAATTAAGGAGAAGAAGACAGAAAATCAGATCTTGCTAGTGTCAAAACTGCTGGACTTAGAGATATGGTGGGCTGCAGGGGGGTAAGTGGGAGTTCAGATTTTTCAGAAACTACTTTTCTTCTCCTCTACTTGATTATCATTGATTCCTAGCTAATAAGCACTAGCCAGAAGTTTGAAGGATGTAAAGTTGCTTGTGTACAGTGCCCTACATTTTCTTCTGCTTCTGCCCTCAAGGACAAATCAGCTAACCTATAAGCATTACATGCACAGGCACACATACACAAGCTCACTCAAACTCAGAAACATTCAGAACATAGAAAAGGACTTTGACAATAGACATGTGGGGGCTATGAGCCACATTCCCAGGGACTGATTGTGGCCTCAATTCCCATGGCGATTATATATTCAACTCAGGGCCTACTTCTCACTCACTACAGCCTCATTAAGAGGCAAGAGACAAAAAGAAATAAAACTGAAACACTTCAATGAGTCCAGACTGGGCACAAAGGCTGCCAGCCCCACAGCCAGATGCAGGGAGCCACTCAAATTGTCACATTACACATCTCATAGCACACTAATCGCTCCCTCGTCACCAGGGGGCCATTGTAGAAAAGGCCAGATCAGGAAAGCTTCGTGAAACATGCCAAGATTTTTTTTTTTTTTTTTTTTGCTCCAATTCATTTGCAGTTCCTTTTATTACTTTATTAGTTATGGCCAAATGAACAATTCTGAATTTCTCTTCCCATTTCAATTTGTATAAGAATCTGTGACCGGTGTGTGTGCATGTGTGTGCGCACACATGTGTGTGACTGTGATACATGGTGATCAATAAACAGAAAGCAGTACTCTTCCCACTCATAATAAAAAAAAATTCTTTTGGAAATACAATTTCACTTTTTTTTTTAATTCACACTTTTATTTTGAGATGATTGTAGATTCACATTCAGTTGTAAGAAATCAGGAGCGTCTGGGTGGCTCAGTCATTTGAGCGTCCGACTCTTGATTTTGGCTCAGGTCATGATCTCATGGTTTGTGAGATCGAACCCTGAGTCCGCCCTCAGCACTGAGCCTGATTTAGATACTCTCTCCGCCGACTAAGAGTCTCTCCTCTCTCTCTCTCTGCCCCTCCCCCATCTCACGCTTGCTGTCTCTCAAAATAAATAAACATTAAAAAAAAGAACGTATATAAATGGAATAAAATAGTATGGAACTTTTAAGACTGGCATAATTCTTTTGACGTCTGTGCATGTCATTACATTTATTAAGAGTTCATTTCTTTTTAGTACTGAGTAATATTCCATAGTATGGATGTACTTCTGTTTAACCATTTAATTGTTTAACCATTTATCTGTTGAAGGAAATCTAGGTTGTTTCCAGTGTGGGGCTATCACGAATAAAGCTGCTATTAATAACCATGTGGTTGTTTTCATCTCCCTGGGATAAATGCCCAAGATTGCAATTGCTGGGTTGTAGGGTAAGCATATATTTAATTTTATTTGAAAAAAAAAAACAACCTGCCGAGCTATTTTCCATAGTGACTGTACCACTGTTGAATTTTACATTTCCATCCACAATGTATAAGAAATCTTGTTTCTCTGCATCCTCACCAACATATAGTGTTATGCTAGTTTTTACTTCAGCCTTTCTGCTACATGTGTAGTGATATATCATGATTTTAATTTACCTTTCTCCCATGGCTAATGATGTTGATCTTTTCATGTGCTTTTTTGCCATTTGTATTTCATCTTCATTGAAGTATCTGTTCATGTCTCTTGCCCATTTTTAATTGTTTTTGTTTGTTTTTACTCTTTTGAGAGTCATTTATATATTGTAGACACCAGTTGTTTGTTGCATGTATGGCTTGCAAATGTTTGCTCTAAATCTTGTCTTTCCATCCTCTAGCAGTGTCTTTTGCAGAGCAAAAGTTTTTATTTTGATGAAGTTCAGTTTATGCCTTTTTTCTTGTATGGATTATGCTTCTGGTGTCAAGGCTATAATCTCTTTCTCTAGCCTTCCATCCCAAAGATTTTATCCTATGCATTTTTCTAAAAAACATATAGTTTTACATTTAAGTCTATGACTCATTTTGAATTACTTTTTACAGAGGGTGTGAGGCTTAGGCCTAGGAATATCCAGTTGCTCCAGAACCATTTGTGGAGAAGGCTATCTTTTGACCATTGAATTCCTTATGTGTCTATGCAAAAAATTAGTTGGGCAGATGGATGTGGGTCTGTTTCTGGTGTGAGATAATCACAAAAGATAAAGAAAAAATGACAAAGCTTCAGGAAATTAGAGAGATGCCAACAAATATGTAAGACGGTTGAAATAATTCAGCATAGGGATAACTTCTACCCCTGAATAAAGAACCCACTGAATGGAATGCCAGGTATATTGAAAGAGAATTTTCCTAAAATGAGGGAAGAACTAAATCCACAGATTGAAAGAACATATTGTGTTTCTTGAAATTTTGATAAAAATCACTCAACACAAAAATTACTCAACATTAAGACATACTCTAGTTCAGTTGTTAAGCTTCAAGAATAAAATAATTTTTTAGGTATTCAAACAGACAAAGCAAGCCATATTTAAGGGTGGTAAAAAATCTGGTTAGCCTCAGACTTCTCCGAGGCAACATTCAACTCAAGAAAATAATGGAGCTATGTATATAAATTCTGAGAAAATGAAAATGTTACCCAAGAATATTAGGCCCAGATAAATTATTCAAGTGTAAAGGCAAAAGTGGACATTTTCACACATAAAAGAATGAAAGGAACAGGACATCCACGATGAAAGTTTCAAAACAACCAAAATAGCAACAACTGGGGCACCTGGGTGGCTCATGTGGTTAAGCCTCCGACTCTTGATTTCAGCTCAGATCATGATCCCAGAGTCACGAGATTGAGCCCCGCAATGGACCGTGGGCTGTCAGTGAAGAGATTGCTGCTTGGGCTTGAGATTCTCTCTTCTTCTCTCTCTGTCCCTTCCCTGTTCATGCGTATGCATGGGCACATACTCTCTCAAAAGTAAAATTAAATACTGACAATAATACTATGAAATCATCTGCCATCCTAATACAATATAATAAATACCAATTGTACTGCTCATTTATCCTAATACTGATTAACACACATTTAAACCTTGCTATCAGTCTACTTTCTGACTTATTCAAATGGGGTGATTTGAAGAGAGCTTAATAAGGGGTCTATTTACAAATGTAGGGGCAGGGTATAGAGAAATCAACAAGGGGAAATGCAGCATTCCAGAACGAGCAACTGCAGAGATCTGTCCCCACTTAGCCTCGAAGGTAGAAGAGGAAGGAGAGGCCACTAGAACCCAGAGGATAGCTGTATAAGGGGCCATGCCCTTGGCAGAGAGATGCATCAAGTCCCAGGGAAGAAGCTGAGAGATGAAGGCACCTACCTCACTTCTCCAGGCTTGTGTATCCTGCTGTGACTCTCATTGGCTAAACCCAGCTAAAAACCGGAGGAATCAAGCTATCTGCAGGGCAGCTCCCTAAAGCAGAGAATAGAGTGGGAAAGGATGGGGAGTGGGGACAAAGGGAAGATATCCAGACATTGTTAATAAATATAGCATTTGTTGTATTATCCCATTCTCTTAAAGATTGAGTATTCGGTCACCATAGCTATGTGCTGATCCATTCTTCCATCTATCCATCCATCCTACCTTTCTAGGTACATATACACATTAAAAAGGTATCTGAAATGTTATCCTAATGTTAATGGTGATAATTTTTGGATAGTGGGATTTGGGGTATTTAAAAAAATTGAGATATAATTTATATACAATAGAATTTATCTTTTTAAAATGTAACATTAAATGGATTTTAGTATACTGTCATACAACCATCACCACTATTTCCAGAAAATGTTTATCACCCCTAATGAAACCCGTAACTATTAGTAGTCATTCCCTATTCCTCCCTGCCCTCAGCCCCTAGTAAACACTAATCTACTTTCTGTTTCTTTGGATTTCCTGTTCTGGATGTTTCATATAAATGGAACATATAATATGTGGCCTTTTGTGGCTAGCTTCTCTCATAGCGTAAAGTTTTCAAACATCCCCATTGTAACATGTATCAGCACTTCATTTGTTTAAAGTAAGCTCTGTGCTCAACATGGGGCTTGAACTCACAGCCCTGAGATAAAGAGTCACATGCTCTACTGACTGACCCAGCCAGGCGCCCCAATACTTAATTCCTTTTTGTCACTGAACAATATTCCATTGTACAGGTATGCCACATTTTGTTGGTCCATTCATCAGTTAGTGGACATTTGGATCATTTTCACTTTTAGGCTACTATGAATAATGCCATTATGAACATTTCCGTATAATTTTTTGTGTGGACCTATTTTTTCATTTCTGGGGTATATATAGCTAATATATACCTAGTAGTGGAATTGCTGGGCCAAGTGGTAATTCTATGTTTTACCTTTTGAAGAACCGATCAACTCTTTTCCTCAATGGTTGTACCATTTTACATTCCCATCAGCAATGTTGAGGGGTGCAATTTTTCCATAACTTCATCAACACTTGTTACTGTCTTTTTCATCGTAGCCATTTTGGCATGTGTGCAATAGTACCTTATTATAGCTTTGACTTACATTTTCCTGATGGCTCATAATATTGAGCATCTTCATGTGCTTATTGGCTGTTTGTATATCTGCTTTTGGGAAAAATATCTGTTCAAATCCGTTGTCCAATTTTTGGTAATGGATTTATTGAGATAGAATTTCACATGCCATAGAATTCATCCACTTAAAGTATACAGTTGAATGGTTTTCAGTATATTCATGAAGTTGTGCCACAGTCACCACTAGTCCCAGAATATTTTAATCACCTCAAAAAATAAACCCCCTACCCATTAGTTGCCAACCTCCAGTCCTCCCATTAACCCCAAGCCTAGACAGCCACTAATGTACTTTGTTTCTCTATA
Organism: Herpailurus yagouaroundi; assembly: GCF_014898765.1. NCBI lineage: Eukaryota > Metazoa > Chordata > Mammalia > Carnivora > Felidae > Herpailurus > Herpailurus yagouaroundi. The sequence continues at coordinate 79,831,391 of NW_024412391.1, forward strand.
GGCATTTCATGTAAATGGAATGGCTGCTTTCACTTAACATAGTGTTTTCAAGGTTCATCCATGTGGTAGCCTGGATCAGTCCTTCATTCATTTTACTGCTGAATAATATTCTGTTGTATGGATATACCAAGTTTTATTTAATATTTCATTAATGGAAGAACATGTGGGTTGTTTCCACTGTTCGGCTATGATGACTCATTCTGCTATGGGTATTAGTATACAAGTGGACATGCTTTCATTTCTCTTGGGTATATATCTTGGAGTAGAATCGCTGGGTTAAATGGTAGCTCTATGTTTAACTTTTTGAGGAACTACCAGATTGTTTTCAAAAGTGGCTGTACCATTTTACATTCCCATCAGCAGTGCATGAGGGTTCTAATTTCTCCACATCCTCACCAACACTTTTTATTGTCTTTTATTTAAGCATCCTAGTGGAGGTAAAGTGGTCCTTAGGGTTTGGACTTTGACTTTGATTTTTGAGGGAGAGTAGGGGTAGTAAAGAAAATACATGCAGCAGAAGTGGCCATTGGAGAGCTTAAGAGTATTGCAAACACCAAGCTCCCAGTGGTGGCAGGTGCCCTTGACATCCTGGTCCTTCTTTGGATCCTGCTCACTTTCAGAGCTTCAGAGCTTGAATCTCCACTCACTCCATTGATTCTGTGAAGCACAAAAGTTTTTAACTTGATGAAGTCCAATTTATGTTTATTCCTTGGTTGCTTATACTGTAGGTGTCATATCTAAAAAATTCAATGCCGGGGCACCTGGGTGGCTCAGTCGGTTGAGTGCCCAACTTCAGCTCAGGTCATGATCTCATGACTCGTGGGTTCAAGCCCCCCATCAGGCTCTGTGCTGACCAACTGCTCAGAGCCTGGAGGCTGCTTCAAATTCTGTGTCTCTTTCTCTCTCTGGCCCTCCCCTGCTTGCGCTCTGTCTCTCAAAAATAAATAAATGTAAAAAAAAATTAAAAATTAAAAAAATTCAATGCCAAATCTAAGGTCATGAAGATTTATACCTGTGTTTTCTTCTAAGAGTTTTATAGTTTTGTCTTTTTGACTTACATCTTTGATCCATTTTGAGTTAATTTTTATATATGGTATGAGATAGGAGGTCCAACTTCATTCTGCATGTGGGTGTCTACTTGACTCATCACTATTTGTTGAAACGACTACTGTTTTTCTTTCGAGTTGTTTGGGCACCCTTGTCAAAAATAAATTGCCTGTAAACATGAGGGTTTATTTCTAGATTCCTAATTCTATTCCACTGTCTGTTCTTATGCTAATACCACACTACTTGATTACTGTTGCTTTGTAGTATGTTTTAAAACTTGGATGTGTGTGAATCCTTTAACTTCATTCCTCTTTTTTCAAGGTTGTTTTGGCTATCCAGGGTCCTTTGAATTTTCATATGAATTCGAGGACCAGCTTGTAAAGTTACACAGAGAATCTATCTGAGATTCTGATTTGGATCTCACTGAATCTATAGATCCACTTGGGGGAATACTGCCATCTTCACAATATTAAGTCTTCTGATACATGAACATAAGATGTCTTTTCATTTATATAGATCCTCTTTAGTTTCTTTCAATAATGTTCTACAGTTTTCAGAGTATAAGTTTATATTCCTTTGCTAACTTTTCCCCTAAGTATTATATTCCTTGTTTTGCTTAAAAAATGGAATTATTGGGGCACTTGGGTAGCTCATTTGGACTATCTGACTCTTGATTTCAGCTCAGGTCATGGTTGCAGGGTTGTGGGATCAAATGGAGTCCCGTATTGGACTCCATTCTGGGCATAGACCCTGCTTGGGATTCTCTCTCTCTCCTTCTGCCCCTCTCCCCAGCTTGTGTGTGGTCACTCTCTCTCTCTCTCTCTCTTAAATAAAGAATTATTTTCTTAATTTCATTTTCAGATTGCTTTCCTTTATTTTTGAAAGATCATTTCACTGGATATAGAATTCTTGGCCCAATCTTTTCCTTTCAGCACTTTGAGTATGTTATATCACTGTCTTCTGGCCTCTGTGGTTTCTGATGGGAAATCAGCTACTAATCTTACTGAAGATCAAGTATATGTGATAAATTGCTTTTCTTTTGCTGCTTTTGAGGTTTCCTTTGTCTTTCTAGGTATGGGTCTCTTTGAGCTTATCTTACTTGGAATTTGTTGAGCTCTTTGGACACATAGATCACTGTTTTTCATCAAACCGTATCAAACCTTTGATTTCTTCAAAGGTTCTTTCTGCCCCTTTCTCTCTGTCGTCTGTCTCTGGGACTCGCGGACATGTGTACATTGGTATGGTTGAGGGTATCCACAGGATTTTGAGGCTGTGTTCATTTTACTTTATTCTTTTTTAATTCTTCAAACTGATCATCTCAGTTGACCTACCCTCAGTCCTCCGATTCTTTCTTCCTACCAGTTCGTGTCTGCTTTTGAACCCCTCTAGTGAATTTTTTCATTTCAGTTATTGCATTTTTCAATTCCAGATTTGTGATTTTTTTAAAAAAATAATTATTTCTGTCTTTTTATTGATATTCTATATTTGGTGGGTGAAGGGCAGAGAAAGAAGGAGACACAGAATCTGAAGCAACCTCCAGCTTCTGAGCTGTCAGCACAGATACTGATAGGGGCTTGAACCCATGAACCATGAGATCATGAACTGATGCTCAACCAATGGAGCCACCCAGGTCCCCCACTGCCCCCTGCTGTGGGGACACTGTCTATTGATTTTTTCCCTCTGAGTATGACCATATTTTCTTACCTTATAGTTTTTGGTTGATAACATGACTTTTTTTTTTTTTATTAAAAAAAATTTTTTAACATTTATTTATTGTTGAGAGACAGAGTGAGACAGAGCATGAGCATGGGAGGGGCAGAGAGAGGAGGAGACACAATATTTAAAGCAGGCTCCAGGCTCTGAGCTGTCAGCACAGAGCCTGGTGCGGGCTCGAACACACCAACTGGGAGATCATGACCTGAGCTGAAGTTGGACGCCCAGCCGACTGAGCCACCCAGGCACCCCTGATAATGGACTTTTTAAATAATATAGTGTCAATTGTGAATATCTGATTCTACTCCCGTCCCAGGCTTTGTTGTTGTTCTTTGCTTTTGTTTGTTTTCTGAATGAATTACTTAAAGTCATGTGTGACGGCTGAAGTCTGCCTGGTTAGTTTAACGGTCAGGTAATGATTGGACAGATACTTCATTAAAAGCCTAGAAACAATGACTTCCCAGTTTTGTGTGTTTGTTTATATTTTTATTTATTTTTAAAGGTTATTTATTTTAGTAATCTTTGCATCCAACGTGGGCTCAAACTCACGAGCCAGGCATCCCCTCTGACTTTGTTGAGGAGCTCTGTGTGGGGTATACCATCAATGTTTAGCTAGATGGTTGACATCTATGCCTTAGTCTTCACTTCCTGCTCAGACAGAGCCTCAAGGTCAGGAGGGTTTATGTCCTTTTCAGGTCTTTCCTGGGCAGGTGTACATCTCCAGGTATGTACACAATTGTACACATGTGTATGTCCTTGGAAAGGTCCCAGGGATATGTCTGAGCTTTTGAAAGCGTCTATAGACATCTCAGGCCTTAGCTTTTCCTTTTAAGCTTTTTGTTTTAGCTATTGTTTGCCCCTGCTGTTATCTACCACCTCCAGGCAGCCACAAAGTGAAACAACTACCTCTAGATATTTTTGACAATACCCCCAGAAAAAGACTTTTTGCTCTGAGTCAAGTCAAACAAAGACAAACTTGCAAGTGAGATCTTCCAAGGAACCACAGGATAGGTCAAATAATTCAAATTCTTTGGGTTCGGGGCCTCGAAGGAGCTTGAATCCAATTCTGCCATGCCAGGCTGCTGATTTTCATCGTGGTTGTGGGATGTGGCTTTCCAAGATTACCGTGAAGATAGGGGGAAGCGGTCAGGATAAAACAAGTTAAAATACTATAAAGCTCACTCTTCTTGAAGTTTAGCTGTTTTCATGAAATAAAAGCTCCCCAGATTACGTCAAGCCTTTGTTTACTTTCTAGAGTTCTGAAAATGTTGTTTCCGACAATTTTTTAAGTGAGTTTTCTCATTTCTTTTATAAGAAAAAGAGGAAAACTTTGGAGGCCTTTATTCTGTCATTTTCCCTGACATTCCAAATTAATTTTAAGTTAAAATGTGCTAACATTTCCCAGGTGTTTCCTGTGATTATACCTAAATATTTTTGTATATATACATGCATGTTTGTATTTCTTTATTAACGTTACCACACGTTTGTTTTGGAAATATGAAGAAATAACCTTGGTTGTCCTTATTATGTAATAGAGCCTGTGGGTTGAAGCTGTGAATCCTAGCAGAGAGGGTAGATGGCAGAAATGAGTCTAGAAAGATAAGTGGGAGTCAGATCCTGAAGGGTCCTATCTGCCATGCTAAGGAGCCTTCACTTTATCCTGACCATGGAGTTACTGGAGGATTTTTCATAATGGGATAGTCATGCTAACAGTTGCATTTTAAGAAGATCCATTGGACAACAATGTGAAAAACTGTGACAATGGGGCTAGAACAAATTCAAGACGCAGGATGGGAGTACATCAGTTGGATGTAGAGGGTGGAAAAAAGAGAGGAGCTGATGATGAAATTCAGGTTTCTGGTTTGGATGTCTAGGTGATTGGAGGTCTCCTTGGCTGTTTTGCATTGGATATACAGGAAAAGACTTAGGGCAAGACAGTGAATTGTATTTTGGACAAGTTGATATTGAAATGTCAATAGAATATTCAATTATAGTTTTCTAGTCATTGAATGGTTAAGAAGGCCTGGAGCTCAACAGAAAGTCGCGGGTGGCTAGACAGGGAAGTCCTTATGAAGAAGTAAAACCATTAGGGAGAGTGTGCAGTAGAAGGGGTCCACGTCCACAACCATGGGGAATACCAACTTTTTGGACAAAATATTGTGGTATTTAAGAACACCAGCTTTGCGGGGGGGGCACTTGGGTGGCTCAGTTGGTTAAGTATCCGACTTCAGCTCAGGTCATGATCTCGTGGTTCATGGGTTCGAGTACCATGTCAGGCTCTGTACTGACAGCAGCCTAGATCCTGCTTTGGATTCTCTCTCTCTCTCTCTCTCTCTCTCTCTCTGTGTGTGTGTGTGTACACCCACCCCTGCCACCACCGCTCATGCTCTGTCTTTATGTCTCTCTCTGGAATAAATAAACACTAAAACTTTTTTCTAAAGAACACAGGCTTTGGAGCCAGACAGCCTCTTGTTAGCATGATGACCTCAGGCAAGTTATTTTACCACAATTTCTACATTTTACAGATGTAAAATGAGCATAAGAATAGCACAGTTAGAACAGTGCTTATTACTTTTAGTCTCATTAAGAGATCTGTGAATAAAGAGTTGTCCAATAAAGTAAAGAGGAAAGTAGTAGGAAAAGGAGGAAGGCCTCTAAGATACAATAAGAAAATTTCAAAGAGATCTACCATGTCAAATTCTGCAAGATTCTGTAAGATAAGGTCTGAGACGCACCTGTCTTTAAGCAATTAGTGGCTTCACCAAGAACAATCTCTATGGAATGAAATGAACCAGACAGTGAAGTGTTTAAGAACAATGAAGTGACAGAAAGAAAAATCAAGGAATCAATCCCATTTATAGTTGCACACAAAAACACAACATACCTAGGAATAAATCTAACCAAAGAGGTGAAAAATCTATACACTGAAATCTACAGAAAGCTTATGAAAGAAATTTAAGAAGAAAAAAATGGAAAAAGATTCCATGCTCCTGGATATGAAGAGCAAATATTGTTAAAATGTCAATACTACCCAAAGAAATCTACATATTCAATGCAATCCCCATCAAAATAATACCAGCATTCTTCGCAGAGCTAAAACACATAATCCTAAAATGTGTATGGAACCAGAAAAGACCCCAAATAGCCAAAGCAATTTTGCAAAAGAAAACCAAAGCAGGAGGCATCACAATCCCGGACTTCAAGCTATACTACAAAGTTGTAATTATCAAGACAGTATGGTACTGGCACAAGAACAGACACTCAGATCAATGGAACAGAACAGAGAACCCAGAAATGGGCCCACAAACGTATGGCCAACTAATCTTTGACAAGCAGGAAAGAATATCCAATGGAATGAAGATAGTCTCTTCAGCAAGTAGTGCTGGGAAAACTGGACAGCAACATGCAGAAGAATGAACCTGAACCACTTTCTTACACCAGACACAAAAATAAACTCAAAATGGATGAAAGACCTCAATGTAAGACAAGAAGCCATCAAAATCCTCGAGGAGAAAGCAGGCAAAAACCTCTGTGATCTTGGCCACAGCAACTTCTTACTCAACACGTCTCCAGAGGCAAGGGAAACAAAAGCAAAAATGAACTACTGGTACCTCATCAAAAATAAAAAGCTTCTGCACAGAGAAGGAAACAATTAGCAAAACTAAAAGGCAACCGACAGAATGGGAGAAGATATTTGCAAATGATGTATCAGATAAAGGGTTAGTATCCAAAATCTATAAAGAACTTCTCAAACTCAACACCCAAAAAACAAATAATCCAGTGAAGAAATGGGCAAAAGACATGAATAGACACTTCTCCAAAGAAGACATCCAGATGGCCAACTGACACATGAAAAAATGCTCAACTTCACTCATTATCAGGGAAATACAAATCAAAACCACAATGATATACCACCTGACACCTGTCAGAATGGCTAACATTAACAACTCAGGCAACAACAGATGTTGACGAGGATGAGGAAAAAGAGGATCTCTTTTGCATTGTTGGTGGGAATGCAAGCTGGTGCAGCCACTCTGGAAAACAGTATGGAGATTCCTCAAAAAACTAAAAATAGGGGGCGCCTGGGTGGCGCAGTCGGTTAAGCGTCCGACTTCAGCCAGGTCACGATCTCGCAGTCCGTGAGTTCGAGCCCCGCGTCGGGCTCTGGGCTGATGGCTCAGAGCCTGGAGCCTGTTTCTGATTCTGTGTCTCCCTCTCTCTCTGCCCCTCCCCCGTTCATGCTCTGTCTCTCTCTGTCCCAAAAAAATAAACGTTGAAAAAAAAAATTAAAAAAAAAAAACAACTAAAAATAGAACTACCCTATGACCCAGCAATTGCACTACTAGGCATTTATCCACGGGATCCAGGTGTGCTGTTTCGAAGGGACACATGCACCCCCATGTTTATAGCAGCACTATCAACAAGAGCCAAAGTATGGAAAGAGACCAAATGTCCCTCGATGGATGAATGGACAAAGAAGATGTAGTATATATATGCAATGGAGTATTACTTGGCCATGAAAAAGAATGAAATCTTGCCATTTGCAGCTATGTGGATGGAACTGGAGGGTATTACGCTAAGTGAAATGAGTCAGTCAGCGAAAGACAAAAATCATATGACTTCACTCATATGAGGATTTTAAGAGACAAAACAGATGAACATAAGGGAAGGGAAACAAAAATAATATAAAAACAGGGAGGGGGACAAAACAGAAGAGACTCATAAATATGGAGAACAAACAGAGGGTTACTGGAGGGGTTGTGGGAGGGGGGATGGGCTAAATGGGTAAGGGCACTAAGGAATCTACTCCTGAAATCAGTATTGCACTATATGCTAAGTAATTTGGATGTAAGTTAAAAAAAAAAAAAAAAAAGCATAGACAGAAAAAAAAAAAAAAGAGGGACTAAGGGTCAACAATGGCACATCCTTCCCTCCGCTCAGTAAGCTGGTCTCTCCCAATAGATGCTTCCTTAAGGACAGTGAGTTCTGGATCCTATTCCACTTTATCCAATCAATTGCAGCCATCAATGGGATAATAGGTCCCACCAGGTTACCTTTAACGCCTCTACATTTGTGTCTCGCACTCCGTAGGCGATCTAAGTAACTGATAATACAGGAACTCCTACAGACTCCCTAATTCGTGTTATTAGGGGCTTACAGCTCAGCGCAAGGCCCAGCTCTGTTTCTTCCGTCACGGCTTCGAAGAGTGTCATTTCCATCTTGACCACAAGGTGGAGCCCACCTACTTTGGGACATCAGGTCACGACCCCGGAAGCATATCCTCCCCGTCCCCAACCGAGATGGCGGCAGCGGCGGCCAGATGGGTGCTGTTGCCTGCGGGCCGGCGGCGGCTCTGGGGTTTCACGGAGAGGCTTCTGGTTGGAGGCGCTGCCAGGAGGGTGAGCTTCTTTCCACTTGTCTGGGTGTCGCTTGAGACACGGCCTTTGCCGCCGGACCCCGCGCGGCGGAGCTGAGTCACGGGCCCCCGGCCCAGCGGCGGAGTCGGCGCCCCACACTCCCACGGCGCGTGGGGAACCAGGGGCCAGGGGATGCTGAATGCCCGCCGGGGATGAGCTGGCCTTGGTCACCCGCCGCGCGTGACCTGCTAGTGAAGCGTGGGATGACACCGGTTGCTGGCGCCTTTCCCGGCAGTTGCCCAGGAGTCGTAAAGAGTGCGTGTTGATTACTAAAAGCACAGTGGTTGCAAATGGGGAGAAATTAAAAAGTGAGACGAGAGTTCTTTTTGTCTAAGGCCGAGTTTCATCCTCAGCTTCCTGCGAACCCCGGAGTAGCCAATGGAAAGTTTTGTCTGTGTATATATTTTTCTCATGATAACCTCTAGCTTTCTCCAAGGTATTTGGGAGGGACTTTAACGTGTGTTTAAAGGAAAAGAAAAATTGCCGACAGGCGAATGGTCCGTAGTCAACAAATCTTTCAGCCAGGGTAGATCTTGAGCATCTGCCCTTCTTCCTATCTTCTGTTTTTCTACCTTTTCCAAAACGTATTGCTTTTCTTGAACAGTGAAAACCTAAATCTCATTCCTTTATAGTGTATACATATTTTTACATTTTTCTCTCCCTTCATTGTCTCCCCCGTCCCCTCTTTCCTCTATAATGAATATTAAGCTTTTCTAGGAGAGGTACTGAAGTAAAAACAGTTTCTCTCTGTGTAATGATAATAACTGCTTGTTTTCCCTAAGGCGAAGGCATGTTTGTAGTCTTGTTGCTGGCTTTAGGAGAGTGGTTAAGGAAAGTTCCTAAGCCAAGCAAAGGGGTGGGTCTCATTGGAACAAAAGTTAAAATCAGAATAGTGATGTTTTGCTTCCTCTCTCTCACTCCTTCACCCCCAACCAGTCATTATATTTTGGAGGGAACAGATGGAGAAATACACAGGCTGCTACACAGGTTGTTCTGAATGTTCCTGAAACGCGAGTAACACGTTTGGACAACGGACTCAGAGTGGCCTCTGAAGACTCTGGGCTCTCAACATGCACCGTAAGTGATTCCAGCAACCACTGTTTAATTGTTAGGCACTTAGGAAAGGGCAGATGTTTATTTTAATCTAAGCTTTTTGTTGGATGGTGGTTGAAAAGTAGGGGCAGTTCTTTGGCCTTGACAGGTGACTCTCATTTGTGAATCTTTCTTCCAGTGATACTTGCATACTGGATCTATATGTACTTTGTTTAAGGGTCTACATCTGGTTCCTGCAGCCAGTTGTGTTGTTTGTTGTTAGTAGTTTTGATAATGAAAGAAGTACCTTCTCTAGGCTACTCTGTGCCAGCTGTTTTTGCATATATTGTCTTATGATGTGATCTTTAATTTTTAAACTTTTTTTTAAAAGTAATTGCTGCATCCAACGTGGGGCTCAAACTTACAACCCCAAGATCAGTAGTCAGATGCTCCACTGACTGAGCCAGCCAGGTGTCCTCTATTTGATTTTTAAAATAGTTCTTTGTAGTAGGCACCAGCACAGCCATTTTACAATTAAGGGTCAAGTTCAGAGAAGTTAAATGGTTTTATTCAAGTCACACAGCTAATACATGACAAAGCCAGGATTTGAACCTAGATTTTTCTGACAGTCTCTGATGTTCTTCTATATATTATAGTTGTTAATTGGCTGTAGTAACAAGGGGCTAAAAATCTGGGTCCTCCATGAAACTGGCAAGTAGTATTTTAACACTTACCGGTAGACTGATCTCCTAGTTCTTAGGAATGTGTTGTCAATCCACTCAAGTCAAGAAAACTTTAGTGCTAAGACTGGAAAGCATTTGTATAAAAAAAAAAAAAAAGGGAAGGAGACTGCTCCCTCTATACCTCTGTCCCCCCAGAAGAAAGAAAGTGATGTTTTGTTTAATTTTTTCTTGATTGTATTCAGGTTGGGCTCTGGATTGATGCCGGAAGTCGGTATGAAAATGAGAAGAATAATGGCACAGCTCACTTTTTGGAGCATATGGCTTTCAAGGTAAGTTGTAAGACTTTATAAAAAAGCATTTTCTTTAAGAGCCATTAAGCACAATATCTCATTCTAAGGGAAGGAGAACTACTTCAGTAGTATAGTATAATTTATTTATTTTAATCTTTTCTTTTTTCCAGAATAATTACCTGAAATACTGACCGTTGTTCTGTAGAGTTGATGTCAGGGTCATCTGAAAGTATACACCACGATGCACTTTAGGAATCAGATTTGGTCCTTGCATGAAACTGACATGGCTTATGTCCTCATATTCATTGCCTGAAGTCCTTAGAGTAGATGAGAGATAAAGGAAGGTATCATAATTTTCTTTTCTGTTTCAGGGCACCAAAAAGAGATCCCAGTTAGATCTGGAACTTGAGATTGAAAACATGGGTGCTCATCTCAATGCCTATACCTCCAGAGAGCAGACTGTATATTATGCCAAAGCATTCTCTAAAGATTTGCCAAGAGGTATTGTTATTATGTACACTGCAGATAGGTAATTTTCACAAGAGTTCAAAAATAACCTAGTACTGGTTTTATTATGTCTGTTGTGAAACCCCCAGAAATGTGAAAAAAATGAACCAAACTATGTGGGGGAGGTGGGTACCTATTTTTTCCTCCAAATATGACAAATGATATCAAACAGTTGTAGGCTGCAAGACTTGTGCCAACCTGGCTTAGTCAGTTGAATGTCTGACTTGTTTTTGGCTCAGGTCATGATCTCAGGGTTATGGGATTGAATCTCATATTGGGCTTCATGCTTGGTATGGAGCCCGCTTAGGATTCTCATTCTCTCTCTCCCCCTCTCCCTCCCCCTCTCCCTCCCCCTCTCCCTCCCTCTCTCCCTCCCTCTCTCCCTCCCCCTCTCCCTCTCCCCCTCCCCCTCTCCCTCCCTCTCCCTCTCCCCCCTCCCTCTCTCCCTTTCCCTCCCTCTCCCCCTCTCTCTCCCTTTCCCTCTCCCCCTCCTCCCCCCCTCCCTCTCCC
>NW_024412391.1:79842989-79892975 GCF_014898765.1 Herpailurus yagouaroundi
CCTTCTCCCTCCCTCCCTCTGACAGTCTCTGATGTTCTGTATATTATAATTGTTAATTGGCTGTAGTAACAAGGGGCTAAAAATCCCTCTCCCTCTACCTCACTCTATATCTTTCCCTCTTTTTTCCCCACTCCCCCTCTGTCCTTTCTTCTTGTGCTTTTTCTCTCAAAAAAAAAGTTTTTCTCCAGAGCCATTCCTGTGTAGGGAAATATTTTTAGTTGTATCCAGTTTACTGCCTACTTTTTTCCCTCTCACTTTATCACTGTGGACTACTGGGCTTTTTACAATTTTTATTTATTTTTTTAAATGTTTATTTTTGAAGGGGAGAGAGAGTGCGAGTGGGGGAGGGGTAGAGAGAGAGGGAGACACAGAATCTGAAGCAGGCTCCAGGCTCTGAGCTGTCAGCACAGAGTCCAACATGGGGTTTGAACTCCTGAACCCTGAGATCATGACCTGAGCCAAAGCTGGACGCTTAACCAACTGAGCCACCCAGGCATTCCTACTGGGCTTTTTTTTTTTTTTTTTAAACAAAACTCTTTTATCTTTACTGCATTTGCACATTTTAGTTCTTCATCTTGGAGTACACTTCTTTGTTATTTTCCTTTCTATTAATTTTTTAAAAATTCAACTTAGAATTAAAAAACACCTAAGAAAACAGTTCACACATTTCTCCTGGTTGCATCTGGCACCCACTGATGTGTTCTCTGTATTTGAACTTGTTCTGTTTTGTTTGGATTCCACATGCAGAAGATTTGCCTTTTTGTCTGAGGTATTTGTCTTTTTCTGTCTCACTTCATTTTGCATGATGCCCTGTAAGTCCATCCTTGTTGTAGCAGATGACAAGATTTCATTCTTTCTTTGTGGTTGAATAATAGTCCATTATAGAGTATTGCATTCCATAGTTTCTTTATCCATTCTTCCACTGATGGACACAGAGGTTGTTTCCATACCTTGGCTATTATAAATAATATGCTGCAGTAAACATGGGGGTGCATAGATCTTTCTGAGTTAGTGTTTTCATTTTCTTTGGATAAATACCTAGAAGTGGAATTGCTGGGTCTTCTAGTATCTTTTATTTTTAGTTTTTTTAAGGAACCTCCGTACTTTTACAAAGTAATTGCACCAATTTACAGTCCCACCAACAGTACACAAAGGTTTCCCTTTCTTCATATCCTTGTCAGTACTTGTTACTTTGTCTTTTTTGTTAATAGTGATTCTGATAGGTGTCAGGTGTTATCTCATTGTGGTTTTGATTGGCGTTTCCCTGATGATGAATGATGTTGAGCATCTTTTCTTGTGCTTTTTGGCCATCTGTCATCTTTGGAAAAATGTTTATTGATACCTTCCCATTTTGTTTTAAGTTTTTTTTTTTTTTTTTTTTTTTTTTTATTTTTTTTTTGAGAGCAAGAATGTGTGATTATGAGTAGGGGAGGGGCAGAGAGAGAGAATCCCAAGCTCAGGGCTCCAACTCATGAACCATGGGATCATGACCTGAGCCGAAATCAAGAGTTGGACATTTAACCAACTGAACCACCCAGGTGCCCCTTGATTATACATCAGTATAGGTGTATTACAAATTTTTTTTAAGTTTATTTATTTTGAGAGAGAGAATTGGAGCATGGCTAGGGGAGGGAGGGAGAGAGGGGGAGAGAGAGAGTGAGAGAGAATGAGAATGAGAATCCCAAGCAGTCTCTGTACCAGCAGAATGGAGCCTGACTCGGAGTTTGAACTCATGAACCATGAAATCATAACCTGGGCCAAAACCAAGAGTCAGGTGATTTACGAACTGAGCCATCCAGGTGCCCCACTGTATTACAAATTGAATACATGTATTGCAATACTAATACACATGATATATTAACAAAATTTTTTTTTAAATGTCTATTTTTGAGAGAGAGTGTGAATGAGTGTGAGTGGGGGAGGGGCAGAGAGAGAGAGGGAGACACAGAATCTGAAGCAGGCTCCAGGCTCTGAGCTGTCAGCACAGACCCTAATGCAGGTCTTGAACTAATGAACGGGGAGATTATGACCTGAGCTGAAGTCGGATGCTTAACTGACTGAGCCACCCAGGCGCCCGTTAATACACATAATATTAAATATACATTAAAAAGAAAGATTCTAATTAAAACATAAACTCCAGGAAATATGAACTTCCACTTGAGCAAATACTGTCTAGACTACCAATCCCGTATTACAAGAGAGTCTTCACACGGGATTCCTTATCCTTCTATCTGTCTTTGGCCTTTTCATCACCCATCATGGTGGTTCTTATGTGGACAGAGTTTTTTATTTGGTTTTATATTTTTTCCCTTTGGTCATGATCTCTGCAACTGGCTTGCTTTGGTCTAGCAATCTGTTTCAGCATGTTGGGCAATCTACAGGTAATTATAGGAGGTCATTGATACTCGAACATAATTGCTTTGGAGACAAGGCCCCTTAAAGCGAATCTAAACAAGGAACAAAAGTTTGCAGTAGAGTAAAAAAAAGAAACTAAAGATTATTCACGTTTTATATTTGTTAAAATTTAGATTGTGATTGCAACTATGTACTAGTTCTTTTTTTTTTTTTTTAAGTTTATTTACTATTGAGAGCACGTGAGAAGGGGAGAGTTGGAGACAGGGAAAGAGAGATTCCCAAGTAGGCTCCCCACTGATACCACTGAACCAGATGTGGGGCTTGAACCTATAAACTTTGAGATCATGACCTGAGCTGAAACCAAGAATTGGACACTTGACCAACTGAACCACCCAGATGCCCCTGTATGAATTCTTTTTTTTTTTAATTATTGCTATTTTTTTTTAATGTTTATTTTTGAAAGAGAGCGTGAGCAGGGGAGGGGCAGAAAGAGAGGGAGGCAAGAATACGAGGCAGGCTCCAGGTTCTGAGCTGTCAGCACAGAACCCGACAAGGGGCTCGAACTTATGAACTGCGAGATCATGACCTGAGCCAAAGTCGGACACTTAACCGACTGAGCCACCCAGGCACCCTGCCCCTGTACAAATAGGTTAGGTTTTTCCTTTTTGGAAAAGAATGTAATTTCATAGCATCATATAGCATCCTTGAGTTCACTTTGGGCTTTTTGCAAATTTGGGTCATTCTTATATAAATAATTTGAGGGCTTAATCACTTTTTCCCAAGGGTCACTTTTACTCCTTTGATAGCAATAGGTATCTTTTTTGGGATACCTATCCTTTTCTTCACATGTTAACTTTCTATCTCTGTTAGATTATGGCATGTACTGGCTTGTTTGTATAGCAGCATCATTGCTGTGGGGACTGGGGTAGCAAATATTTGGGTGCTGTGGATCCTCTGTACCTACCTAGATGTTTTTATACAGAAAATTTTCTACTTTTTAAAATTTTCATACAGAACACTATACACTTGGGTCATGTTTGAAGTGGTAGAGTCATTACAAGTGTTGTGGAGACCTCGGATAAATTTAGGAATTTTCCCCAAGTTCTTTACCACAGGGGTTTATATTTTATATTTTTAATTTTAATGGGAGTAAATTTGTTTCTTCCTGGCTTAATCATTTAGTCAAAATTGAATGATGGTCAGTATCATGGTTTCTGATGCTAGTTTAATAGATCTTAATATTGAAAATTAAGACTCTTCGTGTTTCTTCTTGTTTTATTTTTAATTAGCTGTAGAAATTCTTGCCGATATAATACAAAACAGTACATTGGGAGAAGCAGAGATTGAACGTGAACGTGGAGTCATCCTTAGGGAGATGCAGGAAGTTGAAACCAATTTACAGGAAGTTGTTTTTGATTATCTTCATGCCACAGCTTATCAAAATACTGCACTTGGACGGACTATTTTGGGTCCAACTGAAAACATCAAGTAGGTATAATTCTCAAGCTATTTTTGGAGAAAAAATGATGAGTTTTGAAAATTCAGAAATATTTCAAAACATAATGTTTCCTCCCTGATAATCTGAATGAAATTGTAGTTAGCTACATTTTGGCCCCATCTAACTCCCAGGTGTCTGGGCTCTTGGATAGTACTGAAATAACAAGTGACGGTATCGGCTCTTTGTTCTTGATACAGGAAAGTTGAAATTCTTCATCTTTTGTTGATACTTGTTGTCTGTATCCTGTTTCTGACTGCATTTAACTTAGAGTATTTTTAAGGTCCAATTTAATTTCAGGTATATTATATAAAGATCTGTGCTTTTTAGTTTCCTTTTATATTGCTTTTCTTTCTCCATTACAGATCTATAAATCGTAAGGACTTGGTGGATTACATAACCACACATTATAAGGGGCCAAGAATAGTACTTGCTGCTGCTGGAGGTTAGTCGATTTACATTTCTGTAACTGAATGATGAATCACAAAATTCTACTCCTGAAACCAATACTACACTACATATATGTATATATATAATTTAACTAACTTGAGTTAACTAACTTGAATCTAAATAAAAAATAAGTAAATAAATTTCTGTAACTGTTTTAAACACAGTCATAGAATGATGCACTTGCTAGTTTGATCCTGTTGGGAGAGGTCCTGGGGTTTTTTATTTAAAGAGCAAATTGTTGAGTATGCTATTTAAAGGGAATGTGGAGCACTGGAAATAGACTTTCTTCTCTTCAGTAGAAGAGGAGGTTAAAAAAAAACCTATTAAAAAAACAGAAAAACTTACAGATATGAGTGTACATACATAACTTGCAAGGAAAGGGCACATGAGCGAACTGGGAGATAATGACATTTGAAAGATAGTGTACTAGAGTATGGGAATCTCTTGAGATTTTAAATTATTTCTTGAGAACCGACTTCATCCTCGGTCAGGCATGAATTGGATATGTTACGTTGTTCGTTCTTTGATTTGTTCATTCAGTAGCCCTACTAATTACTGAGAAGGGGAACTGTGCAGGGAGCTGAGAGTGTTTAAAGGGAATCCCCCTATTTGAGTGGCTTCAGGGCAAGGCTTCCTTGGGGATGCTTGAAGCCAGTGAAAGAAAATTTACGTTAGATTCTGCTGGATTTCGTGGCAGTCTGAATTTAGGCAAACAGTACATTTTATTGGTTTCCAGTTTTGTTTTCACTTTGTCTTTTTAGGGCAAAACAAAGACAGATGGAGTTTTCTTTTGTGTAAATTTAATTTTTGTCTTTAGAAATGACAATAAATTAAAATTCTAGTTGCCCTAGTTAGACTTGTGAACTAATTACTTGGGAATGATGGAGAAAATGAATATGAGGGTTAAATACCTTTAACAGTTTATTCATTAGGCTCTCAAGCTAAATCGTATTACCTTCGTAATAGCCGTCAGTGCACTCTGAAATTCTCTTGTGTAACAGTGTTTCTAAAATGGATGGTGCCGACTGGGGGTCCACATTTGAAACTGCCTCAGAACAGGAAGACTTAGGCCTCAATGACCACACTGGGAGGTCTCTGCCATGGTCGTTGGCACATGGACACAACGGGTTGTTTTGGTGTTTTTTTGTAATTCATAGGCTCATTTCGACCTTGCTGAAGTAGAGTTAATGGCTTGTCCGGTATTAATTAGTATTTTGTCTTTTTAGTACATAAGTTATGATGAGCGTTACAAACAATGGCATCTTAAAATCAATGAAAAAGACCAGACCTAGCTTCATTAAAAAATTTACTGGCTCCCCTGCCTTCTGCATGAGGAGAAGTAAAGGTGTGGGAGCAGGAGCTATCTGGAATGTCTAATCAGGAGGGCAGTAGGTGAAGTTGTTAAAGCAGTGGAAGTTGGTGTTACCAGGTGCTGAGAACTGTGTGCGTGTTCATGGTTTTTCACTCTCTGGTTGTCATTCCTGGACCACCAGGGTTTCCCGTTGTTTTGTTACTGTCTGGATTGGTATCCGAAGTGGCTCTCCTAGACAGTGCTTCTGAAAACACACGGTCTTGTTTTATACCACAGATTTGTTTGGAAAATAATGGGTGTAAGTTGTGCTTTTACATTCTAAAGGAATGTTTCATATAAATAACATGACAGTATTTGTAAAAGCACTTGCACATGTCTAAGTTTGTTTCCTAAGTTTATCCTTGTGTTTAAGAATCCTTCATTGACTGAATCTGTTTGGGTCATGAGTTTGGATTAGTAACATGTTTTTTTGTTTTTGAGCGAGGTAGAAGATCCAAGTGAGTGAGGGGCGGAGAGAGAAGAGGGAAAGAGAGAATCCCATGATGGGGAGGGGGGACAGAGAGAGAGAGAGAAGCAGCGTTCATCTGAGGTGGGGCTCAAACCCACCACCTGTGAGATTATGATCTGAGCCGAAGTCAGATGCTTAACCAACTGAGCCACCCAGGTGCCCCTAGAATCTAAGTAATCCTTAAGTTTTGGATGGCCAGCAGTGACTATTTGGATAGCTCTGGATTTATTCAGAAATTTACATGAAATTCTTTTGAATTTTGACTGCTGCATTCTGATAGCAGAGCTCAGAGAACAAAGCATATTTATGTACCCAGCCTTCTTTAAATTAGAGCTCATGTTCATACTCTTTTCTACTTTAAAAAAATTACTGAAAAGGGGCTTTTTGCTAGTTTGCATTCTAGGACCTTGAGTAACTTAATGTAACAGGATTTTATATAGAATGTATTCTCCAGCTGTTTTCTTATCCTCAGCTGTGAATTTGTTGGTATGTTAATTGTTCTACAGACTGAGAAAGCTGTGCAACCCCAATCCTGTAACAGCAGGGCAAGTGTGCTGTCAGCTCACTCTGAAGTGGCTTTCAGTGAGTGCGAGTAGATCTTGTGTAACTTTGATCACATGATACCACCTTGAGCTTATTGTAAAGTTTGGCAGTTATTGGTCTGCTGTAGATTGTACTGCTACTAGATGTATGAAATATTTTCCTTCAATTTAGGAGTTTCCCATGATGAACTGCTTGAGTTAGCCAAGTTTCATTTTGGTGACTCTTTGTCCACACACAAAGGAGAAATACCAGCTCTGCCTCCCTGCAAATTCACAGGAAGTGAGGTAGGGCAAGCCTCCTTAGCTAGTATTTAGCCCTTTGGGTTTCTTGGGTTGTATTTATGAATGAGTGTACAAAATGTGCTTATTTTTAACAGGAGTAAAATGGAAGAAACCAGAGGCTTAAATTGAAACATAGAAAAAGGGAAAAGGATGGATTCATTTGCTTATAGTCCATATTATTTAACCACTTACTTTCCTAATAAGGAAACAAGGTTTTGAGGGGAATGTGATAATTTGGTCTTCTTGAGCTTTTTGACACTGTGCCCAGTTATGTATTGTGAGCTATAAAAGTGTTTCTATTTTTAGAACTCCCCAAATTTTGATTTTCACATCAGGTTTATTCTTCATTAAGTTCTGCCCACAGTACACTTCTGGGAGTAGCTGTTAGAGCCAGAACTTGCAGAGAATCTGCTACTTGTCAGCTGTAGCCATAAGTCTTGTTCGGAGGCCTAGTTTGCCACATTAGGGATGGTGCCCGAAGGAAATCTATCAAAAGTGGCCTGATGTTGGTAAATGCATAGAACTGTAGCATTGGTAGGACAAAAATAAGCTTTGTGTCCCTGTTAGAAAATAGACAGTTGTGTCACGATTAGAAATTAGAATGTTCCTGATTTCTGCCAGTGAAATAATGCAGTCCTTTTTGACCAGGTAACCATCTGGTGGCTATGTATGTAGTTTTTGTTTGTTTTGTTTTTAAGTGAGAGCAAACATGCACATGTGGGGTGGGGGGGGGGGGGGTGGGCAGAGAGGAGAGAGAGGATGCAGAATGCACAAACTGTGAGATCATCACCTGAGTCAAAGTCAAGAGTCAGACACTCAACTGACTAAGCCACCCAGGTGCCCGTGTATATTTCAATTGCAGATCTTTTGGTGAAGTTTTCTTTCCAGAACTCAAGAAATCTTTCTGGATTAGACTGTTCAGTGTAATGAGGCATGATGTGTTTCTTTCCTGTTAAGCCTGTTACACAGTGGCAGTCTTTTTTTTTTCCCCCAAGTGTATTTTGAGAAAGAGAGGGTGTAATTATAATTAGCAGGGCAGGGGCAGAGAGGGGGAGGGAATCCCAAGCAGGCTCCGCACTGTCAGCACAGAGCCTGACGCAGGGCTCAATCTCCCAAACTGAGATCATGACCTGGGCTGAAACCAAGAGTCGAACGCTTAAATGACTGAGGCATCCAGGTGCCCCTATACACAGGCAGTCTTCACTAGAGTTGTGCTTTCTTTGTTTTAACTAGATTCGAGTGAGGGATGACAAGATGCCTTTGGCACATCTTGCAATAGCTGTTGAGGCTGTTGGTTGGGCACATCCAGATACAATATGTCTCATGGTTGCAAACACACTGATTGGCAACTGGGATCGCTCTTTTGGAGGAGGAATGGTAAGTGATTTTAAGAATAATTTTCCATAATAAATGTCAAGGCAGAACTCTGTCTTGTGAATGGACTTTTAAAATACAGACTGATCCTGGAGTGCATCCTGGGCTGGGAAAGATTTTTGTTTGTGTCCTAAGTATGTAAGTTGGATAATTAGCAAAATTTGAAGGAGGATAGAATTCACTAATAGTACCATTATCAGTGTTAATATTCTAGTTTTAATAATTGTTTTGATGTTAATCTCCTTGGGTTTTAGAAGTGTACACAAAACATCACATCTCTCAGTTGAAAAAATATGTTAAAGAGGAGGATAAAGCAAACATGGTAAAATAACAGAGAATTTGGATAAAGGAATTCCTCATACTGTTTTTGTACCTTTTCTGTCTGAAATTACTTCAAAATATAAAGTATGTTTGTACTCAACTATTTCAACAAAATATACTTCATATAAACATCGTAGGCTTCACATGCAATAGAATTTGAAATCTTTAAGCATACACAGTGAGGAGCCCTACAAATTGGGTTGGTAACGGGAATGAATTATTTTAGAATTGGTGCAGCTGCTATGTTAATTACAAGGATTCATTGCTTTTACGTTGTGAATTTCTCTGGGGGTACACTGGGCTGGTGAGAGGAGTATTGTTCTTAGTCTCATTGAATTTTAACTTCATATTGAGATGCCGCTAGATAAAACGGAGACATAGCTTCTCAGGGCATTCACTATTTGCCACAGAACTCATTTTGCTTTCTGGTAATTTGGGCACGTATACCTACAGTTCTCTTGGACAATTTTTTTCGTTACAGAATCTGTCTAGTAAGCTGGCCCAGCTCACCTGTCACGGCAACCTGTGTCATAGCTTCCAGTCTTTCAACACGTCCTACACAGATACAGGATTATGGGGCATCTATATGGTTTGTGAACCGGCCACCATTGCAGATATGCTACATGTTGTTCAGAAGGAATGGTGAGAAAATAAATCTTGTTTAGAATTCACACTGTTTTTAAGTTTACGTATTTATTTTGAGAGAGTGAGAGTGAGCAGGGGAGAGGCAGAAAGAGGGAAAGAATCCAAGCAGGCTCTGCATCAATGTCAGCACAGAGCCCAACACAGGGCTATCTCACAAACCATGAGATCATGACCTGTGCTGAAATCAGGAGTCGGACACGTGACCAACTAGGGCACCCAGGCATCCCTAGAATTCATGTTTTTACACTGTTGACTAGTTTTGATGGTGATACCTAGCATTTAGTCAAGAGAAGACTAAATAGGGGCGCCTGGGTGGCTCAGTTGGTTAAGCGTCCGACTTCAACTCAGGTCATGATCTCGCAGTCTGTGAGTTCGAGCCCCGTGTCGGGCTCTGGGCTGATGGCTCAGAGCCTGGAGCCTGTTTCAGATTCTGTGTCTCCCTCTCTCTCTGACCCTCTCCCATTCATGCTCTGCCTCTGTCTCAAAAATGAACATTAAAAAAAAAATTAAAAAACTAAATAGCTGGTTGCCATGTTTTTAAAGATCACAGATGTTTAAGTCTCATGTGAAGTTGATTTATAGAAAATTCTTAATCTTTAAGAAGGTTACTTCAGAAAGAAGTTCCTAAAGTTTTGCAAGTTACCTGGTTTGAATGGTGGTGTTATACAAATCTGAAGTTGCCATTGCTAAAGAAAAATGTATTGTTTTACTCAGAACTACTGCCTTGAAGCAGGAAGTTCCTCTCCTCCACCATTCTTAAATGGCTTGTATGTCTCTAAAGCTCCTCAATGGGGTGTAATTGTTAATCAGTAGGTATAAGTCAGCTGGATTCTTGTGAGAACCTAGTGGTCCACTAACCTCTCTCTTCTAGCAGATCAGATCCTAGTATGAGGATTAGTTAAGTCTCAAAGTGATGGTACATGTCTCAAAATGTGGTCAGCCTACCTTTGTGTTGTATCAAACCTCTATCTGCAGTCACACTAAGGTTAAGAAAAATTAATACCAGGATAAGAATCAGTATTATTTCAGGGGTGCTGGGTGGCTCAGTCAGTTAAGCCTCCAATTTTGACTCTGGTCATGATCTCGCAGTTCATGAGTTCAAGCCCTGCATGGGGCTCTGTGCTGAAAGCTCAGAGCCTGGAGCCTGCTTCGGATTCTGTGTCTCCCTCTCTCTACCCATCTCCTGCTCACGCTGTCTCAAAAATAAACATTTAGAAAAGTGAAAAGCATCAGTATTATTTTAGCTTTTGTGTAGCTATTGGGATCATTAATAACTTTTCACTAAGTTGAAATCATAATTATGTGTATGTTGTGGAATAATATGTATAGTGTCTTTAAGTCATTAACTCAAAAAGTCATTTTCAAACTACTTGACATTTTGATTTGGTTTTAGGATGCGACTCTGCACAAGTGTAACAGAAAGCGAAGTTGCACGAGCCAAAAACCTTCTGAAAACAAACATGTTGTTGCAACTTGATGGTAAGAATAAAGACCTAAGTTCTATTTTCATATGGTTGATCAATATTCCAGTACCTAAGTGTTTCCTCCTCTTGTAAACAGGTTCCACTCCAATCTGTGAAGATATTGGCAGGCAAATGTTATGCTATAACAGAAGAATTCCCATCCCTGAGCTTGAAGCAAGAATTGATGTAAGTAGTGTTTAGACACTGTGAGGCTTGTACAAAAGTTCCTTGTGACAAAGCTGAAAATAGGTGTCCTAAATTTCTGCTTTAGTTCTAAAAAGTTCCAGGTACAGAATGTGTCTTTACTATGAAAAGCTCCGAATGCTAGTTATCTTCTCTATTTCAGGCTGTAAATGCAGAGATAATCCAAGAAGTGTGCACCAAATATATTTATGATAAGAGTCCAGCTCTTGCCGCTGTTGGTAAGCCTGGCTCCTTTTCTTTGAAGTACAGGGTGCCTAATGCCTAAGTACTTGTCTTTTACTCAGTTTTAACTGTTTGTCTTTTAATCCTTAGGTCCCATTGAGCAACTGCCAGACTTTAACCAGATTCGCAGTAACATGTGCTGGCTTCATGATTAAAGTGCTCCTAATCAACATATTTCGACCATATATATTTATACAGCTAACAGATCTGCAAGTTTTAAGCTACAAAATATACTTGAAAATTTGAATGAAATACTGCATCAGACTTTGAAAGGCTGTAAGACCACCACAGCGAATGGTAGATAGTACACTTTGAAATTATCACTTGAAATAGAATTTTAAGAATGAAAATTTGTACAGTATTTTCAGTTTTATTATAAAAATGCACACACAACAAAGATTGTCAGAAGTCATTTCTTGGCTCTACTTGCATTCAGCACTTGCTCTTGGGCAGCTTTCTTAGCTTTTACCATCTCGACGAGTTCCTAGGAAGGGAGAAAGGTGTTAGAAATTGTCAGAATTTGCATACTTTTCTGGTGTTTAGTTTGGCAGAAGTATGTAAAACATTGAAATTGGGTAAATCTGTATATTATGATTACCACCAAAAAGGCTGATTTTACTAACCGCCAGAGTTGGAAAGCTTTCTTGTAATACCCTCACAACTGTGGTGGTGACATCACACACACACAAATAGATGGTAACGGAATTTATAAACACTAAATATCTACTACCTTATATCGCTTCATGCAGTCCTTCTTTGTCCTGCCAGGCACTGCTTCTGCTATTTTCTCCCATCTTTCAGGTGTATTTACTGGGTACGTTTTCAAAGCCTGCTCCAGAAGTTTCTGTTCTTCTGTTGTCCAAGGGGTAAAATCTGTGCATGGACCTGTTTAAGAAAAATTTTTATTTGATGAATCTCATCCTGATAGAAAATTCTGTTGCAACACCTTTGCAGATAAATCTTTTGGTGCACAGGTATCTTGGTAAGTGGCCATTCAGATCTGTGGTAATTTTGAACCGATTTTTAGAGATGACACACACAAAAGCCTCTCAAGTATTAAATAAGAGAAAAAAACTCAGAGATCTAGCTCACATCCCCAAAAATCTCTCGAGGCTTTTTTTTTTTTTTTAAAGTAAATCGGAAATACCTATTATAATGCTGATCTCTTCAACCTAATAATAATCTTACCAGACTGGTTCAAAAACACAAGTGTAAATGATAAATCATAAGGAAGCTGCCTGACAGTTAAACTTTTAGGCCGATGAGACCCTGAAAAACATTTTCAGTTTACACTGGAAGAAAGAGCCTAGGAAAATTAAGCCAAGTGCCCAAAGTTTCAGTGTAGAGGCAAGGTGACATTAGATTCTGTGTTCCAGTGTGGCATTTTCAAACACATTTCTTGCAGAACCAATGCTAATAAGAACCTCTACTAAACTAACCCCTTTATGCTTGACAAGACCTCTCAACATGTATCAGAAACAAATATAGGTCCATCTAAGATTGTAAGTATTACACATCCCATTTGTAGGAAAATGTTAAATAGTTAAAAACCTGGATGTAGTCCGCTTTCAAATTCCAGGGAAGCCCTCAGTGGAATTTCCTTTCATTGGTCTGAAGCCCACATTTAACACCATGGATTTCTCTCTTGGAAAAAAGATGGAGGGCATAAAAGGAGGAGAATAAACCCCTTTAGAAGTGCCTTCCAAGTGTTTTGTAACTTGCTTTTGTTACTTAAAAAAAAAAAAAAATAATGCCCGGCCTAGACCCCACAAAAAAAAATCACCTCTGATTTTTATAACACAGTGTGATAAGCCTCTTCTAGTATTTTCAAACTGAAATTTTGGGATAATATACCAGATTAGTAAAAGTGGGACTGTTAGAGGACAGAGGTAGGTTATCACATTGAGTTACTAGTTAATCCCAAAACATGCATTTGGAACTGTGATCCGGAAAGCATATTCAAGATTAGTGGCTCAAAAATGCACGAAGTGAAACAGAACTTTTTCCAACTTTGTCAGCCACTCACCGTAAGAAAACAAGTCACATCCCAAATGTATATACATGAACAAAAGTTTCACAACTTTGTTTACACTTATGTAAGAGGTGTAATGCTCTCTGATATTTTCTATTCATGACCCACTTAGGGAGTCACAATTTGGAGTTTGAAACACTGGTCCAGGTTAATCAAATTAGGTAGAACACCTAAGACAATGTCAGCACCCTAATATGTTTTAATATTTTGAAATGATTTCAGAAGAACAAAGAATCCCTGTATATGCCACCCAGATTCCCCAAATGTAAACATTTTCACCATGCCTGCATTTTCTCTGTGTATCTCAGACATAATTTATTCTGAACCACGTGAGTTGCAGACATGATGCCCCTTCTTAGCTTTTTCCTTACAAACAAGGACATTTTCTCTCATAATTATAGTGTATTTTCCCAAATCAGGAAATTAACCTTGATAAAATACTATTACCTAGTCCATAGAATAGAGCTTATTCAAATTTCAGCTGTCCCCACATCCTTTAATACTGCTATGTAAAATCTGGTAAACAAAAGAAACCCAGCTCCTTCCCTAATGGCCTCTGAAATGGAAGAACTGTAATTTTCAGTTATATGAATGTCCTGAAAATGCTTGCTGTCCATCTTCTAGTCTGCTAAACATTTTATTTTCTAATTATTCTGAACACAGACCCCTACATTTTGTCTATCTTCACATAGTGTGGGTACAGGGCTAGCATTTTCTACTTAGAGAAAAACAAAATTTACCTTCAAACCGTTCCGAAGGTGTTGCGTTGTCTGCTTGAGGCACCACTCCATGTTCTTTTTTAAATTTATCAAATGCCTTTTTGTTTATGTCATCTTTTTGATGAGGGTCTGAGAAATGAAAAAAACTTATTGCAGATCATCTCATTCAGTCATTAAATTGCACAGATTTTTGAAAAATCCATTTGAGGTAGCAAACATACTGATTTTGCAAAACTAACTCACCAAGTTTCTGAAGACTCTTTGCTTTGCCAATAACATCTTTGGCGGTTCTCTTGACTCCAGAAGAAGAATGGATGTTCATGTAATTAGCAATAACCTCCCATCTAGAGACACCAATGTAATCAATTTAAGAGGGAAAAACCCCCAAATAAAAGCCAGAATGATCCCTATGTTTCTAATGTATACAAGTTAGCTATAATATCTACAGAATTCACTCTAAACTGGTAGTCTCCTTACTGTTACCTGGATTATACCTTTTGCTTTTCATATGTTTAAGCCAACTGTATATAATCTTGGCTTCAAGTCTGTATAAAACCTTACAGATTCTGTGTACAAACCAAGAGAAAATCACACATTTGTGTATACTGCCATTTGGACGCGTAGAGATAAATCATTCTCTGCCAACAGCTTTAGTTTCCTCAACTATAGAAAGAAGGAGGCTGGATCTGTAAGTCTTCTTTTGAGTTCTAAACTCAGACTCTGCAGTAAGTTCTGGTTTGAGGTGGGAAGCCAGAAAGAAGGATTAAGGCTGTAAGAGAAAACTTCAGAATGCAAAAACCTAGTCCCTAGTACTAGCCACAATGGAATAAGCCAACATGAGAGTCACGGTTTATGTCTCATGATCTTTTAAGTTCTTGAAAAATTGGTGAAGCGTCCACTGTATGGCATCCATACACGTATGTGAGTTGGTGTAAACTGAAAAAAACCAGCAGGTTCAAAATACACCCTGCTTTTCACACTTTCTACTGTGGCACAAAATTTAGACTCCAGCATTCCCTGGAAGTTTCTGCTCTAACCAGTGCTCTCTGGGTGCTTGTCTGCATTCTCCCCAGGCCCCAGTATACATGCTCAAGACAAGTTTCATTAAAACCAGTACCTTGAATTTGTTCCAGCAGGGAAGAGATTCACAGCTTTAATTAGTAATTGCAGATCATCTTCTGACCAGTTTTTACTGCCATTTCCACTCCCACCAGTTGATTTCTCTGCATTCTTAGATGCTTGTCGCATTCGAGCCTCAGCTTCCTCTTTCTCTTTTCTGATTTGCTCATTTATTTCTTCTATCTACACAAATATCATAGGTAAGTCAAAGACTTAAAGCATCTAGCTACTCTCCCTGCAATTCTCACATCTCATTATCCTGACAATGACCGACAACACCTCCCGAGCCAACCCCAAAACCAGCCATCAGCTTTTCACTCTGGCTTTGCCTCACTCCGGCTTCTGGGCTGCAGAGCTCTGCTTGAGGAGTCAAGAACAAAGCATAGCCTGCCCTGCCCTGTATTCATACTGTGTGACTTCTGTTTGCTTTGGACACTACTTGTCGAGTCTATGGACACTGGGTTATTTCACCCACAAGCCATTTCACATCTCTCTTCAAGCTCATCCCCACTCTTTTCAGAAGAGAGTATCCTTTATTCTCTACAAGGAGGTAAAGGCATAGAAAGTGGCCTGTTATCTTCAAGTTCCACCCTTAACGTTCCTTCCAGTCTACCTTTAGACATGCACAGACAAAAAAGAAAACCTTTACGTGGCCTTCTTGCTCTGTTAACGGCTCTCTTGGGGTCGGTCATCTGTAACTCATTTCCCTCCTTCCACCCCTTAGAACCATTCACCCCAGTGCCAGCGATTCCAGTGACTCCCATCATCCCTTGCAGTCCCAAGTCCTTCTGGCGCCAGTCCTGTAACTAGTCACACTTACGTGGCACATCCTGCCTACAAACGCCAGACTAATAGCATGTTAACTCTTTGCTACTCAGACCTCTGCAGTAATGGAAACCAGGCATCATGGTATTACAAACCTGCTTAATTTGGCTCTACTTTTTCTAACCATCTCCCATGTCTCCCCCATGTGATATGGTTTTTCATGCGTTCCTCTGACCTTCATCTTCACCCTGTCCATCTTCCAAGGCTGGCTCAAACCCTTCATTGAACCTTCCCTGACCACTCTGCCCTGTACTGGGCACTTCCTATTTAACCTACAGCACCTACTGCAGATCCTCCATCTTTTGGTCCTCAGGCCTTTTTTCCTCAGTGTAGTTTCCTGAACTCCTTTGTGGCAGCAACAGCATTAAGCATTTCTCCAAACTACTTAGGCATAGTGCTGTATATTGTAGGTACTAATACTTACTGCATTAAATTGGATTTCTGGGCCTGTTTCCTCATCTGTACCATAAAAGGTATACACTAGACAGAACAAACATCTCTTTTGGTTCTAAATGTTAATGTCCTACAAAAATGCTCAAGGAATAGTCAAACAATTATTAACGTGCTAGATACACAAATTAAGCACTATACATGGTAACAACTATACAGACAAAGTCCAATTTAAAATAACAAAAGCGCTTACTAGAAGTAGCACATACTGAGGGACACAAAGAGAAATGAGATTCTTCGCCTTTATTAGTAACTTCTATGTAAGGTGGGGAAATCCTGAGGTGAAAGCAATATTGTAAGCAGAACTAAACGCTAAATACAGGTAGAAGGGACGCGTTCTTCTATTACCTGTTTTTCCAGAGCAGCCTTTCCTACTTCTTTTGTAGATGATGTGAGTGTTTCATTCAAGCACTGTAAGCTAAAGGAAAAAAAGGGATGAAACTTTATCCAAAGCCCAAGAAAAGACTGCAACAGCCCTCCTATGGTTATACCTTGCTAGTTCAAGCCGATCACAAAGTTTTTCCACTTCTTCCATCATTTTAACCCGCTCTGCCTCATTGTCAGAGAAGTGATTCCAGGTCTAGAAGCACAAACACAAACATTTTCATTTTTTATCTACTGACACTGAATGATATGTCCATAAACACAATAAACAGAGCATTAAGTTCTCAAGAGATACCTCAAGTGAACGTATGGCCTTCTGAACATTAACAACCATACTCCCAGGGCTCTCCCCTGACCAGCTAGCAGTAAAAATGCTTTTACCAAGACGATGGAGAAGCAAAACAGAAAAAAGGTGATGGTGTGGAATATCTCTGGATGTTATAAAAGAAGGATTCCTCGGAACCACCTACGAATCAAATTCTGTATGAGTACTCAATGTTCTCTTTGTTAGGCTGCCTGTTCTATCTTCTGTGTGCTCAACTGTAACGTTTGCTAGAAATTTTAAATGTGAAATTAAAAAGATAATGTAATGTGTTAAGGAACAGGAGATATTAGAAAAATTATGATTAAGGATTATGCCCAATGTCTCCCATTCCTTACTTCTCCTTGCTTCCTTAATGCACGCAGTCTGGCTCTCACTAAGGTCCCAATGCTTTTACTGCTGACCCTTCCCTAGCATCCAAAAAGCACTACTGATTTTCTTCCCACCTGTCTGCGTCACTCCTCGGGCTCTTCTTCCTCTTTCAGTACCTAAATTTGGGTGTTTGCATCCCCCACCCTCCTCCCTCTCAGCCCTCTCTCTGGGTGATCTACTCACACGGCTCCTAGTGCCACTGAGACAGAGAAGACCGTGACCCCAGAACTCCAGACTTGTACACCCAACCACCCACTCAGAATTTCCATTTGTGCATCTCAGTGCGCTCAACATGCCCTAAACTGAAGTCAACTGGCAGAGGTGGAAAGGGCTATAAACTGAACTCTTCATTTCCTTTCAGCTTTTTCCTCCTTTATTTTCTGTTTCATTGAATTATACCAGCATCCATCCAGGGTTCCATGCAAGACACGGGAACACATGTAAATACTCCTGTACTAACACTACCTCCCTCCAGCACACAATCAGTATCACCTAGGCAGCAGCCTGTCCTGCCTCCCAAATACTGGCTCGTTTCATTCACCTTATTCTATTCCCACCCTCTCTGAAAGGCACAATATTCTCACCTGGATTATAGCAAAAGACTCCCAACTGTTTCTGCCTCAAGCCTTCCCTCAGCATCCTGACCGAAACCAACTCAGGAGCAGATACGAACTAGCAAGACACAGAACATCCTTCAAGACCTGGCTCTTTACCTCTTCGGTGGCCTTTGCTTCATTAAACCGCACTTCATGGATCTCTGCTTTCTCTCAGTGCTCCCTGACGTCTCTCATCTCTGACCCCATACACATACTACTTCACCTGGACGAATCCTACTAGATCCAGAAAACCTCCCTTGACTACCTGTTTTTTGGTCCTTCCTCATCCTAGTAAGATAAAGTGTTTGAAATGCCTGTTCCCTTGTCATTCTCCACCATTAACCAGATTTCTGGAAGGCAAGGACTGTATGATCATTAGATCTACATCAATTATGACTGCTTGCACATAGTAAGCGCTCACCAGATATATGATGAATGAATACATGAACTCCTGGAAAGGAGCAATAAAAACAAAGTCATGTAACGTCAGAACTTTAACCCTCGTTTATGCATCATCTCGAAGAACTATTCAAGCTTTCTATTTTCTAATTGGCCTCTTTAAATTTTTTACTGATTTCTCATTATATGCCAAATATGCTACATACTGAGTGGGAATGTTCTCATTTAAACATCATAACACTATTACTAGGTACCAATTCAGCTAATGTGTAGGTGAGGAAACTAAGGCACAAAGGGGTTGACGTAACCTCCTGAGGGCCCATAGATAGTGTTAAGTGAAGAATGACTTCAAAGCTAGGCAGCTTGCTCTCAGCCCATACCCTTTACCACCATGATACACTGCATCCTTCTCAAAACAATTTTCTTGGTGAAATCCGAGGAAAACATTTCATTTTTTCCTATTTAGACTTTCCTCTCACCAACCAAAAGCCTGAAAAGACCACCTGTGTTTGTATTCTGGTTAAACCTTTTTCACAGCCTGCTGACAGGGCAGAGTCATTTCAATTATATTATCAACTGAAGATTCAGAATGGCATATATTAAAATATATGGGGACCTGTTACAGACACAATAGGAGACATACACTAAAGCCTTTGAAATGGTCTTATTTGGATCCTAATTTGAATAAACCAACTATACAAAGACATTGTTGGGATAATAAAAAAGATACGAATATGGACTATTAGAATATTAAACAAGTCTTTTGGGGGTTTGAAAATAGCATGATGGCTATGTTAAAAAAAAAAAAGCCTTGATCACAGTTGCACATGAAATTAAAAAAAACAACATGAATTTAAAAGCATTTTAAGGATTTAAGAGATGTTTAAATGAGATAAAATGTGTACACCAGTTTAATTATATTTACATAATATAAAAAAGAAATATTCTTAAGTTTAATTAGCAATTGGATTTACTTGTTACCTAGTGTTGGTTCAATCACAGTCTGACGCACCTTGCATGAGTTTCGAAGTTTTTGCCTTTCCTTCTTAATGGCTTTTTTCTGGATATCTTTTTCCTTCTTTGCCAATAATGCTTGTTGTCTAACTTCCTCCTCTTCTTTCTCTTTAGCTAACCGAGCAGCTTCCAATTCAGCTTGTCTTTGCTTTAATGGAAAATAAAATTATTTTAATAAGAAAATTAGGATTTCTAAATATCTGTTTTACAAATTCAATCTTTTAATAAATTAGGAAAAAATGTGATATGTCAACTTATTGAAGATGGAAGGTTAAACGGAGAAAAGCAGCTGGTAAAGTTCTTTCTACATTTATTAAAAATATAAAATAGAAACATTAGAAATAAACATAGTATTAAAGGAATGTATACGACATGTTTTTGCTTAGTAAGAATTTGCTGGTAAAAAATATCCCTGTAATTATCAATGGTACCAACTTACCAAGATTTACGCACAGTCGCACCTAATTCTCTACTTCAAGATTATAGTTTTTAAAAGAGATCTGAAGATTAAAGATTTTATGAACAATTTGAAGTCTAGCTTCATCAAATGTCACCTTACTTTTTCTTTAGCTTCTTGCTCCTTCCGTTTTGCTTCTGCTTTTGCTTTCTTTTCTGCTTCTTTCTTGGCTTTTTCTTCTTCCTTAAATTTTTTTATCCTTGGATCACAGCTATATGCATTGTCTACCAGAAAAAAAAGTTAATTTTTTCAATTTCTAATTCAATTTCTAACATTTAACTAAAGATCCTTTTAAATCAATTGACTGATTTTGGGAGAGTGCACACCTGTGAGCAGGGAACAGGGTCAGAGGGAAAGAGAGACTCTTAAGCAGGCTTCATGCTCAGCACGGAGTGTGACACAGGGCTTGATCCACGACCCTGGATCATGACCTGACCCAGAATCAACTGACTGAGCCACCCAGGCAGGCGCCCCCAAAGAACCTTTTTAAAAATACTAATTATACTTACCAACTAATGTTCTTATCCTATTCATTTCTTCTTTTTTTCTTTGTGCCCTTGTTGCTCTGTTCTGCTTTTCAATCCATCTCCTCTCATCACGACTATAAAATATTGGAAACAAAGTATTGGTTATAGATGGTATGACTGGAAAATGTAATATTTTATAAATTTATGTGTAAATAATGTCTGATATTAACATTAAAGGGTGATTCTACTTAGTATTAATTTTTGTTGACTTTTTTAGATATTCATGTCGAAGGTATTTCCCTACACACACAAAGAAAACTAAAATTAAACCAGTTATGCAAACAGAAGAAAAATAATTTGCTGAATTGAGCTTTTGTGACAATTATATTCGTTGGTCATTTGTTAACATACCCTAACCATTTGGCCCCATCTAGTTTAACTTGTGAGATGGGATCTCAAAACACTCAACTCAAAAAATGATACACAAAGAGAAAATTTATACAAAAAAATATATGTAGTATATTTTTACATCATCACAAATAACCATCTTCCTTTATTAGTGACTTACATACATACCATTCTGCTTTTTCTTTTTCTTCTTCATCTAAATAAGAAAATTCTCTCCAAGAATCAAAATTATACCTAAAATAGAAATTAAAAAAAAAAAAAATCAAGCTAACAAATAAAAAAAATCTTCCTTGTAAGATTAAGTTAGGTGCATATAGTGCTAAGAAACATTAAAGGCAAGGTTGTCTTGCAGACAGCGCCCCTCACATGGTGGCACTAACACTATGCTCAAGTCGTCTTCTTCCTCTTTGTTAAATGACACTGATTTGGTATGAAAATCTAAAAGTATACTTCTCACCCCTAAACTAAACTCACACCTCCCTGCCATCTCTCCATTAGCTTTTTCTCTTGCCTGGAACTTGTTTAAGTTCTCCCTACTTTCTCCTTTCCTAGTCTGTCACGCCTTAAGGCAGCCCTCATAGTGGCTATTATATCTCTGATTTGTATCCTCTGAAGGGAAAAGCAACTACAACTGGTAGAGCTAAATATGGTTATTTTTGTTTCACAACAATTTCATGTTTTCATTTACCAGATACTTAATCAGAAAATATAGCAAATGTAATACAAATTGGCCATGAGTATTGTGTTCATTAAACATTAGTGAATCAGAGACAAAAAAGCACTGCCTTCCTTGTGTATTCAAGTATTTTTAATAGCAAGACAAATGAAAATATTTTCATTTTTACTGAAATCAAATGGCTCCTTAATAGTATGCTTGATATCTAGAAATGTGATGATTAGAAAACAGATTTTAAAAATCACAGAAGCCTAAATATCACGTAGGAGATTACAGCAGTATGTGAAAACTATTATGATTATTTCTGAATAAAGTGCTTTTGTTCTGTGATTCTATTTTTCTTTTTTTAAAAAAAATTTTTTTTTCAACGTTTATTTATTTTTGGGACAGAGAGAGACAGAGCATGAATGGGGGAGGGGCAGAGAGAGAGGGAGACACAGAATCGGAAACAGGCTCCAGGCTCTGAGCCATCAGCCCAGAGCCTGACGCGGGGCTCGAACTCACGGACCGCGAGATTGTGACCTGGCTGAAGTCAGACGCCTAACCGACTGCGCCACCCAGGCACCCCTATTTTTCAAGAAATTTATGAAAAATCAAGTATTTATTGCATACTTATCCTTTTAAAAAATGACAGCATCATAGGAACAGTGTATTCACTTACCAGAAAGAATAAAATGCATCTACATCTTCAAATGATGAATTCATATCACCAAGTTTAGGAACATTTTTTTTATTTGACCATCTGAAATAATAAAAGACAAAAATTCAATTCAAAATCTGTACAAAGGTCAACAAACTAATTTATTAAAAAACATTTTTTATAAATCCTCTACATCCCCTGTGACTAAGAAATGGGGCTGGAAGATCAGCAGTGAGGTGTCGAACAATACAGGAGCAGGGAGAGAGGACAAGGGTAGATGGGGTTGGGGAAAACAATGGAACAATGTTCTCACCATCAGGTTGTCTTCAGTTCTACAAATTACAGGCTTGTGGCGGCTGCCATACTAGCTAGGAAAAACAGGCAGTGCCCCCTTTCCCAAGCTCACATACTCCTGCCTCTAAACAGGCAGCAAAGAAGCAACCTGCAGGCTCACATTTTTTTTTCTTAGAGAGTAAGAGTGTGAGCGGGGGAGAGGGGCAGAGGGAAAGAGAATCTTAAGCAGGCTCCACACTCAATAGGGAGCCCAACTCAGGACTGTGGCATCATGACCTGAGCCAAAATCAAGAGTCAAGCACTCAACCAAATGAGCCACCTGTGCACCCCCCAGATTTTTAAAAAGGTTAATATAGAGGGAAGATTCCCCCACCTTCTCATTGCCATGACCATCCCCACAAAGAGTCAGGACTTCTAAAGCAGCTCATCCATCATCTCAGAAAGGATTCTGTGGCAGTTACTGACCCATGTTTTCTACTCTATGAAACCATTCCACAACAAAATGTATTACACCATTTTGTTTTTACCACCTTCAACACTATTATAAAAAAATGAGGAGAGTGGATGGAGAAAGTACTTAAGTTGCACTAAGCCGATGAAGTGGGTCTTAAGCCTGGCTGCACATTAGAATCACCGGGGAGTATTTAAATACCCTACAGGCATTCTAAGCTAATTAAACTGAAATCACAATTAAATTAAAATTTCTCCAAGTGGAACACAGCCATCAGGAGTTTTTTAGCCTCTCCAGGTGATTCCAACATGCAGCCACACTGTGCTCTAAGGAAACCCTCCAGTGCAGATGAAACCAAAAAACACAGAATATCGATATACACCATTTAAAAACGGACCTCGATGAAATAAATTACATATACAGTAACATTAAAGATATCTCATCCTTGGGGCACCTGGGTGGTTCAGTGTCTGACTTCAGCTCAGGTCATGACCTCACAGCTCGTGAGTTCGAGCCCTGCCTTGGGCTCTGTGCTGACAGCTCAGAGCTTCGAGCCTGTTTCGGATTCTGTGTCTCCCTCTCTCTCTGCCCCTCCCCTGCTTGTGCTCTGTCTCTCTCTCAAAAATAAATAAACATTAAAAAAAAAAAATCACCAAAAGAGAGAAAAAAAAAGATATCTCATCCTTTGTCAGAGAACTTTATGATAATGAAATGCTCCAAGAAAACAGTTCCAAAAGAACAAAAGCTTTATCAGATGATAAGGGGCCAGAAAGAGTATGTACCCATCAGTAAAAGGGAAGCAAAAGAATGGGAAATGACTATCACCTAAGTAAAATATCACACTACATAAAGTCAGCTACTGTTCTTTCCCACAAAGGAAATCAAAAAGAAAAATATCCTATGAGGTGTAAAGGAATTTCACCATCAAAAGGCAGAACTTCTGGGGTGCCTGGGTGGCTCAGTTGGTTGAGTGTCTCACTTTAGCCCAGGTCATGATCTCACAGCTTGTGAGTTCGAGGCCCGCATCAGGCTCTGTACTAAAAGCTCAGAACCTGGAGCCTGCTTCTAACTCTGTGTCTCCCTCTCTTTCTGCCCCTCCTCCCCTGCTCATGCTCTGTCACTCCTGTCTCAAAAATAAATAAACATTAAAAAAAAAAAAAAAGGCAGAACTTCTGTTCAGAGAGCAAAATAAATGAGAGCAGCACATTCACCAGAGGGGCTCAATACTGTACAGAAGAAGGACAAAGAGAACAAAACTTTTATCAGGGGAAAAATGCAGAAACCTGGAAGATTACATGAAGCGGGCCAATATAGCATTCTGATCACAAGGGGATCCCTTAACTCACCTAGAATTCCGTTCAAACACTGGGGAAAACACTTCGAAGAAATTGTCCTTTGCTTCACTTTTAGAAGGAACTGAGTTATCAAAAGTAGGATCTACACTGTTGAATGCCCGTCTTTTCACTGGATCAGATAACATTTCATAAGCTGAGGAAGAAATGGTAAGGTCACATTACTATGATGCTACATTTTTTCTCTGTGAGAAAAAAATCCCCTTCCTTTAAAAAAAAAGTTATTTTTCGGGGTGCCTGGGTGGCTAAGTCAGTTAGCTGACCAACTTTGGCTCAGGTCACGATCTCACAGTTCGTGAGTTTGAGCCCCTCGGGCTCTGTGCTGACAGCTCAGAGCCTGGAGCCTGCTTTGGATTCTGTGTCTCCCCCTCTCTCTACCCCTCCCCTGCTCACACTCTGTGTCTCTCTGTCTCTCAATAATAAACATTTTTTTTAAAAGGTTATTTTCCATATTTAAAAATTGTGTGTGTTTGTGGGAAGGAAAATATTGAATACAGGTAATGATACCACTAGTGCTACTGGATAGAATCTGACTTCATAACTTCTTTCAGTACCTCTTCTGGAAGGCAAGTGACAAAACAGTGGTTAAATACTCATCCCTTAAGAATGCATGACTCCAAGGAAATAGAAATAGCTAGAAAATTAACTGTTAGAGTCCAAGATTGTAAAAAAAAAAAAAAAACAAAACAAAAAAAAAAAAACACAAAAAAACCCCCAACAAAGAACCTTTAGCATCTAGCATCTTGAGCACTACATAAGAGTAGG
The DNA here is from genome assembly GCF_014898765.1 of Herpailurus yagouaroundi. Classification (NCBI taxonomy): domain Eukaryota; kingdom Metazoa; phylum Chordata; class Mammalia; order Carnivora; family Felidae; genus Herpailurus; species Herpailurus yagouaroundi. Next base: position 79,867,905 of record NW_024412391.1, read on the forward strand.
CCCAAAAGAGTAAGTCTGAAAGGGGTGTACACGATTTTAAAAAGCTATCATCAAAATGTAAAATCACACCTAACAACACACACTTAGATATGGTAACAATCTATATTAATTTGCTTAACGAAGATATGGCTATGTAAACAGCAATAAACGTCATCTTGAGTCCCACAGCAGGATACAATCAACTTTTGGATTTAAATTAGCAAAACATCTGAGGACAATTTAGTCCTACAAAGTATCTGAAACGGAGAAATAACTTAGCATTCTTGTTAGAGAACACTTAGGATGAAATGACTGCAGGATGAGTTTCTCATATAAGAATCCCCAGAAGATCTCGTTAACACACGGACTGTCAGTGGATCTGGGGTGGGGACCTGGTTGCCGCATTCCTGATAAGCTGCCAGGTGCTGCTGATGCTGCTGGCTGAGAGAACCTTGCTTTGGGTGGGTTATCAGAAACAACCAGATATAACCGAAAGTGTTTTTAAATGTCATGGTATACTTAAATTAACTACAGTATATACACTAGAAATCCAATCCTAGCACTTAATGATCACCACCATTACAAATTCCTGACTCTAAGGTATTTTCTTACCTTTAGTTATGCAAGTGAAGTAGTCATTATCTCCTTCTTTGATTGGTTCACCAGCTGCTTTCCGTTTGTCTGGGTGATGTTTTAAAACCATTGCTTTATCTACAAAACAAGCCAGATTTAGACAGTTTGTCACTTTATGCATCAAAACTAAAAATAAAGATGAGGAGCTTGGGAAGATGGCGGCGTAGGAGGATCCTGAGCTCATCTTCTCCCACGAACCCATCAAGGCTGCAACTGCACACACTGCAACTCACTCTGAAAAGGACCTGAAGACTAACAGAACAGCTTTTCCATAGCTAAAGATGTAAAGAGAAAGTCATGTTGATAAGAGGGGAAGAGGTGCGGCTGGGAACCAAATCCGTGGGGTGGCAACCCTTAAGCAGGAAGGAATTCACAGGTGCAGAGGTCCTCCCTGGGGAGTAAAGGGATCAAGTCCCCACTGGGCACCCTTGCCCTGAGGTTCTCTACACAGGGAAGAGAAGCCCCCATTAACATCTGGCTTTGAAAGTCAGCAGGGCTTACTTCACTCCAGGAGCTGGAAGGCTATCCTGAGACTCTGCTTTTAAAGGGCAAACACGCCATATCATTTGCTCTAAGACCCAGCACAGAGGCAGCAGTTTGAAATTGCCTGGGTTATTTATATGTGACAGAGATTTACTAATTATACAGTATGTGCCAGAGGAGCAGAAAATTCCGTAGGAATTTTCTCCAGAACGAAAAGTGCTGGCAGGTGCCATTTTCCTTCCCTCCTTCAGCCTAGCTGTCCCGATGCTGGTGGGAGCCAGTTGTGACACTCTCCATCTGCCTTGCTAACACTCTTGTCCCACCTCATGTTCCCTGCAGAAACACCCCACCCAAAGGCGCCCATCCAATGTGGCGGCCATCCCACCATACTTGGTGGGCAGCCCTGGTTAGAACTAGTGCCTCTCAAAAGCAACTATGGACAGAAGAGGGGGGCAGCCCTATTCATCAACACACCTGCCACAGTTTGTAGCCTGACCCTTAAGCCAGCTATGTTGGAGGAAGCCTTGCCTGTCAATGCACCACACCCACAGTAGTGCTGGACCAGTCACAACGGGAGAGTGCACACAACCCCCACAGAAATCATTCCTGGAGAGACTGGTTCTGGTGACCAGGTGGGAATCGCACTACTGGGCACCACAGGACACCTTTTATATAAAGCCACTACTCTCAAGAGCAGGAGAAGGAGCTGACCTACCTAACACACAGACACAAACACAGAGTCAGACAAAATGAGACAGGAATATGATCCAAATGAAAGATCAAGACAAAATCCAAGAAAAAGAGCTAAACAAAATGGAAATAAGCATTCAACCTGATTAAAGGCTCCAAGTAATAGCCATAAAGATTGGAGGGAAGAGTGAATGATACTGTGAGTACTTCAACAAAGAGACAGAAAATATGAAAAACAAGCTCGAGGGAATCAATGCCTGATTAGAGGATGCAGAACAGATCAGTGATCGAAAGACAGGGTAATGGAAAGCAACCAAGCTCAACAGCAAAAAGAAAAAAAGAACTTAAAAAATGAGGATATGTTAAGGGACTTCTGCAACAACATCAAGTATAAGAACATCTATATTATAGGGGTCACAGGAAAGGGGAGATGGGGCAGAAAACTTATTTGAAGAAATAATGGCTGCAAACTTCCCTAACCTGTAAGGAAATAGAAACCAGCTCCAGGACATAAAGGGAGCCCCAAACAAGATGAAACCCAGGAGGTCCATCCCAACACACAGTAATTAAAATGGTAAAAATTAAAGATGAACAGAGAATCTTAAAAGCAGTAAGAGAAAAAGCAAACAGCTACATACAAGGGGAACCCTATAAGGCTGACTTTTCAGCAGAAATTTTGCAGACCAGAAGCGAGTGGTGACACATTCACATTGCTGAGGGGAAAACAACAACAACAAAACCTATAACCAAGAGAACTGCACCCAGCAAGGTTATCATTCAGAATGGAAGGAGAGAGAAAGAGTTTGCAAGACAAACTTCAACAAAAAGTTGAAGGACTTGATGACCACTCAAGCAGCTGTACAAGAAATGTTAAAGGGAAGTCTTTAAGTGAAAAGAATAAGAGAAGAACATGGTGAGAGGAACACTTCACTGGTAAAAGCAAACATACAGTGAAGATAGTAGTTCCATCACTTATAATGCTAGTAAGGAGGTAAAAAGACAAAAGTAGTAAAATCAACTATCTACAAATATTAGTCAACAGATACACAAAACAAAAAAATGTAAAAAGTACTTGAACTTAAGCAACTATCAACTTAATATAGACTGATGTTATATATGAACTTCATGGTAACCACACACCATAAAACTTTAATAGGCACAAAAAAAATAAAGGAATCCAAGCATAGCTCTAAAGAAAGTCATCACATCATGAGGGTAGAGAGCATGAGAAGAATAAAAAAAAGGACAAGAGCTACAAAAAAACCCCCAAACAAAACAAAACCCAGCAAGCAATTGGCAAAATGGCAATAAGTACATACCTATTAATAATTGCTTAAAATGGGGGTGCCTCAGTCAGTTAAGCATCTGACTCCTGATTTTGGCTCAGGTCATGATCTCACTTTTCGTGGGATCGAGCCCTGCATCAGGTTCCATGCTAATAGCACAGAGCCTGCTGGGGGTTCTCTCTCTCTCTCTGCCCTGACCCACTCATGTGCGCGCACTCTCTCTCTCTCAAAATAAATAAACATTAAAAAAAAATAATTGCTTAAAATGTAAATGGTCTAAATATGCCAAAAAAGACAGAGTGACTGAATGGATAAAACAAGACCCCTCTATGTAAGAACATGATGTCTACAAGAGACTCACTTCAGACATAAAGACATATACAGACTAAAAGTGAAGTGATGGAAAAAGATAGTCCATGCAAATGGAAGCAGGAAAAAAAAGTTGGAGTAGCAATACTCTACCAGATGAAACAGACTTTAAAATAGGCTGTAACTAGAAACAAAACAAAGCATTACTTAATGATAAAGAGATCAATCCATGAGAGGCTATACCAATTGTAATTATCTATACACCTAACAGAGAAGCACCTAAATATATAGAAAAATTAATGGTTGTAAAAAAAGAAATGGACGGTAATACACAATAATCATAGTAGCCTTTGACACCCCACTTACATCAAAGGATAGAATATCCAATAGAAAATTAGTAAGGAAACAGTGGCTTTGACAACACATTAGACCAGATGTACTTAACAGATACAAACAGAACACTGCATCCAACAGCAGAATACACATTCTTCTCAAGTGCACATGAAACATTCTCTAGGATAGATTTCATGTTAGGCCATAAAACAAGTCTCAATAAATTTAAGAACATAGTAATCATACAAGCATCTATTACAACCACAACATTATGAAACTAGAATCACAGGGGAAAAAAATAGGAAAAAGCAAACATATGGAAGCTAAACAACATGCTACTAAATCAGCGGGTCAAAACATTACCTTGAGACAAATAAAAATGAAAATGCAATGGTCTAAAAACTCTGGGACATGGCAAAAGCAGTTCTAAGAGGGAAGTTTACAGCAATACAGGCGTACCTCAAGAAAGAAAAAAAAAAAACCTAAACAATCTAACCTTACACCTGAAAGAAAAAGAACTAGCAAAAGAACAAACAAAACCCGAAGTTACTAGAAGGAAGGAAATAATAAAGATCAGAGTGAAAATACTGAAATAGCGAGACTAAAAAAAAAAAAAAAAAAAAAAAAAAAAAAAAAAGAAAAAAAAAAATCAATGAAACTAAGAGATGGTTCTTTGATAAAACTGATGAACCTTTACTATGGCCATTAAGACAAAGAATATTCCAATGAATAAAACTTGAAATGAAAACAGATAAGCTACAACTGACATCACAAAAATACAAAGGAATGAAAAATTATACACCAACAAATTGGATAACCTGGAAGAAATGGATAAATCCCTAGAAACATACAATCTTCCAAGACTCAATCAGAAAAAAGAAAAAAGTCTGAACAGACTGATTACTAGTAATGAAATTGAATCAGTAACCAAAAAACCCCTAACAAACAAAAGTTGAGGATCAGATGGCTTCATAGGAGAATTCTATCAAACACTTGAAAAAGAGTTAATACCTATCTTTGTCAAAAACAGAAGAGGAAGGAATGGTTCCAAATTCATTCTATGAGGCCAGCATTACCCCAATACCAAAACCAAAGACACTACAAAAAACCCAAAATTACAAACCAATATCCCTAATGAATACAGATGCCCAAAATCTTCAATAAATATTAAGAAACCAAATTCAGCAATATATTCAAAGGATCATACACCATGATCAAGTGAGATTTAGTCAAGGAATGTAACAATGGTTCAATAACTGCAAATCAATCAACATGATACACCATATTATCAATGAAGGATAAAAATCATATGATCACCTCAATACATGTGGAAAAAACATGTGACAAAATTCAACATCTATTAATGATAAGAACTCTCAATAAAGTAGGTACAGAAAGAACATACCTCAACTTAATAAAGGCCATATATGACAAACCCACACCTAACATCATACTCAATGGTGAAAAGCTAAAAGCATTTTCTCAAGATCAGGACAAGGTGAGGATGCCTATTTCTTGCCTCTTTTACTCTCAACATTGTACTGGAAGTCCTAGTCACAGCAATTGGGCAAGAAAAAGAAATAAAAGCCATTCAAATTAGAAAGTAGTAAAACTGTCACTATTTGCAGATGACACGATAATATACATAGAAAACCCTAAAGACACCACCCCCAAGAAATTAGAATGAATGAATTCAGTGAAGTTGCAGGATACAAAAATCAATACACAGAAATCAATTGCATGTCTATATAATAACTAGCAGAAAGAAAAATTAATAAAACAATCTCATTTACAACTACAGGTGAAACACCTAGGAACAAATTTAACCAAGGAGTTGCAAGACCTGTACTCTTAAAAATGTAAGACACTGATGAAAGAAACTTAAGATGACACAAATAAATGTAAAAATATAGCATACTCAAAGATTGGGAGAACAATTGTTAAAAATGTGCATAACTACGCAAAGAAATCTGCAGATTCAATGCAATCCCCATCAATCCCTATCATCCCTATCAATAGTGTTTTTCACAGAACTAGAATAATCCTAAAATTTGTATGCAACCAAAAAAGATTCTGAAGAACCAAAGCAAATCTTTGGTTCTTTTGATACCTGGAGGTATCACAATCCCAGATTTCAAACTATACTACAAAGCTATAGTACTGAAAACAGTATGGTACTGGCACATAAACAGACACATAGATCAATGGAACAGAGAGCCCAGAGATAAATCCACATATATATGGTCAATTAACATATGACAAAGGAGGCAAGCATACACAATAGGAAAAGACAGCCTCTTCAATAAATGGTGTTACAAGTGAACAGCTACATGTTAAAGAATAAAAGTGGGTCACTTTCTTACACCATACACAAAAATAAACTCAAAATGGATTAAAAACTGAAGTATGAGATGTGAAACCATAAAATACCTAAGAGTAATGTCTTGGACATTGGCCTTAGCAATATTTTTCTGGATGTGCCTCCCTAGGCAAGGATAATAAAAGCAAAAATAAACACTTGTAACCTACACCAAAATAAAATCCTGCTCAGTGAAGGAAACAACCAAGAAAACAAACAGGCAACCTGCTGAACAGAAGATATTTGCAAATGACATGTCTGATAAGGGGTTAATATTCAAAACACAAAGAACTCATACAACTCAATAGCAAAAAATCCAAATAATTTGATTAAAAAATGGGCAGAGGACCTGAACAGACATCTTTCTAAAAAGGATATACAGATGGCCAACAGACACTTGAAATGATGCTCAGCATCACTAATCATCAGGGAAATGCAAATCAAAACCACAATGAGACACCAGCTCACACCAGTCAGAATGGCTACTATCAAAAAGACAAGAACTAAGCTTTGGCGAGAATATGGAGAAAAGGGAATCTTCATGCACTGTTGGTAGGGTTATAAGTTGGGCTTATAAATATAATAGGGTATTGGGGTTATAAATATAATAGGGTGTTAGCAACTACGAAAAATAGTATGGAGGTTCTTAAAAAAATTAAAACAGAAATATCACATGACCCAGCAATTCCATTTCTGGATATTTATTTGAAAAAACAAAACAAAACAAAACAACCCAAACCAAAACAAACACATTCATTCAAAAAGATATATGTGCCCCTATGTTTACTGCAGCATTATTTATAATAGCAAGATATGGAAGCAACCTAAGTGTCCATCTATAGATGATTGAATAAAGAAGATGTGGAACATATATATAATGGAATATCACTCAGCCGTAACAAAGAATGAGATCTTGCCATTTGCAACAACATAGACAGACCTCCAGGTATCATGCTAAGTGACACTAAGTGAGACAAAAATAAATACTATATGGTTTCACTTATATGTGGACTCTAAAAAACAAAACAGAGGGACAAACAAACCTTCCCCCACCCAAAGACTCATAAGTATAGTGAACTGGTGACTGTTAAAAGGGAGGGTCAGAGGGTTGGGTAATTGGTGAAATAGGTAAAGAGAATTAAGAGGTACAAATTTCCAGTTATAAAATAAATAAGTCGTTGAGATGAAATGTACAGCACAGGGGCGCCTGGGTGGCGCAGTCGGTTAAGCATCCGACTTCAGCCAGGTCACGATCTCGCGGTCCGTGAGTTCGAGCCCCGCGTCAGGCTCTGGGCTGACGGCTCAGAGCCTGGACCCTGTTTCCAATTCTGTGTCTCCCTCTCTCTCTGCCCCTCCCCCGTTCATGCTCTGTCTCTCTCTGTCCCAAAAATAAATAAACGTTGAAAAAAAAAATTAAAAAAAAAAAAAAAAGAAATGTACAGCACAGGGGACAGAGTCAAAATATTGCATTCCGTTTGTATGGTAACAGAGTGTAAGTACACTTATGGCAAGCATTTTGTAATGTATATAAATGCTGAACCACTCAGGTGTATGCTGTACACCTGAAACTAATATAATGCTGTACATCAACTATACTTCAATAAAAAAATAAAAAAACATGAGCTACCCAGAGGCATTTGTAAAATCATAATATCAATTTTAAAATATTTTATGCTATGGTAAAATATAAACTTGTTACATGTGGAAATCATAGAAAAAGAAGGAATTATTTTAAGGACTGGTCAAAATGCCAACACCCAAAGACAATTACTGCTAACATTTTTGACATATTTTCATGCAGATCTTTTTTCCTTAAACATGTTTAAAAAAAACTAGGTATAATTGTAACATATATACCAATTTACAGTCTGATTTTTTCAAATTAACATTACACATTTGCATTTTCTGTTGTTACAAACTTCAAAAAAAACAATTTTTTTTTAACTTTTTAACGTTTATTTATTTTTTGAGAGACAGAGAGAGGGGCGCCTGGGTGGCTCAGTCAGTTAAGCGTCCGACTTCAGCTCAGGTCACGATCTCGCGGTCCGTGAGTTCGAGCCCCGCGTCGGGCTCTGGGCTGACAGCTCAGAGCCTGGAGCCTGTTTCTGATTCTGTGTCTCCCCCTGTCTCTGACCCTCCCCCGTTCATGCTCTGTCTCTCTCTGTCTCAAAAAATAAATAAACGTTAAAAAAAAAAATTAAAAAAAAAAAAAAAGAGAGACAGAGGGAGACAGAGCATGAGCAGGGGAGGGGCAGAGAGAGAAAGGGAGTCACAGAATCCGAAGCAGGCTCCAGGCTCCGAGCTGTCAGCACAGAACCCGATGCGGAGCTCAAACCCGTGAACTGTGAGATCATGACCTGAGCTGAAATTGGATACCTAACCGACTGAGCCACCCAGGCGCCCCAATTTTCGTTTTTTAAAGTGGGCTCCATGCCCAACATGGGGCTTGACCTCACGACCCTGAGATCAAGAGTCAGATGTTCTACCAACTTAGCCAGCCAGGTGCCCCTTCGAAAAATTTTTAATGATTGCTCAGTAAAGTATTTCAAATAGATTTATCATAATTTATTTCTCTATTGCTGGATATTTAAATTGCTTCCAATTTTTCACTATTATAGTAATGCCAATTTTAATCATTTTGTAGAGATGTATTTGTACATATTCAGGATTCTTTCTTCTGAGGATGTACTTACAGAGATGACATTAGTGAGTGAAAATGTAGGAACAAGTTCCTTTCTAAATGTTAGGCTACTTCATACTCTTATGTGAACATGTATTTCACCACAGCCTCACCAGCAATGGGTATTAATTATTTAAACCTACGATTATTACTGGGCTCAACAATATTTTTGGTTCTATCTTTCATCCTTCATCTATAGAGGAAGGAGAGGTTGTTCTGGTTTCTCTTCTTTGTTTGATTCACTTTACTAGGTTATGGCTAGCTGTTAACATCTGTTGAACACTTAATATATACTAGCACTATTCATCAGTTAATCTTTCTAATAACCCAATGAAGAAAGTGCTATTATTTTCTCCATTTTATGGAAGAGGAAATTGAGGCAAAGAGAGGTTAAGTAACCATGACTCTTTCAACCCATCCAAAAGTCCCCAGCAAATCAGGCTTCTGTCCAATGCTTGATGCAAATGCTTTCTCCAACTGCTGTTATTACACTTGTTTTTTTACTTTTTATTTTTTTAATGTTTCTTTATTTCTGAGAGACAGCAAGCGAGTGAGCATGAGCAGGGGCGGAGCAGAGAGAGGGAGACACAGAATCCAAAGCAGGCTCCAGGCTCCGAGCTGTCAGCACAGAGCCCGACGCGGGGCTCGAACTCACAAACCGTGAGATCAAGTACCTGAGCCGAAGTCGGATGCTTAACCAACTGAGCCACCCAGGTGCCCCTACGCTTAAGTTTTAAAAAGTCTTTTTGGGGGGGAAAGTTTCCTCTCTGTACATCCCCCATGAGCATCACAAGCTACCTATTACTTAGTGTTACATCAGATAAAGGTTTAAAAATATATAGGATTTGAAACAAAAGAGTGTTTTAAAACAAGTTTTCATTTCCCTTAAACTCATAACTTCTGTTTATAATGGAAGTGCTCAGTTATTAATAGAGAAGAATGCTTTAAGAGTGATCAATAAAATTCTTTAAAAATAAAATTGTCTGAAGTGTTTTCTACATTTTAAATTTTCATTTAATTTAATTTAATGAAAACCTGAGACCCCCCCCAATTCCCTCCTGTTCTATTCCTGTTCAGCAAAGCTCAATTTTCTTAATGTAATACCTCAGCTTTAAATTCAAAAGTGATTGCCTACTATATTTGCTTCTAAAATGCTTTTCTATAAATACTGTTGTCATTGTGTCTGTGATATACATTTTTTATATTCCATTTATATTTATTTTTTAATATAACTTGTTTCTGTGATATATATAATACATATAAATCACACCTATGTATACATGTGTATGTTTATGACATACACACACACACACACACGATTTATGTATATGTACAACTTCTACTTCTTGAGATGGGAGACTTTCACTGCCAACTAACCTAACGAGAACCTATGGGGGGGGGTGGAATCCTCAAAATAGATGTTTTACATAAATAAAAAGAACATGTGTACATGTTACATATATGTATACTTACATATAATTTATATATGTACAATATACAGATCAGTCATTTTCATTTATATTTACTGATCATTTCTTTTATAATTTTTTTCTGAGTACTTATAAACTTAGAAGGCACTTCATTCTCAACAATTTTAATGTATTTTCTAGTTTCATTAATATTTTCTACAGTTAGAACATTTTTAAATTCTTTTTTTAATTATAATTTTAACATATTCAAGTTAATATCTAAACCATTCATGTTTTTGAAGTCCTAATTACACTGAATAATCCTTCCCTTCTCCAGTGATGTATGATATCTCCTTTATCATGGTAAATTTTACCAGGGTTTGTTTCTGGTTACCTATTCTTGCCCTGGGATCATCTTTAAAATGACTATACCCTTCTATATATTTGATGGTAACGTCCAAAAGATTATATTATTTCTGCATCTTTCTCCTACATCTAGCCACCTGACGCAACCCCCTTTTGGTTTTCTAGGTAGATCCTGTATTACCTATAAATATTTCTTTTCTTCTTTCTAATAGCCCTCTTATTTAATCTTAACTCACTAAACCATACTCCTAATAGCATAAAAAAATAATAGGCAGGTTAGCTTCTCCCAGGGATTTTACTGGTAATATCACCAAAACCACATGGTTAAGTTTGTTAGCTGTGGGTGTGAAATATTTACCAAAATAGAAAATTAGCTGTATTTCTTTGCGAAGTTCTATTTATCAAAAAGGAATGGTTATTGTGTTTTATACATTTTCCCTAGAGGAAATCACATATTATCTAAACCATAAATAGATTTAACTATATTAATGTATTTCCTAAGTTGGATTCCTAAGGGAAATCCTACCTCTACATGGGTATTATTCTTTTAATGCGCTGTTGAGTTCAATTAGCTATTATTTTAACTGGCATTTTTTGGTTTTATATTACATTCATGGATGAGATCTGTCTGTAGTTTTATTAAGTCTCTCCTTGTCAGGTATTAACATTTTATTTATTATTTTTAAGGCAATTTTTTAGAGCAGTTTTAGCTTTACAGTACAAGTGAGAGAATGGCACAGAGACTTCTTACATGCCCTGTCTCTCTACATGCATAGTCTCCCCCTCCTCTGTTACCACCATCAGGCATCAGAGGTGACGAACTGTTACAACTGATGAACCTACAATGATACATCATAATCACCCAAAGTTCGTAGTTTACATTGCTGTTCACTCCTGGTGGTGTACATTCTATGGGTTTGGACAAATGTATCAGAACATGTATCCATCACTGCAATATTTTATAGAATTTCCACTGCCCTAAAAATCCTGTGCTTGCCCTATTCATCCATCCCTACTCTCCCAACCCCAGGCAACCACGATTTTTTTTACTGTCTACATAATTATCTTTTTATGCCAGGTTTTCATACCAAGATTATGTTAACTTCACAAACTAACTGTTCCAAAAGTTTTTTTTTTTTTTAACATTTATTTATTTTTGAGACAGAGAGAGACAGAGCATGAATGGGGGAGGGTCAGAGAGAGAGGGAGACACAGAATCAGAAGCAGGCTCCAGGTTCTGAGCTGTCAGCACAGAGCCCGACGTGGGGCTCGAACTCACGGACCGTGAGATCACAACCTGAGCTGAAGTTGGACGCTTAACCGACTGAGCCACCCAGGCACCCCCCAAAACAGTTTTTAATTCATCATGACAGTTTTTAATTCCTTAAACATTTGGAATAATTCATCTGAAAAATTACCTGGGTCTAAAAACGTGTTTTTATTTTTTCAGTAATCTCTACAACATAATATGGGGCCTCAAACTCACGGCCCTGAGATCGAGTTGTATGCTCTTCTAACTGAGCCAACCAGATACTCCTAAAAACATTTTTTAGGAGTCTCCCTTCCTTCCTCTCTCTTTCTTTCTTTCTTTCTTTTTTTTTTTTTTTTTTTTTTTTTTTTTTTAGAGAGAGAAAGAGCAAGCAGGGGATAAGAAGCAGGGGATAAGGGCAGAAGGAGAGAGAGAATCTTAAGCAGGCTCCACACTCAGCATGGAGCCTGATGCAGGGTTTGATCCCACGACCCTGCGATCATCACCTAAGCTGAAATCAAGAAAGAGTTGGAGGCTCAACTGACTGAGCCACCCTAGTGTCCAGGAGGTATTTCTTTCATACTTTTTAAAATTTTTTTCCTCAATTTCAGAAAAGTTCATTTTATCAAAATTTTTGAATCTATTTAATAGTGGTCTCAATTAAAAATATCTTCTGTAATGGTTTTATTTTTCTTTTTTCTTCTTATAAATCCATTTTTTCCTCCATGTTCCTTAGTGCTAGTCTTTTAAACCCTTGAATTGAATGCCTATTTTATTTTTCCCTCTTTAGGCCCCAAAGAGTATATCTGATTTCCCAAGTGACTGACCTTTTTTGTTTTGTTAAATCACAGCTTTTATGGAATTAAAATAAAATTTACATAGAACAAAATGCTCAGATTTTAAGTATTCAATGAGTTTTGACAATTGTATCTACCCTGTAACTACCACCAAAGAAAATACAGACCATTTCTATCACCCAGAATTCCCTTTACCCTTTTCCAGCCAACTCTCATGCCCTGCTACCTAATTTCCTTCACCATAGACTACTTTTGCATGTTCTTGAACTTCATGTAAGTGGAATCACAGAGTAGATCTTTGTATCTAACTTCTGCTCAACCAATGTTTTGAGATTCATCACCATTCTTGCAAGTCTTAGTAATCTGTTCTTTTTTTAACTACGGAGTACTAATTTACTGTATGAATATACAGCAGTTTGCTTATCCATGATCCTGCTTGGTGAACATTTGAGTGGTTTCCAGTTTTTGGATATTGTGAGTAAGGTTGCTATAAACACTTTAATACAAATCTTTCTTTGGGCATAATAAACTTAGTGATTTCTACATATACAGCAGGGCTTCAAAAACTGACAAACACATTTTTGTTTTTTTGAACTCCAAGATTTTTTTTATAGTCAAGTATATTATCAATTTCTCCACTAATACTCCAGAAGAGGCATTTTGTCTTCTAGCCGGTTTAAGCAGAAAAGGAATTTATTAAAAGTTATTAGACAGCTCACAAAATCTGTTAAGAGTCAGACTCAGGCTTGGAAGTTATGTAGCTAGGAATTATGATCAAATCATAGTGGACAGTTCAGAGGTGTGATGATCCACAACTGTGGGGCACTAGGGAAACAGCACAGGCTACTTCCACAGCTAGGGTGTAGGGTGAAAGCCCCAAGTTTTGCAGTGCTCTTCCACGTTTGCTGGCAAAATTGATTCTGTGCAGCACAGCCTAACTCATACTTGAATTTCAAAGGAAATGTGCTGAGCAGTGAAACCTAAGTCACATGCCTGCAAACACTCTCAACCCCAAGATGTATCTTTTTATAAAAAGGGTAAGTTTCCTTCTTTATTTGCAGTTACGGTTTCTGTTACATTTATTCTGACTTTAGAAATCAGGCATCTCTTTATTCTTCCCCTCTGAATCTTGGGAACATTCCTCAAGGTTGTCCTTTGCTTTACTGTTTGTCTAATTGTATGTCAGTCTTTCTAATTCTGAATTCTGCTTTCATGTTTTCAGTTTCCAGGCAATTCTGCTTATCTTCCCCTAGTCTCTTTCTTCAATGCCTACCCCCCCCCCCCCACACACACAAAAGCAGTGTCTTCATATCTTACTGACAACATGTAGTAGATACTTGTTTCCTTTTGAATCTTATGATACAGTCTAAGAGAGGTGATATCTCAATTTTCTGTTGGACAGTCTCCTCTTATGTTACACTAGTTTTTTTCTTCATGGAGCTTTCTGCCTAATCCATATGCAGTAGGGAGTCCCAAGATTGTCCTATACTGGTCTTGTGGAGGGAGCAAAAGATGTTACTCAATTTTAAAACTAGGAAGCCAGGGGCGCCTGGGTGGCGCAGTCGGTTAAGCGTCCGACTTCAGCCAGGTCACGATCTTGCGGTCCGTGAGTTCGAGCCCCGCGTCAGGCTCTGGGCTGATGGCTCGGAGACTGGAGCCTGTTTCTGATTCTGTGTCTCCCTCTCTCTCTGCCCCTCCCCCGTTCATGCTCTGTCTCTCTCTGTTCCAAAAATAAAATATAAAAAAAAAAAAAATAAATAAATAAAACTAGGAAGCCAAATAACATGGTCTAAAATACAAACAAGGGTAATTTGGAAGCAGCAGTTGTTTACTGAAATTTCAAAGATACACCCCCCCTTCTCCCACTGAAGAAGACAGTTTCTAGGATGTTTTGAGGGTACACTGCAAAAAGGTTTTTCATTATACACTCATACTGCTATCATTATAAATGTCTCCGAATAGGATTTTTAATCTTTAAGAAGCATAATATAGAACAGCTTCAGTTTAAAATGTCAGAAATATTTTGAACCAGAAGTATTAGAGTTGGAAAATTCAAATCACCAAAGACCATTTCCATGCAAAGAATATCAAACCTACAGGCCAGTATGGCAATTTTACTTCAAAACAAAATTATGCAAGCAATTGAAACACCACTTTTAGTATTCAAATACTTCCTCTTAACCCATCGTTCAACTTTTGAAGTGATTTATTCTTTTCAGATAATGCACAGAAGGAAAAAAAGACTCACTTTATTGACCCTTAACTGACTTAATTTTCATTTTAGCAATTCAAAATACATTAAACAAAAATAAAACTTTTATGTGTATGTAATAGGATGTAAGAACTCTAAGGATCTCAAATGCATTAAAACTTATATTTTTACGAGGTTTGTCTGTCCTAATAATTATATATTTGTAACCACTAACTCTGCATTTTTACCTTTGGACTAGATTTCAGAAAGCAGTAAAGCAGTCGCTGTCTATTTTATAATGACAGAGGTAAGAGAATGAGTTTCCTTTTGAATAAATACTGAGAATATTCAACACAGTGGCAGAGAGTGAATTATAATTATATTTAATGTTAACAATCTGTTCACCGGGGCTGCAAAATTTCAGGCTACAGAGTATTCAAAAATTCATTTCTATTATGCCAATAAAAAGAATGGGCTTAGAAACAAAGGAATGTTTCTTTTACAGTTTATTGTACATTAAAAAACTTTTTTTTAATGTTTATTTATTTTTGGGATAGAGTGTGAGCAGGGGAGGGACAGAGAGAGAGGGAAACACAGAATCCAAAGCAAGCTACAGGCTCTGAGCTTTCAGCACAGAGCCCGACGTGGGGCTCGAAATCATGAACCATGAGATCATGACATGAGCCAAAGTCGGACGCTTAATCAACTGAGCCACCCACACAGCCCATAGTTAGTTGTACATTTTTTATCTTTACAGAAAAAAAACAAATCCTTCACCTTACAATATCAATTATTTTCACAGTTCTAAATCACTTCTAATTCTTTCACATATTTATATGTATCAAGACTCATTTGGTATTTGTATGCTCTTCTTTCATATAGCAAGACTTTGCAAATATTTTTCCATGGCAAATGAACTTCCCTGGCATTTATGTATACTGCAATGACTATTCATATGCATTAACATATGCTTAGTCTAAAACCATGCCAGTTCTTTAAGAAACCGAATAACAGATCTGAAATAATCTCATAAATTCCTTCACCTTGTTAAAAATGTTTCTTGTGATTTTCCTAACCATAACAATTAATGGGGAAAATTTTAAGTTTATCAACTATACCTAGTCTCAACTAGTATTTTTCAAATTGAGATGGGTCTCATTCAGCGACCTTCCTCCAAGTGTAATACTTTCTCCTCTTGACTGGCCTTGACTCCCTAACTCCTTTCCCATATGGCCGCATCTTACCTCCTCTGACCTTAATATCCATTCTCTAGAGTGGAGGGCAGAACATTCTCCTAAGATAGAACACAGAAAACTAATCATCTTCACCTCTTTCATCAAACTTTACTAACCAAGAGAACCGAATGGTGTGTAGGGCACTATGGGATGGTGTTTTTAAATTTTTTTTTTAACATTATTATTGAGAGACAGAGAGACAGAGCGTGAGCAGGGGAGGAGCAGGGAGAGGGGGAGACACAGAATCTGAATCAGGCTCCAGGCTCTCTCTGAGTGGTCAGCACAGAGCACAACACGGGGCTCGAACCCACAAACCATGAGATCATGACCTGCGCCGAAGTCGGTCGCCTAACCAACTGAGCCACCCAGGAGCCCCGGGATGGTGTTTTATAAGGCACATGAAGACTAGGCTCCTACAATTCCCTGAAATTTTTCATCTTGTCAATGAAAAAAACCAGTGAAACATCAGATAATTCTTTTTTGGACAGAAAAGACAGGTGGGATCAACAAAAATGTAACCCAAAACCACAAAATAATATCAGAAAACCTAACTAACAAGGCAGCTTCCACTAAATACAGCTGGCTGTATTACTGAAAGGAAGTGAAATATTAATTTTTAAAAGGTTGCTTTTAGAAGAATGTTCTTTATCTTGGTCACAAACACACCCACCCACCCTCTGTCCATGCATGAGACTGATTGCTTTCTGGTTCTGAAGGTAAAGGAGACTATGGGTTATACATTGTTATGACCATATGACAAATGCTGTTGAATCTAGATTTATGGCTACAGAATATGATCATGCAGATCTTTTCAAAAGGATTAACATTTCCTATACCAGATACTGGATTATTTCAAAAGAACTAGGTACTTACGAGCTGCTTTGATCTGTCTCTGTGTAGCTTTGTATCTTACATGGCCAAGTCCAAGTACTGCATAATGATCTTGGTTCTGATAAAGACACAAAAGGAAGTCAGGTGTGAAATGGAGCTGATATCCCTTGTGCTGGCACCCATTTTAGTGCTTCCCAAAGTGAGAATCCCATAATAGGAGACATTCTATATATAATGGATTCTGTGGTATGTAAGTCTGGGAAATGTGGATTGTGATACAGCCTTCTTGATGATTTGTATGCATATAAATCAAAGGCTCTGAGAAGTCTTGCAATTAAAAAAAAACCAACCAAACAGAAACCTGCAAAACCCAGCATTTTCTTAACTTACATGACCACTGAGCCCATTTTCCTCCTAACACCTAGTAATATCCTATGGCCATCCGTAAATCAAGAGATTTCAAAACTGAGGGAAGCACTATCACAGCCCCACAGGGTTGGGCCAGGGCAATGAAAGGATAGGACCAGAAGCTGTGCAGAGCAAAGGTAGGCTGGATGGAAATTTTGAGAAACTGAGAGATGAGGCTTCTCTGGAGAGGAAGTACCTGCTGTCGTTAACATCCTTGCAAACTGACAAGTTGAAGCAGCAACTGGAGTGAAGGTTCCCTACAGAACTCAAAAGGTGAGTCTAGTACTGGAGAACTGAGAGGGGGGGAAAAGGGAGTTGGGGGCATGAAACACAGGAGAAAAAAGTTAAATAGAGCTGACTGGTTTCCCTTCAAATTCAGGATTACAAAGTTCATGTGGATGGGCTTTTTCATTACGCCTGGCCATCATTCCAAATGGTTTACCTTTCCACTCCCTAAGGTTACTATTTCTCTAGTCTCTCCTCCACCCTCACAGATCCTTCTCCACCCTCTTATCAGCAGCCCTGCCTCCCAGTTAACTATAAGATGTAAATTATCCTACTCAAATTCCTACTCAATCTTTGTACTACCCTACCTGCAACCATACATCTTTCCCCTTTTCCTCCATTCACAACTGAAGAAGTCTGTCCTCCTGAGACAAACTACTCCACCCCTCCTCTTGGTTCTAAGCACTGTCTTCTCTACGTCTCCTCATATATACTAGTATCTTTCAGGGATCTCCCAAGCTTCAAGTGGATTATCTTCATCTGTAGAAAAAGATGCTGTTAGTTCTCATCCTTAAAAACACATCCATGACCCCCTTTCCAGTTACCACTCTCTCCATCTCTCTGCTGTCCGTCAACATTAAACTTCTTGAAAAAGGTGTCCACACATTTTACCTCCTTTCGCATTCATTTTCAAACCACTCCAGTTTGGTTCTGTTCCACCCACTCCCACCCCCGGCACAATGAGGCTGCTCTCTTCAGTATCAATTTCCAGGTACCAAATCCAAGACCACTCATCTGCCCTCACTTGACTTCAGCTCCCAGTGGCAGCACAGCTGACTCATTCCTTAAAATATTATCTTTCTTTAGTGTTTCCATGCATTCACTCTGTTTTCTTCCCACCTTCCAGTAGCTTTTTTCAGCCACTTTTACTGGCTTCTCTATGACCTGCAAAGCTCAGTTCTGGGGTTTCTTTTGTCTCTCTCTACATTTCAGTTCAAAGTGATTCGATTCAGTGCCAGGGCTAGAATACACTTATGACTCCCCAGTTCACTGGAGCACAGACGTCTCTTCTGAGCTCCAGGTGCACTGAGCACCTCCATTTCTCACTATTCCTGGCTTGTCTCTCTCTACCTCGATCACTCACTTCCAAATACATGACTGGTGCTGCAGTTCACTGCAGATACCGAGCTCTTCCTCCCCCCAGCCTGGCACATTCCCCCTTCTTCATGTGGCTGCCGTCTTCTCATACTTCAGCCTCAGCTTAAATGTTATCACCTTATTTAAAACAGACAACCTTCTCTGCCCATCTCTGCTCCTTCTTGTTCCCTCTGAAGTATTTAAAAATTGTCATTGCTTTAAACTCTCCACTGACTTTCCAGTGACTATTGCTCCTTACCTCCTCACACCCCCTATCCACTCTGTACCACCTATTTGCCTCCTTCAGTTCCTGGCACTTTGAACTTCTTTCTGCCCCCACACAAGATCTCTGCCTGGGGGGCGCCTGGGTGGTGCAGTCGGTTAAGCGTCCGACTTCAGCCAGGTCACGATCTCGCGGTCCGTGAGTTCGAGCCCCGCGTCAGGCTCTGGGCTGATGGCTCAGAGCCTGGAGCCTGTTTCCGATTCTGTGTCTCCCTCTCTCTCTGCCCCTCCCCCATTCATGCTCTTCTCTCTCTGTCCCAAAAATAAATAAATGTTGAAAAAAAAAATTAAAAAAAAAAAAAGATCTCTGCCTGGAATGGCATTCTTGCGGATCTTTATGTGTCATTCAGGTTTTATCTTAAATGTCAACTGCACAGGCCTTCCCCACCTACTCACTCTAAAGCAGTCATATGGACACTCTATCACATCATCCTGTTCTTCTTCTTTGCCCAGCATTTGGTGGCCACATCTTTGGTTGTTTACTTATTGCCTGTCTCATTAGAATACAAGCTATGTGGGAGCAGTGATACTGTCTTGTTCAGTTGACTTCTCAGCACCCAGAACAGGGTCTGACCCATAGAAGATGCTTGATCCTGTTTGTTGAAAAGAAACAACCAAATGAACCCTGCTACCTGTTGTCATATCATCTATTCTTTTCTATACCAAAGACTTTCTTCATTCTTTCTTTTCTCTCTTGTAGACCTCAACAATCCCCAGTTCTATCTTCTCCTGACCCTGCTTTTCCCTCAAGTTACTATTTTCTCTTATTTTCTTTACAACTCAGCCATGAAAAAGAGTATTTTGCACTGTGGTCTCCTACAACCCAACTATAATCGCTCGCCATCCCAACCTTTTTATTGGAATGGCTTTCAGTGTGGTCTCCTAAGCTTCATTTGCCAAACCCAGTAGGTTTTTATCATTATTCATGTTATGGGATGACCTCCAAAGCAGTGACACTGGTGACTGTGTTTTTCTTCTTGAGACTTCTTCCTCTCTTAGTTTCTGGAAGTCTAGTGCCTGATGTTTAATAAACCTTTGTGGAACTAACAAATGTCTTTTTGTTTTCTTTCTACTTCTTTCACCCTTCTTAGTATCCTTTGCTGCTTCTCCTCCTCTGCCCACACCTTAAATATTCATGCTCCACAATGTTCAGTCCTTTTTTTTTTTAAATCAATAATGACAATATGTGAATCAGCTAACATTCTCAGCACTTACTTTTCTAAGTGCTTTACACATACTCTTTATCTTATTTAATCCTACAAGCGAGGAGAGAGAAATTATCCACTATTATTTATCCTATGTCAAGCGATAAGTTAAGTGTTTTACACGCATCATTGCGTTAATCCTCACTAAACTCCTCTGAGGTGTTAGCAATCTCACCGTAGGAAACAGACTTCTCAAGTAACTTTGCCAAGGTCCCACCACACTAAATGGGCAGAGCCAGATTTGAATTCTGGCACTCTAATTCCATAGTATATATACATATTTAAATATTATACTAGTTCTCTACTTAATAGGGCTTTATGATACCTATTTGTCTATATTCTTCTCTTTGACTGATGTCATTCAATTCCCCACAGCTTCAACTACCACCTAAGACTTGCCAACAACTTGCAAAAGTTGTTGACTCTATTCTCTTTCAGAGTCACAGACCAATTTCTAACCATCTACTAAAAGACGTCACCAGTATATTAGTAGAACCTCAATTACGACATAGCCAAACTTGAACACAAACACCACATTCCCTCACAAACTTCCTTTTTCCTGCATCCCAGTGTTAGTGACTGATATCAGACACTGGCAGGTCATTCAACCTGGAATGCTCAGAGGTCTTCTGAGTACATCTCCGTCTCTTATACGGCACAGCCAAGGTCACCAAGCTCTACCAAGTCTACCTCCAAAAAAAAAAAGCCAGTGGCCCCTCTTCCTCAAAGCTCAGCCACAAATTTAGCTCAAGTATGCATCTGCAGGCTTGGATTATTGCACTTGCCCTACAATAGCAAACCATTCACTTCCCCTCCAGCCCTGTTCTCCCTCTTCAAATAATTTTCTGTACTGCCAAGAGAATTACTTTGCTAAAATTAGCTCAGAAACTTTTGATGATTTCCTACTGCCCTGAAAATAAAATCTGAGCTCCTTCCTTAGCATGGCATAAAAAGGACGCTACAAAAGAATCTGGTCTAGACTGTTTCAGGACTAAATTCTCACCACCAAACCTTCAAGCATCCTACTCTACTCTTCACTAATCCCTGAAGAGGCAGTATACTTCTTTACTCCTTTGTGTCTTTGCAGATCTATTCCTTCTGCCCAGATCACCTTTTGTTCCCTTCTCTGCTTCACAAACTGCTACTCATTCTTTTAAGGCCAGTTCAAACATTATGTTTTCTGTGAAAACTTTCTGGATTTTTCCAGCAGAGACAGTATCCTATGGCCATCTCGCTCAGAGCTTAACAACAGACAGGTGCTCAATTATGGTTCTCTTAGCTGAAGTATCTTAAAATGGTTTACTGACAGAAAACTTGTGGGAAAACTGCCTATGCCTAACAAAGCATCTGACTGAACAAAAGATTCAGATATTAAGTACCTTCCAGTCTTTGGGATCAAGTGTTTTCAACATGGGAAACTCTTCTAACTGCAATTCTTCATCTTCCGATTCCTCTGATAACTCTTTCTTATCCTCCAGTTCCTGAAAAGAGGCAGAAGCATTCCTGTTTCTCCTCTTAACAAAAGCTTCAAACCATCTTCCCACAGGTTCAACTTGACAGAGTGTTGAGGCTGTGATTGAAAGCGTTAAGAGAGGCTTCAATGTATTGCATGGAATAAATCTATTTCAAGGCAATAAATAAGATCAAAACAGCGATAGCATCAGAATGTAATTTTAAAACCATCAACTAAGGAAATAATTGCAGTACAGGGATACTTGGGAGATAGTGCAGGTTTGGTTCCAGACCACCACAATAAAGCAAAAATACTGCAAAAAAGTGAATCAAATATGTTTTTTGGTTCCTCAGTGCATATAAAAGTTCTGTTTACGCTATGCTAACGTCTAAGAAACAATGGACACACCTTAATTGAAAAATACTTTATTGCCCAAAAATGGTAACCATCATCCAGGCTGTCAGCTAGTCATAATCACTGATCACAGATCACCATGACAAACAACAATGAAAAAGTCTGAAATACTGTATTACCAAAATGTGACAGAGACCCAAAGTAAGCAAATACTGCTGGAGAAATTGTGCTGATGGATTTGCTCAACACAGGGTTACCATAAACCTTCAATTTGTAAAAAATGCAGTATCACTGAAGCACAATAAAGTAAAATGCCATAAAACAAGGTAAGCCTGCAATCCAGTTAACATGAGGGTTAGCAATAATCATTTCCTAGTATTCAGAGTATTCAAACCACCTCTTTGAGTTATCTGACAAAGCATTCAGCAACGTCAACAATAAATCAATACTTTTCTGAAGGTATGAGAGGAAGGTGAGGAACAGGGATAACTGCTGCCAACTGCTTTACTGTTAGACCAATAACTGTAATAAAACAATAAATGATAAACTGTCTCCAAAATACTAACCTCATCAAAAAACTGTTCTAAAAACAACTCAAAATATTTTAACTAAAACCTTGAATTCAGCTTTTAAAAATTTTAAGAACTCACTAGCAATGATTCTGGAAGACAATTCTCCAAGCAGCTAAAGAGGTTTAACTAACACAGCTATGCTATAGGGTAAAAGCTCTGGATCTGATATCAAAAGCTCTGGATTTAGTCTAAGTCTGACAATTAGCAACTACGTGCAATGGGTCAGAGATGTCTTCAACCGTAATATGGGAACAATATTTATCTTCTATGGCTCCTTGGAAGACTGAATGAAAAACCGTATTTGAAACCACTCTGAAAATCACAACCTCTTGAATCAAAGTAAGGTTTTACGAAGATAAATCACTGCACATTTGTACATTAACGACTCAAAAAAGGTCATCTGAGTCAGGGGGAAAAAACCATGAACACTTTAACTTCATAGTCCACGCAAAAGCAAAAGACTTTGCCCTGTAGCAATAAGTAACTCAAATGTTGTTTCCCATTGTACCTAATGGCCACAATTTTCTAAAAATAACTTATTTTTCATGCTTTAGTTGGTTTGGGAAATTAAGATTTCCTGTACCATACACAGGAGAGAATTCAAACACTATGTTCAAGAAGTACTAGCTGTGTGGTATGGGTGTGGCTTTTAAGAACATCACCTTTCAAGCCTTTCCTTTTAGTTTAAGATCACAGAGACTTCCGCAAGCAGAACACAACACGTGCCATGAGATAGGATCAAAATCCAACAACTGTCTCTATAAGCGGCTATGGTAATTAACGTGGATGGCTGAAACTAGAGACTAAGTTTATCATACCCACGACTGTCCTGGGCTATAAATTTAAGAAACTACAGAAGCAGTCAACTCTCAATGACTCTTTCAAAGTCTGCCTACACAAATCTTAGCAGCATCACCGGCAAAGGTCTTTTCATACTGAGGTTTTGAGTATGAGGAGCAGTCTCTAAGCTTTGACATTTAAAAATCAAAGAAGGTACTAACACAGAGAGGGAGAAAGATGTTTAACAGAGCACCAGCAGCAAGGCTTTGTACGACGCGAGGCACGTGGGAGCTCGCTGCGGGCAATCTCTTGACCTAGGCAAGGAGATGCTTACAAGAACCTTTTTAGGCTACTAGACGGTTCGGCCCCGAACTGCTCCGCCCGATCCATGAGTCAGCAGCGGCGAAAGGAGGAAGAACTGTCGGGGCAGAAAGAAGACGCCCCCTCCCTTCTTCCAGTCTGGAGAAGGATTTCTTTTGCCTGGAGCAAAAAGTCACTCGTCACGGCCCACGCGTCCGGGTGCCAGGCACCAGGGACAAGAAGGGAGAGATTTCGGGGTCGCGCAGGTGGAGGGCGGAGGCAGGGGCGGCTAAGAGGGGACCAGCCGGGGTTGAGTGGGCACGTACCAGAGGTCAGAGCGTGGGTGATGGCGGTGCCCTGGCCGTCCGCAGCGCTCGGCAGGAGCAGCATGATGGCGCCGGGGCCGGCCCCGCAGGCGCAGCGGTTAGCGTCCTGGGCCGGGGGCGCTTAGGGTCCCCTCCGGCTCTACCTCTGGGTCCGAGCCTCGCGCCTTGGCTCTACGACGCCCAGGAACCGGCGCATGGAGACGACCAACAACTACTTCCGGGATGGATCTTTCGCGGTGCGGAGGCCAATTCCACCCGCACACACCGCGCCAACGTGTGCGGCAGCCTAGTTACTCTAATGACTCGGATCCGGCTGGGGACCAAGACTCACAAAAGAAAGGTTCCTAGACTCCTCAGTTCCGCGGCGAAAAGGATTACTTTATTCCCCTAGGTGCGATACGTGGAGCATAATTTTCTGAAGCAGTTCCTACTATGCTATTTTTATTTTTAAATCACTATTTGCCCGAGACTAACCACTAACTTCTCAAGTAGCTCTACTTATATAAATAAAAAATGAAAAGATATCTATGCATTAATATTGGGAACAATTATTGTAGTCTATATACATCTATAGAGAATTTTGTACATATACCTATATTTGCACTTATATAAATAATAATGGCAGCCTGTATTTGTTGCGATATTACTCAGTAATTTACCTGCGTTGTCTCGTTTAATCCTTGTAACGTTTGGCAAAGAACACCTCCTCAGTGTTAGCTTCTACTGGAAGACCGGCAATCTTTTTACCCTGTTCTAAAAGCATGAAGTTTTTTTTGTTGTTGTTGTTGTTTTTCTAAGATATTACCAATTACAGAACTCTGGAACTTAATTGTTTAATGTATAATAAAATCCACTGTACGCTTATTATGATTCCTTCTTACGGTCAAAAGCAAGAACTAGCAAAAGAAAACCAGTCGATGAAGATTCACACACATCCCCTCCACACTAAGCTTCCCCCCCCCCCCATCCCCAGTATCTGGAATAGGTTGCACAAAATAAAAGACTTGATGTGCTACCCTTTGGGAAAGAGCACCGGAAGTTAGAGAATTATTCTCTATGAATTACATTTTCAGTTAAATCCATTGATTTGTCCCGTTATCTACCCCATGACAAAATTGTCACTTCACAACTGACATTTCAAAACCTAAGATAAGCAACTCCCCCTAAAGCTATCCCTGACCCCTTGCTTAAAAAAAAAA
>NW_024412391.1:79893075-79964626 GCF_014898765.1 Herpailurus yagouaroundi
TTTTTTTTTTTTTTTTTTTTTTTTTGAGAGAGAGAGAGCAGGGGAGGGGTAGAGAGAGAGAGGGACGCAAAGGATCCAAAGCAGACTCTGGGCTAGAGCCCTGACAGGAGAGAGCCCACCTGATACAGGGCTCAAAATCACAAACTGTGAGATCATGACTTCAGCCCAGGTGGGTTGCTTCACCAACTAAGCCACCCAGGTTTCCCAACCCCTTTCTTTATTAATGCAACCACTTGTTAAAACAGGCTCTAAGGCTCAAAGTAACCTGACTCCACTTTCTTAATTTTATTCTTACACCATTCTCATCCATTCTCCGCCCCGCCCCCAACCTACCCCATGTGGTCTTACAATGACCTCTAAGGTCATAGGTTTTTTTTTTTTTTATTGTGATAAAATACACTTAACATGAAATTCACATACTAACCATTTTTCAGTGTGCAGTTCAGTAGTGTTAAATACGTTTGTTTTGTTGAAATACCATTTTCAAAAATCTTAATCTTGCAAAATTGAAACTCTGTACCCATTAAGTAACAAGCCTCCATTTCTACCTCTCCTCAGTCTCTGGAAATCACCATTCTAATTTCTGTCTTTATGAATTTGACTACTTTGGGTACCTCATATAAGTGGAATCATACACTATTTGCCTTTTGGGGACAGGCTAATTACTTAGCATAGTGTCTTCACAATTCTAATGTGTCAGAATTTCTTTCCTTTTTAAGGCTGAATAATACTCCATTGTATGCACATTTTACTTATCCATTTGTCTGCCAATGGGGTTGCTTCCACCTTTTGGCTATTGTGGCTAATGCTGCTATGACCACGGGGATATAAATTTTTTTGAGACCTGGCTTTCCATTCTTCTGAGTATATCCAGAACTGAATTTGCTGGATCATATGGTAATTCTACTTTTAATTTTTTGAGGAACAGCCATACTATTTTTCATAGAGGTTACACCATTTTATATTGCCACCAACAGTATAGGTTTCCTTTTCTTCACATCCTCACCAACAGTTTCTTTCTCCTCACCCCCGCTTTTTGATAATAGCCATTCTAATGGGTCTAAGGCACTATTTCATGGTTTTGAAATGAAAATGGCTAGTGGTGTTGAGCATCTTTTTTTATACGCTTGCTGGCCATTTGTATACCTTCTTTGGGGAGATTTCTACTCAAGTCCATTCCCTATTTTTAAAATGGGGCTGTTTTCTGGGGCGCCTGGGTGGCTCAACCGGTTAAGCCTCCCACTTCCAGCTCGGTAATGATTTCATGGTTTGGGAGTTTGAGCCACTTATCAGACTCTGTGTTGATAGCTCAGAGCCTGGAGCCTGCTTCAGATTCTCTCTCTCTCTCTCTCTCTCTCTCTCTCTCTCTGCCCCTCACCTGCTCACACTCTGTCTCTCTCTCTTAAAAATAAATGTTGAAAAAATAAAATGGGGTTGTTTTCTTGTTGATTGGTAGTTCTTCATATACTCAGGATATTAATCCCTTACCAGATATATGACGTGCAAATACTTTCCCCATCCAGTAGGTTGTCTCTCCACTATGCACTGAGTCCTTTAACACAAAGAAGGGTCAGACTTTTCATTTCCAAATTCTACAGTTATTTATCAATTCCTGTTTGCCTCCTAAACGAATTTATTTCAAAACCTGCTCTTTTCCTGGACTTCCCTGTATCTGAGGCACCACTCTTCTTTGGCAGGGGGCTCAAAAATTGAAACTCTTCATCTCCTCATCCCATGCTAACATCAAATTAAGGAACAACTTCCATATCTCTTCACTGTATTCGTAGATCTAGCCACTACTTAATGCGTATCTAATATGTCAGATACTTTGAAAACACTAGTTGTTTATTTTTTTTTTTCAACGTTTATTTATTTTTGGGACAGAGAGAGACAGAGCATGAACGGGCGAGGGGCAGAGAGAGAGGGAGACACAGAATCGGAAACAGGCTCCAGGCTCTGAGCCATCAGCCCAGAGCCTGACGCGGGGCTCGAACTCACGGACCGCGAGATCGTGACCTGGTTGAAGTCGGACGCTTAACCGACTGCGCCACCCAGGCGCCTCTGAAAACACTAGTTGTTTAAAGCCTCCACAATGCTGCGAGGCAAAGGAAAAATTAAAGCAGAGAGAGTAACGAAGTTACCCAAGAGTGAACAGTAAATGAATGACTAAATTAGGATTTACGGTCAGGACTGAGCCACGGTTGGTCTTAAAAGGCCGTCGCTCAGGGAATCTCCCCATGGTGAGGGGCCAGGGACCACCCGCGTCCCCCTCCCACAGGGAATTCTTCCTAGACCACGGAACCGGGAGCAGGACACGAGCCCGCCTCCCGGGGCTCCCTTCCGGTTCTCGTGCGCAGAGTAAAAGGGTCCGTAGAGCTCAGCTTACTTCCGGTGAGGAAAGGAAGGAGCGGCACCACCGGAAGCGAGAGAGGTGCTGTGTAATCACCTAAGAGCTGAGGCCTTTGGAGCTCCTAAAATGCCTGATTACCTCGGTGCCGATCAGCGGAAAACCAAAGAGGATGAGAAGGACGACAAGCCCATCCGAGGTCAGTTGACATAGGCAGGAGCTCCGGGCCGGAGCAGGGCCAGGCTTGGCCCCGGAGGAGAGGCTGGAGTCCCGCTCGCCACTCGGCCCTGTGCCCCTTTTGTGCCCCCGATGATTTCGTCGGGGGCGGCAGCCGGCTTACCCTGGCTGCCTCTTCTGTGTCCCTCATGCTACTCCAAGTTCTGTATTCATCTCTCGCTGATCGACATTTTTATTCATATTCAGCTAAGGTCCTGATGAAGTTACTCACCCTGCTTGGTCTTGCAGGCCTTGAAAAGTTTCCCTGCCTGGTGGTGCTTGGTCACCTGTATCCTCTTTCTGCTCCTCCTCCCCCTCAAGTGGGATGGCTTGGTGCTGTCACTGTGTAGTCAGGATCCTGAGAAGTAATTTTCTTTTTTAAAAAAAACATTCCTTTGAGTACCTAATTTATTCATATGGTTCAAAACACTAAATGCATAAAAAAAGACACATTGAAAAAGTGGTCCTTGGCCCCAGGCGTGCATGCATGATCCGCCGAGGCAACTAGTGTTGCCATTTTGCGTTATCTTTCTAGACATTTTCTGTGCATATCAAGGGTTTGTTCTTTACATAAAATGTAGCGCATTGTATATATACATTTTCGGATTTTAATGTGTCTTAGGGATAAGTTCATATCGTTATGTGTAAGGCGTCAGTGCTGTCTGCCTGTCTGCATCTGCATAGTATCCCACTTTTTTGGGTGAGTAGTAATACATATAATTAATCCTTAGTGATGCACATATAGGTGTCTTTCAATCTGGTGGCCATTCTAGAGCAGTGAATAACCTTGTTCGTGTACCTTACCACAGACACAAACACAAGCGGGAGGGTGAATGTTGGAAGTGGAGTTGTAATTTTGAAAATGTGAAATTACTCTCTGTAGAGAACACCGCCACGTGACACTTCTCCTCACAGTGCAGGTGATACGCACACGGAGCTCACAGGATTTCTTCCCCTTTTAGTTCCATCTTTATGCTCTTTTCTTCTTTTGTTCCTGACACGCTATTTAAAAAATATTCTTGCAGTGTTTTTGTTGTTGTTTTTCCCTTTTTCTCTCTTCCCTTCCTAAACAACTTCAACCTCTCCTAGCACTGTTTTTTCTTCTTTTCCACCTTCCCCCCACCAAAGAGATTTTCTCTTTATTTCATCCCACACTCTACTGTTTGCCTTGAAAGTGTTTTAGGATACTGCAGACCTCAGAGCTACTCAGGCACCTGGTGGAAAACTTAGTCACAGAGGTCTAATATCTCATCTGTCCATTTCTCTGGGTATGCCATCATTCTGTAAATGTATTACTAGATTTATTCCTTGCATATAATTATGATTAACGTGTATAGAGTTTTAGGTACTTCTTCATCCATATCTTATCTGACCTTTAAAGCAACATTGTGAGGGTGAAATTATTGTTATCTCTGTTTCTCAAAGATGACAAAACTGATGCTTAAAGTGGGTTTTCCAACATTACCTGGCAATTGCATGACGTTGCTGGGACTTTGCTAGCACCCAGGTCATTTTGATTCTCAACCTCTGTTCTTTGGGCTTCCTGTTTTTGTGTCACATCCCTTTGAGACTCTTCAGCAGCTGTGTTATACACTTTGTAAAATTCTGCCTTCACCCAATTAGTTAAAAGTTCCTGGAGTCCAGGAACTAGTTGTTGGTTGTATTTATATCATTACAACTTTGCATAGTTTTTCTCACTCAGTTACTGAATGTAAATTGAACAGAATTGTTAGCTCTACTTTCCTCTTTTTGAATCTCATGTATTCTCTCTTATTTTAGCTCTGGATGAGGGGGATATTGCCTTGCTGAAAACTTACGTAAGTCGTTTTCAATGTCTACCAAGTATAGATGTTTTATGTTGAAAGTACTATTGTTGGTACTAGCCTCCCAAAATAATTAGAAGAGAATGTCTGTAATCCTCACTGAAAAAAGTTACATACCACAGTTTCTCTCCAGATTAGATCAGAGAGCAAATATTTAGCATGTCAAAGCGCATACATTTTTTATACTATTTGTAATTAAGTGTGGTGCTATATTGAAAGATATTTGAAATAACTTAGACAAATGTTTACTATATTTAAAATGTATGTACCTGAATTAGATCTGAAGTAGAAAGTTTCAATGCTTAGGGCTTGTAGTTGGGTTAATTTCAGGCATGATTTTCATTTGTTACCTTGCATAATAGTGCATTGTGTCTTTGGGCAAAAATATTAGTTTGGGAATACTTCTGAAAATGATATACTCTCTCTACTTCCACATCACAAGCATTGGGACAATAATAGCTATTGAGATTGTAACTGTTAAAAGTTTCTGTCTGCAGTTTCGTAAATTGTTGATGTCTTGATATTCTAATTACAGTGATTTTTATCTCCTAGGGTCAGAGCACTTACTCTAGGCAGATAAAGCAGGTTGAAGATGACATTCAACAACTTCTCAAGAAGATCAATGAGCTTACTGGTGTGTATTTCATTATTCTTGTCTCTTATCTTTAAATGTAATGTGTTAATTACATCTAAGGAGTTTAAATACAGATGTTATTCCTTCGTGAATTATAGACAAAAAAAAATTACTATCCTTCCTGTCTGTTAAGAAATTGGATCTCCTTTAGTAATCTTTCACTACCTTTTACAACCAAATATAATGCTTAAGCAGTTAAGCAACATCATCCTTTAAGCAAGTAATGTTTCTATTGCTCAGAGACAAGTTCAGTAGACTCTAATAAACAAGTAAAAATTTCTTAGCGAATAAAAATGTGGTCTCACATGGTATTGCTTAAGTAAGTGGGCTATTGCCCAGTAGTTGGAAACTTTTCTGCTCATGAGTTGGAAACTTGAGTGGTGCAGTTTCATAGTATTTGTCAAATATAGTGTTGGATTTTGGCTTGTGACTACTTTAGGGCAGTGGTTTTCAACTGGGGTGATTTTGCCCCAGCATCCCTTTCCCCCAGGACATTTGGCAGTGACTGGAGATACTCTTGATTCTCGTGACTTGAAGGGGAGGTGGTGCTGGTGGCATCCAGTGGCTAGAGGCCAGGGATGCTGCCGACTGTAACACACAGGACACTCCCCACTGCCACATATTCAGTCCAAAATGTCATTGGTGCTGAGGCTGTGGAAGCTTGCTTCAAGGTGATGCATTACATTTCAGTGAACCTTGTTATCCTTCTTTATGTAGGTATCAAAGAATCTGATACTGGCCTGGCCCCACCAGCACTCTGGGATTTGGCTGCAGATAAGCAAACACTGCAGAGTGAACAGCCTTTGCAGGTTGCAAGGTATGCATAGCACTCCTTGGAAATTTATTCTTATCTGTATGCTCAAGCACTTTTTAGAATCCGAGGTATAATGCAATAGTTCATAAAAGTTTTTTATTCCACATTCTGCATAAATAAAGCTTTCTCCAGAAGTATCTGGGATTAAATTTTATGCCTTCAGTAATTATTCAAGAAGTAGGTAAAGACATAATCATATAAAAGATTCAAATGATACAGAAAGATCAGATGAAGACATGAGAACCTCCCTTCCCATCTTCACTGTCCCACTGCCCCTTCTTCAGCTACAACTGAAAATAGTTTGGTCCTCTTAGTCGTCCTATGTCTTCATGTATATATTTGCATGCAAAGAAACATATCCTGATTTTTTTTTTTTTTTTTTTTAGTACCTCTATTTCTGGTTTCTCTTGGTTTCTTTTTTTTTTTTTTTTTAATTTTTTTTTTCAACATTTATTTATTTTTGGGACAGAGAGAGACAGAGCATGAACGGGGGAGGGGCAGAGAGAGAGGGAGACACAGAATCGGAAACAGGCTCCACGCTCTGAGCCATCAGCCCAGAGCCTGACGGGGGGCTCGAACTCGCGGACCGCAAGATCGTGACCTGGCTGAAGTCGGACGCTTAACCGACTGCGCCACCCAGGCGCCCCTGGTTTCTCTTGGTTTCTAAAAATTTTGTAATATTCTGTAGATGTTGGTCTGTTTACAATTTCTGTTATTCTTCATGGTGCTACATTGAACGTTCATGTTAAATATTTCTCTATGTGTGTGCATTTATTTCTTAGTATAGCTTATTAGCAGTGGAATTATGAGGTCAAAGGCATTTACAGTTTTGAAAATCTGGAAAAAGGTGATTTGACCAGTTCATACTCCTTAACATGAGGTTTTGAGGCAAATGCCTGTTTGCCTGATCAATATAAGATATGTGATCATCAATTTTTACACTTTTGCCATGTGGGGGAAAATATCTCATCTTAATTTGCATTGTGCTGATTACTGGTGTGATAGCTGCTTCTTATACTTACTAAACATTTGTGTTTCTCTGTCCATTCATATTTTGTTCTATTGGTTTGTTTCTTGTGAATTTTTAGGAGCACTTTACATATTGTACATATTTATCTTTTCTTTAATATTCTACAAATATTTTTTTCCCATTCTGTCGCTTGACTTTTAACTTGTTGCTACCTTTTGTTGTACTAATGTTTAAAGTTTTTAGGAGGCAAATAAAATATGTAAACATTTTCGTTATACCTTTTGGGTTTGAATGTTGCTCAAGAAGCCTTAGCCCAATTCAAGATTGTATTCTTCTGTGTTTTATTCTAATCACTGGAAATTTTATTTTCATTTTATCTCTTTACTATGGTAAAGGTTATTTTTCCTTTCCTCTTTTCCTTTATCCCTTACTCCCTTTTTCTGTCTTTCCCATTTATTTTGGTTTATTTTTCAGTTTTATCATGGTTTTAAGGAGTTAAATAGTTCTATAACAATAGTTGTCTTTCCCAATTCCTCTTCCTTAGAGACATCTCTTTTCAAAATTTTTAGCTGGTTATTTTGATTTCTACCTTCATGATTCTTATGGACAATGCAAAATCTTATGTATTGTAGATTACATCTTGATTATTTTTTTTAGCTTTAGATATCATCTCTTGGCCTGAGGATTTCATTTTGTTTCCTCTGTCATTCCCAATAGGATAGGATACTTTTCCTATCCTACATCCTTAATTACATTAAAAATTTGGCTAGATCAGTATTCATTGATTTCACAACTGTGGCTAAGTAGTGCTATTTATAAAGAGGCAAGTAGTAAATAAACTGATTGCTTTTTCTTTCTTGTACCAGTTTTTATTTTTCTTGTCATAACCATCTCGTTTTCCTATATGCCTGGTTTTCTATGTATATAAATACTCAACTAAATTGATCTTCAGAAGTGTTAAGTCCATCAGGTTTTTTCTCACATATGCCTCAGGTGTGTCCTCTGCACCAGGATTCTCTCTGGTCCATTTTCCTGAAGAAGTCTTTCCCAGCACTTGCCAACCTGCTTCAGTGCACTACTGGTGGCCCTTTCCACTTACGAAATCGCAACCATCCTGTGACCTCTTCCCCTGCAGGTTCCCTTTGCTTCTCTCCTGTTGTTTATGTACCATGAGTTTGTCTTTTTGGTTTACTTACACCCGCATTAGGTGGGCTCTGTTCTCTGGTAGCTTCCTGAAAGAGGTCAGTTGGGATGTCATATTTGGAGACTACGTATGTCTGAAAAGGTCTTGGCTGATACAGAGTTCCTTCTTCAGAATTTTGAAGGCAGCATTCCATTGTCCTCCAGCTCCTGGTATTGTTGGTCTGAAGTTGCTCTGATTCCCAGTCCCGTACATGTGACCTGTTTTTCATCTGAAAGTCATAGGGTCTCCTTGTTCTCGTGGTTCTGAACTTTCATGACTACATGCCTCAGTACTGATCCATTTCATCCACGGTGCTGGGCTCTCCTGGTCTTCACGGTGGTGGTTTTTCTTGAAATTATTTCTTACTGATTTCCCATGTTCTTGGTCCTCTGTTCCAGACTTCAGACTTCTATTCTTTGGAAATTGGGCCTCCTGGATATCTCCACTAATATACTAATCTTTCTCTCCTGCTTTTTTTTTGTTTTTTTTTTTTTGTTGTTGTTGTTGTTTGTTTGTTTTTGGTCTTTTTGTTTTACTTTTGTGAGATTTTCTTAACTTTATCTTTGAGTCTTTTTTTTTGAGAAAGAGGGAGAGAGAGAGCACCTGCATGTGTAAGGGAAAAGGGAGAGAGAATCTCAAGCAGGCTCCATGTACAGTGCAGAGCCTGATACCGGTCTCGATCTCACAACTCTGAGATCATGACCTGAGCTGAAATCAAGAGTCAGACTCTTAACCAACTGAGCCACCCAGGCGCCCTAGACTACTTGCTATTATTATGTACATGGTATTACAGATTTGCCTTCACCATGTCACACAGAAAAAGAAATTAAAATACATTTAAGTTAAAAATAGCAACAATGATAAAAATGGATTTGAAGTATAAACTCAGGAAAGAATGAAAACATATTACTTAACTTGATGTAAAATGACTGTCTTTCCAATGGGAAAATAAAATGGAGAGTAACTTAAGATATAGAAGAGTATTACAAATAAACAAACATAGTTAAGAAAATGAAATGAGTGAACTTATTGGGGCACCTGGGTGGCTCAGTCAGTTAAGCGTCCGACTTCGGCTCAGGTCATGATCAGGTGATTTGTGAGTTCGGGCCCCGCAGTGGGCTCTGCACTGGTGGTGCGGAGCCTGCTTGAGATTCTTTCTTTCTATTCCTTCCCCACTTGCTCGCTCTCTCTCTCTCTCTCTCTCTCTCTCTCTCTCACAAAATAAATAAACTTAAAAAAAAATTAGAGAACTTTTAAAAAAAAACTGTTTTAATTAAACTTTATTTTTGAGAGAGAAAGATAGAGCGTGAGCAGGGGAGGGGCAGAGAGAGAAAGGAAGACACAGAATCTGAAGCAGGCTCCAGGCTCCGAGCTGTCATCACAGAGCCCGATGTAGGGCCCGAACTCACAAACTGAGATCATGACCTGAGCCGAAGTTGGATGCTTAATCGACTGATCCACCTAGGCGCCCATAGAGAACTTCTTAATGTTGAAATATTTGGGTTTAATTTTCTAGGGCAGTGTATCTTTTGAAAATTTTCCAGTTTAGCTAAAGTGGAGTGGACCCTTGGGGTTGCGCATACTCCATAGAAAAAGGTCTTTAATAGTGGCCTAATTTCTGCAGTTCTCATTTACACCTGCTCATCAGTTTACTGCTTGCCCAGGACAGAATCTAGTTACTTGAATTCATTATTAGTGGTTTAGGTTCTTTAATCAAGCCTTTTGCTCTTAGGTGTACAAAGATCATCAATGCTGATTCGGAGGACCCAAAGTACATTATCAACGTGAAGCAGTTTGCCAAGTTTGTGGTGGACCTTAGTGATCAGGTGGCACCTACTGACATTGAAGAAGGGATGAGGGTTGGGTAAGATTCTACTTATACTCTGCTTTCATTAAAGATACCACGTCACATTCACATCCTTGGCTTTCTTTTGAATGAATGGGCTGGGGGCCACAGAATACAGGGATACTGTGCAGTAGAGTACTACAGTTGGACATCCTTTCTTCTGCATCAGCTTCCTGACCTCCCACCCACCTCCTTTCTCCCACCCCCACTGGGGCTTTAAATGTCATACTCCAAGAAGTGCAGGATTTTAGAGTTGAGTTTACCAGTCTGTTGAAGGTAACATGGTGTAAGGAGAGGAAGAACTTGCTCTAGGATAGTTAGGATTAAGGAAGTTATATACGATACATGTAATTAACTTAGTAAATTTTTTGAATGTATTGAGTGAGGATATTTTTTGTCTCTTTAGTGTGGACAGAAATAAGTATCAAATTCACATTCCGCTGCCTCCCAAGATTGACCCAACGGTTACCATGATGCAGGTAAGAAAATGCGGGAGGGAAAAGGAATGACACGACTTTGAATACAGTTGCATCCATCTCAAAGGTTGACTAGAAATATTGACTAGAAACCTGTCAATATGTGGGCATATACTGAAGAGCTGCGAAAATGTTTTAAGCAGTTTTTCAGATGAGAAAGTCTTTATCAGTCTTTCTTTTTCTGGTTTGTCTCTTTTACTGGTTATCATAGCAAGTAATAACAGCAAGTGGTTCTAGGACACTGGACAATGTATTCCATTTTTATTAAAATTCTTACTTGTTAGGAGTCTGATTTTCCTTTTAGGGTATTGGGTCTGCTCTACTGGATAGAACATTTGAACTAGTATTCAAAAGCCTGTGGCTTTTTACGTTCTACATTTTCATCCTTAGGTGGAGGAAAAACCTGATGTCACATACAGTGACGTGGGTGGCTGTAAAGAACAGATTGAGAAACTTCGAGAAGTAGTTGAAACCCCATTACTTCATGTAAGTGGCTGAGTCTGTGTACTTAAATTGCCTGTCATTAGATAGCTTTAAAAATTTTATATTTTCCTTAGTGAGGGGGTAGAAGATAGAGGTGTGGTGAATTAGTATGTCCCAGGAGAGAAAGCAAATCAAGTGGTCAGGCCTACTCTAAGCAGAAAGATCTGCTATTTTGAGTGACAGGAGTTTGAGGTGTAACCTTTAGCAAGATGTTAAATATGAGTTATTGTAGAAGGAACCATGTGTTTTAATGATACCAAGAGGAAATTGAATCAAATTAAGCTGAGGAGGATAATGGAAAACTGGAATATTAAATACCATAATTCTTTTGTTTTTTAAAACAGTACTTTTTTTTAAATTAGAGGGAAAAATGTATTGTTAAGGAGAAATACCTTTAAAAGCTGTTCAGCATTATGTACTGATATGAGTCTAGTTTAGGTCTTATGTCTTAGAATAAGTAAAATTCTTATTAAGTATATTGATTATGGAGTCAATAATTTTGATTTAAATATGATATAGAAGTAGTTTTGTTTTTATCATACGTAAGTAATAAATGTAAAAATCCTGTCTCCCTCACAGCCGGAGAGGTTTGTTAACCTTGGCATTGAGCCTCCCAAGGGTGTGCTGCTCTTTGGCCCACCAGGTACAGGCAAGACACTCTGTGCTCGGGCTGTTGCTAACAGGACAGATGCTTGCTTCATTCGAGTTATTGGATCTGAACTTGTACAGAAGTACGTTGGTGAGGTAAAGTAAATTGATCAAAACATATGTAGCCCCATGGAAGATTTATAATGTGGAATAGCAGTTCTGATGAAGTTTTGGGGTGATGGGGTTCGTGGGGTCCAGAGCTGACAAGAAAGAATTCTTGAAGACATCTTTGGTGCAGAAAGGTGGGGACAAGACCCATGGGCAGGAAGAGCTGCACTGGGGTTGTGATGGGTAACTCATTATATACCCTCAGGTTGGGGGCGGTCAGGGATAGAGTAAGTCTCTGGCATTTTGGAAATAAGGTTTCCAAGACCATGAGAGGTTAGCTGTTGTTAGGGAAACACCATTTATTACTGTTTAATAAAACCTCAGTCATGAGACCCTTCAAATGTATATCGGGGGGCCATAAGCTTGAAGTATGATTGCCATTATATATCTTGGGGCAGTTGAGATAAAGGAAGTAGACTTACAAGATCCTTGAGGTTGGGATATTGTTAAGCCAAGATTCACTTTTGCTCCTAGCAAAGTACATCTAGGCAGCTGAGCTCCTAGAGGGAGGTCACTCTGCTGGTTTCAAGGACTTGTCTATGGGCTGTAGGCAGTAAGGGAATTTAATTTGTCATTTGCTTTCGTTTCCCACATTACCATGGCAAGCACATAAACCCTTTTCCTTTGTTCTTGGGTAGCAAGGAGTGTCCGAGGGTTATTACACATAGTCCGCCGGGAGGTGGGGGTTGCTGTTAGCCTGTACTTTGCCCTCAGCTTGCCTTGCACTCCCTCATCAATTCCACGTTGAATGACTGAGACTTGAAATTTTTTTGATTGATGGTTTGTAATTAGTAGTTCAGAAGCCACCAGCCTTTCCTTGTGGTCACTGGAACTAAACAACTGCTTAAAATTTTTAATCAGTATGCTGGGACCTTTTCTACAGATTTGGTGTGTAAGACCCCAGAAACGTGGTGAATTGTGCATTTAAAAGTGTACTTTTATTTCAGAGGCAATGTTTCATATTCTACTGAGAAAGAACATAGTTGTCTGTATATGTGTGACACATACGTATACATGTGTATATATGTTCTCATTAGAGAGGAAGTCTAGGGCTGTATATATTGCATCTGAAGCATTAACAACTCATATACTTAGAATGAGAATTAGTAAAGGAGCTGTATTAGTTAAGGTATAATTTTATTCCTTGATCAAAACTTACAAATTAAAATTGGTGATCAGAAATGCCAAGTGATAAATCAGATGCCATTTTTTATTTCCTCAAGTTTAACTGATTGAAATGGTGCATTTAACTGTTAATTTGATCTCTTCAAGTCTGGAAGTTATTGGCTATTTAATAGGTAAAGAATCATGAAATTAATACTGTTTTGAAGCTAATGAGATTAATGTGATGGAATAGGTAACAAATTTCATTTTTTTTTTTTTTTGAAAAAGCTTTTGGTAATAATTGTTGAGAACACTGTTAGGAATATTGAAAGGTTTGAAGCATAATTTCTTACTGTACTTAAAAGTTTTTTTAAACCAACTCTGAATTAAATTATTTTCTCATTAGGGGGCTCGAATGGTTCGGGAGCTCTTTGAAATGGCCAGAACAAAAAAAGCCTGCCTTATCTTCTTTGATGAAATTGATGCTATTGGAGGTATGGGCAGTATTTTAGAGTACTACTTTAGGATTGGGTTTCGTGAGTGTTTTAAAGTAATATGTGTAGAGTTCTCTTGATACGTTAATCTTGTACAAAATTTTAATTCCAGCTCTTGTATGAGCTCTGGCGTGTCGGAGCTACAGATCTAATAACCAGTAGAGATACATTATTAGGAAAAAAGAAACAGAGCATTGCTATTTCTCCAAGTCTTTATCTTTGTATTACTTTTCCTAATTTCATTCACATGACCCTTGTTTTCACACTTGAACAACTCTTAACTTAGGATACAGCTTCACTTAATGTGATCAGAAAGCTTTGGGGCATAATTTAATTGGTGGTGGTTTTTCATGAAACATACCTAAAAGAATGTTCTTGTTGGCTTCGTCTATTTGATGAAATAAAATATTAGCTGTGGGATCTGGACAGGTTATTCTAACTCTGAGACTCTGTTCACTTGCCTTATAAAGGGAATAATTCATACCTTGTTAATTTTATGGGTGTTTGGTTTGAAGTAAGTCATAAATGAGATAGACCTTGAAAGCTACTCTTCTGGAGGCCTGAACTGTTACAGTAGTCTTTAAGAGTAATCATTCTTAATAGCTGGAGGAATTGGCGTATGTTCAGTTAATGAACTTAGTGACAAAAATGACTTGAAAATATAGTTGCACCCTGTAATGCTGTTTGGGGACTGCAGTTAGGTTACCCCGAGTCTTGTTTTTAGACAGATGAGTGTTGTTGAGTTTGGATGCTTCTGTGGTTAATGTCTTCAAGGGCCAGCCATAATGTGACCACAGTGTATCGATTTAGTGTTGTGACTCTGAAGTTTCCTTTATAGTATTTTGGAATACTATAATACTTATAGTATTAGTGTGCAGGAAGAAAATCTAGAATTTTTCTTCATACTTT
Organism: Herpailurus yagouaroundi; assembly: GCF_014898765.1. NCBI lineage: Eukaryota > Metazoa > Chordata > Mammalia > Carnivora > Felidae > Herpailurus > Herpailurus yagouaroundi. The sequence goes on from NW_024412391.1 coordinate 79,907,131, forward strand.
TAATCTCATTTAAAAGTTTTCTAATTTTTTTGTTTTATATAGTGTACATAATACCTTAATACAACAATATGTATTTATACAACTTAAAAAGGAAAATATATATTTGGAGGCCTTATTTTTTTTTTGCTATGTTGGTTGAAATGAGAGATTGACAATCTAGAGTACTCTAACACATCTAAATCAGCGTGATGTAAGCTGTACAGTTCTGTATTATGGATGTAGCTGTATTTTTAAGGACTGTTTGGAGAAACTTAGAATATGACAGTTTCTTACATACAGTCAGACACCATTGGAGTGCTAAAGTTTGCATGGATTCTGTTGCCTTATCCAGATGTATATGGTGTTAGAAATGGAGGTGTTCTTGAGTGATTTAAAAAACAAAATTCCTCAAAGAGGACTTAAAAAATACTTGAAAGGAGCCCCTTTTAAATATCTATGAGGAGTCCTTTTCAAAGATTCACCTTCTAATTTAGTTTTCCTGTAAAGTAGGCTGTTCTTCTAGAATATGCTTAAAAGTGAGACATTCACTTGAGCTGGAGTACCTGACTTGAGATCTGTAATACTTCTGGGTTACGCATAGTGCTGTCCTGAGTGGACACAAAGAGCTTATTTTTCGTCTTCCCAGGGGCTCGTTTTGATGATGGTGCTGGAGGAGACAACGAAGTGCAGAGAACGATGCTGGAACTGATCAATCAACTGGACGGTTTTGATCCTCGAGGTAACATTAAAGTGCTGATGGCCACTAACAGACCTGACACTTTGGATCCAGCACTGATGAGGCCAGGGAGATTGGACAGAAAGATTGAATTTAGCTTACCTGATCTGGAGGTAAGAAAATCATTTCGTTTTAGAGAAGGGATTCTTGAAATTTCGTGATGTCTTTCCATTTTAATATTTATTAATTCCCCTATTTTTAGGGTCGGACTCATATTTTTAAGATCCACGCTCGCTCAATGAGTGTGGAAAGAGATATCAGATTTGAACTGTTAGCACGACTGTGTCCAAATAGCACTGGTAGGTGAAAAGGTCTTGCTTACTGTACTTGCCGGTCTGTGTGTTTAGGCTGCTTTAATAAGCCTGTTGTTTTCTTTTTGTTCGAAAGGTGCTGAGATTAGAAGTGTATGCACAGAAGCTGGTATGTTTGCTATCAGAGCACGGCGAAAAATTGCTACTGAGAAGGATTTCCTGGAGGCTGTAAATAAGGTCATTAAGTCTTATGCCAAATTCAGTGCTACTCCCCGCTATATGACATACAACTGACCCCTGAAGACTTTCACGAAAACACTTTTCATTGGAATCCTAACCTTATTAAATAGACTTGTTAATAACCATTAAACACATAAAAATAAAGCATTTCAAAATTGTATGCTTTTTTCAGATGTCTTTTTTCTGTAGTACAGTGAAAGGTGATATCTGATGTCATTTGGCAGAAATGCTTATTACAGTGTCTGTTGACTGTTTTTGAAGTGCTACCATTTAAGGATCCCATCTCCTCAAGTGCTTGCTTAGACCACGTATGTTCTTGGCATATGCTGGCCTGTGGGCCGTATGGGTGCCGATTGTATCCTCCCATGTGGTGAGGCGGGTCTCATGCATGTTGATGTAATGCCTGCAAAGCTTTCCTACCTGATTGACTTGGAGCTGGGATTGAACGTCCAGGTGCGTCGGCTCTGTCGCCTGTGTTCCTCACCTTCCTGCTCTTCTGCCCCTCATCACAATAGCCCATCTAGGCACAGGACCACATGTGTTTACATGTTGTTGTTTTTTTCCTACCACATCGAATAAATAATAACACTTTGGCCAAACTTTTTTTAAAGTGGAAGAAGCATCTGATGTCTTAGGTTTTGCTTTGCCATTTGAGTTGATTTCAATTTCAATTTCATCAAGAATTAGTGATTTTAATGGCCAGTGAAGCAGTAAAGCAGAAAGAAAAATATATACACCATTGGTTTCATAAAGAGAAATACTTCATCCTGTAAATTAATGGTTTAAAATTTCAGTAAAATTCCTGTTAGACTTCTGGTGAAGTGAGGTATTTCTAAAAATAAAATTGAATTAGGATCCTCAGCACATCCCTTTAAAATTCTTTCTTGTTCAGCCGCCACCAAATCCCCTCTTGTCTTGCACCACAGTTATCCTCCCCGCCCAAATACTGAGACCCAGGCACCATAAAGACTGTTTTTATTGCAGTTCAATGTTCATGAGTAATGCAAAATAGCAAGAGCTGGATACATTTTAATTCAGAGAAAAAGTGGACAACATAATGCTTTGAGTATTGAGTTGAAGTATTTAAAATATGAACATTTTCAAAGAGAAAAATGAAAGCTCTTCATTCATAAAATCCAACCAGCATTCTTTTCTGTCTTCCATTTTTCTTTTTTGTGAAACTGATCAGAAAAATTTTTCCAAGCCTGCCCTGGTCTCTCGTGAGGTATGAAATAGGATGAACCCTTTCTAGGTGTTATGCATATAATAAAATACTCAGGTAAATAACTGAAGATGTATGTTTTTGTAAGATTTTGAGAAACAAGCATTTAGATCACGCTGTTTGAAGTCTTACCATGTTTTCACGTAGCCACATACTTCTGTGCACCAGTTTGAGATGACTCACACTGGAGGATGTCTTGAGCTCACTCAGGCCTAACATATTCTAGACTCTGGAGAATCTTGACATCTCAGTTACATGCTGAAAATCTAACTGACCACACATCAAACCGACAATTATTTGAAAAATTTGGGTGTTTCTGCCCCACCGTATCTAGATTAGCATCTTTGTGTCCCATTTTAAAAGATAAAATACACACTCGTTGGTAACCCCCTCCACCTAAAATACATGTGTGTACGTACACATGTGTATATGCGTGTGTATGGGCACACGTGTATGTCATACATAAATCAGTGCTGATAAAACACAAAGAGTTGATGACTCTAGAAAAATGCTGTAGTGCTCTTTAGAAAATACTTTTAAAAAACACTGTAAAAATGTGATGGGTTTGTAAAAATGTAATTTCCACAAAGCTCAGGTTCATCTGTTACATAAAGTGAAATGAAGAGCCTGGTGTGCCTTTTTTTTCAAAGGCAGATAAATTTTTGAGATGCTCAGGCTTCATTAAATCCAAGTCCATAAGCAGGCAGGTTACCTGCTACAATGCTAATAAGCTCTCGAACATTCTGTTGTTGGGATTTGAGCGGTTTCAAAACCCTCCCATGCATTTTGGTTGGCTATTTGGAGAATTAAGGTAGGTACTTCTGTCATTTCTCAACCCAACTTTTATCTACACTCAAACCATATTATCACAAATCTAAATATATGGACTCCTAAAAGCATTCCTGAAAGGTACACCAAAAAGGACCAACAGCATTTTTTACACTCCGCGCACAGGCTCACACCAAGGAAGTTTTGTGTGATCTGATAATTTTAAGTTGATTACTATCTTTAAAGGGGCAGACATAACAGATCAAGCCTTCCCTACCACATTACATACTCCCTTCCCTCTCCCTCAGCCTCCGCAAGGGCATACGCCACCCCATCCCCACATCCCCCAAAACAGAAAAACACACCTACCCATTCCAGGGCAGATTCTTTGGGTTTGTTACCCACTCCACGCACATACCAGGGAAGACTCATTTTCTCAAAATGTACCTTTGGAGGCAGGTACCTCCTTTCTCTGTTAAATAGGTAAGAATACAGGATCAAACCACACGGAGTTACCTGAAAACTATAGGGGTTTTAGGGGTTACCTGAAAACTATAAAGAACTCCCAGGGCTTGCAGAGGTTCATATCCTTGTTTCTCTGAGTCCCACTGCAGATGGGACTGGCAAATGGGATCCCACTATAAGCTGCCATTATACAGAGTCCATATCTACGACATGAATTAATTTTCTGGGTCCTGGTTCACAATTATTTACATATTCCATCCATCCATGAGGCAGAAATCAACCACTATCCTATCATGTAGGATTTTAGAAAGACAACTTCTCTATATGGGACCTTCCTGAAGACAGGGCTCTCCCATATTGCCATAAAATAAGACCAACCAAGTCCCTAGATCTATCATTGTGGATTATGCTCATTTTGACAGGGCAGTGAGACTGAATTTGAACCAGGGTTTGAGACACATAGGAAGCACACGCTACTGGCTATTGAGCTCCAGAAAGAAGAACAAAGAGGCAAACTTAAAGTAAAAAAGGTCAGGAAATTTTCTACTATATTAAATAATTTTAAGTAAAACATTCCAACATATTTACATATAGATAAAACATTTTGAAATGCATTCTTACATCCTCAGAGGCTCGCTGAAACAAACAAACAAAAAACTTTCCTTAAGACTTCAGTGCTTTTTATGTACATGGTAAAAATCTATTCAAAATAGGTTGAAAATTAAGGAACAGAAAAGTTAAATACAAATCTGTAAATACAGATAAATACTATTTTTTGTACCCTACTTTCAATCTATCAACAGCTAGGATGTGAATTTCTGTATGTAAAGCATTTGATGAAGACGGGTGCTAAAGTCAATGCATTGAAGTATTTTATAACATTGTTTAGAATCTTTAAGTTCTGCATTAGTGGCGGAAATGGTGCAGACCCTCTAAAGCTTCCACTAAAGCTGAGGTGCTACAACTACATGCTCCTTCAGAAGGCAGTCTGTATCAGAATGCAGATGTATCTGATCTTGCGTGTGATGATTGCAAAGGAAGTAGCTGGGTGAAAATCTCATTTCTTTCTAGATCTCCATTAAGTACTGATTAGAAAGGAGGGGGTCCACTTTAGATTAAATTAGTCAAGTCACTGCAAAATCTGAGAGTTAGAGCAAACAAACCATAGGGTTTGGTTGGAGTTAGACCCATGCTAACACGACTCTTTCCTGGGATCTGCCCACTTTTCTCCTGGCAGTGTTTTCTTTATGAAAACTAAAAAGAAGTCAGTAAGAAAACATACTTGAAAAACGGACTGTTAGCAGGAAATCTCAGCAGAGAAGGCTTTAGGCAGGTTGGCTAATACTTGTGCTTTGATTTGGAGTGAGGTAGTACTTAGAACTACAAGAGCAAGACCTTTTTAATGGCGAATTGGCTTAAAGTTCTCCCCCCACTTGAACAACTATGAAGAGTGCCTGAAATAGGCATTTTACTCATTCATAGGCCTACCCCCCCTGGGTCTGATAAGAATTAACTAATAACTATTATGGACTTCCAAGGAAGATACTAAATTATATCAAGAAATTAGCTTTCTTAAATACATGGTCTTTAAGGTTACTTTACTATTAGCAGCAACAGAAGTTCTAGGGGCGCCTACTGGTCACAGTAGTGACAAATGAGCACCAAAAAGAATTATTATAATGGACTGAGGAACATTAAAACGTAAAAATACACAAGCCTATGATTACACCGAAAAAAGAGAAATGTAAAAGAGCCTACTATGTCATTGCCCGTTAAACCAACTCCTTACTTTGAAGTTGATAATTAAATGGAAAAAATAAAGCATTTAACCTGCCTTTCCAGTAAGAAAGGATTGTATTTAAGGATGACCAAATAGCTCAGGTTGAGGAGGGATAGCTGTAGTTTACAAAGAAACACCAACTAATAAGTGCTGAAGAAATGAGAGAAATGGAAAAAAAAATCTCAAGCCTTAATAAAATTATTGATTTAGGCAAGGATTATCACTGTTAAAACCCCTGGGTGAATGGCTAATGGGAACTGGGCATTCATTCAATGCCAAAGGAAAACCAGATAGAAAACTCACAAGTCACAATGGAGAAAACGTAAGTGGGGGATGAGGCTATCAGCATCATTTAGTGGTAGGTCAACTAGATATTATGTGTTTTCTGATGTGATGAGATTTAAAGCATGTGTCTCATCTAGGATATATTCCAGCAAAAAAAAAATGTTTTGTTCAAATCCATGAAGCTTTTAGATAAAACTTTTAGATTACAGGTAATTCAGGAAATAAAGGGACAAGCGATACAACACCTTGAAAGAACAAAATGGGGATTCTACAGGACAACTGCCCCAGTCTCTCTTCAACAACTTAATGTTATAAAAGGGACTGCACTGGATTAAGATAGACTTAAGGGACTTGAAGGGACATGACCAGTTGTAGTGGCAGGTCACAGAATGGATACTAGTCTGGACAGACCCAAGTATAAATTTGAGGACAAATGGGGAAACCTGAATATTATCTGAGGTAAAAGTATTCCAGATGACGAAACAAGGATTGTTGACTGAAAAATGACTTACAGAGCACTATGTAGAATATGATCTTACTCTGGTTAAAAAATGTAAGTATATATGCACAGAAAAAGATCTGGAAGGATATGCCTTAAGGTGTTAGTGATAATCTTTGAATGGTAGCAATATAATGTTTTTATTTTCTTTTGTTTATTTTTTCTATTCTTTTTTATTGCACTCATAATGCTTCTTTAGTAATAAAAGGTTATTTTTAAAGAACTTCTAGAAAACTGTGGGTGTGCCCCTTCTGTTAGTTAGCTCTGATTACAGAAAGTCTGTACACCAGCAAGTACCAAAGTAAGGATGCTACCCATCTGGTGAAAGCATATATGATTGGTACGTAAAGCACTTAAAGGAAATAACTTCTGGAACGCTCGGCTTATAAAGGTAACACTAAAGGGTAACAGGAATGTCACTGCACAGTAAATGCAGGCAAGAGGGACAATTTATCTTTGAAATAATTCAATTAAAAAAAAAACACAAGTAAGATACATCTTGCTATGTGCGTCATTCACCCTCCAAATCAAGTCTTGACTACTAGCATTTACCCTTAGCGGGGGGACGTCTAGTGTCTAGTACTTAAAATGTGTAAGTGAGTAATTTCCCAGAGGCTCGTACCCCATCCCAGCTGGATTCCTCCTCTAAGCTTCTGGAGTGGCGTTGGGTTCTGAGTCCTCCTGCGGAGGGGCAGCCGTGGCTTCTTGCTCGGCAAGCGCCTCCCGAAGCTGGCTGCCTAAAACTGCATCATGAATGCTGTAGAACAGCAGCTCCTTCAAGGCAGGATTTTCAAAGAATCGATTTTGAGTGAGGTCATTCACAACTTGTGCTATAAAAGAAGAAAGGAAAATTAGCCCACACTTTGGCTATCGGTGTCTAACATTAAAAAAATTAACACTCTTAGGTAGTTTAAATACTACAGTAATAGAGTAAAAAGTGTCACTCCAATCCCTGTCCCCGTGATATCACACCCCAGTTGCAGGAAACTACTTTCTCGCATTTTCTTTCAGTATTTCTTTGTGCAGATATAAGTAAATACAAATATATATATTCTTATTTTCCCCTTCTTCTTACCCCAAAGTATCTTTTTAACATTATATATAGATTATTCTGGATATTTTTTACTTTTTTTTTTTTTTTTTTTTTTTTTTACCACTACATGATACTCTATCATGTGGATATACCCTAGTTTATTGAACTGGTCCTTTTCTTTGATGCTTAAGGTTTTTCCAGTCCTTTATTCTATAGACAGTAACCAGTTTCTACAACTGCTCACAGTTGATCAACCACGTACATGTGTCATTTTGAATACATGCAGCACATTGCTGGATGTGCTGGGTTAAAGGTTAAGTGCATTTGTAGTTGGGAAAGATCATGCCGCCCTGCCCTCCACAGAGGCTGTTCCATTTTGCACTCCCAGCAGTAGTGTCTATGAGCACTTGTTGTCCCACAGGGTGCCTACAGAGCATGTTTGCAGACATTTTTCCTTTTTGCCCATCTGGCAGGTGAAAAGCGATGTCTATGGAGATTTCATTTTCAAGCACTTTTTGGTTTCAACCAAAATTTAATATAAAGCAAAAATAGCAGGCATTGTATGGAAAAACCTAAATGATTTTATAGAACTATGTTTAAGGCAGCCTTTAAATAATCATTAAATGTACCAGCCCAGAACAGTGGTTTATAAGCTCCTTCCTTCCACATCCAGGTCAGGAGGCCTGCCACAATGGCCCAGTGAAAGGGGTGCCCGGAAGTGGCTAATTTCAAAGCTAGCTTTAGAGTGATTTTCAGAATAATTTTCATTTTTGCCAACAACAAAAATTAAGGGAAAATTTTCTCCAACTTTTTTTTTTTTATTGTTTATTTTTGAGAGAGAGACAGAGAGCAAGCAAGGGAGGCAGAGAGAGAGAGAGAGAAAGAGAGAAAGGGAGACACAGAATCTGAAGCAGGCTCCAGGCTCTGAGCTGAGAGCACACAGCCCGACACGGGGCTTGAACTCACAAGCCGTGAGATCATGACCTGAGCCGAAGTTGGTCGCTTAACCAACTGAGCCACCCAGGCGCCCCAATCTTTCCAAACTTTTAAAATGCTATTAAAAAAAGAGTAACAAAACTAAAGTGTTAAAGCTTCTCCCCATTCTAGAAATGTACTCACCGCTGCATCCTGCTAAATACACATAAATACCGACATCTCCATATTCTTTTACAATCTGTAATAATGTTGAAATAAAGTTTAGTTTCTCTTGACTCCGTGCCAGATGCAAGTCTCTTTCTACCAATATGTATCTCCTGATACAAGACACTAGTTCATTCGCTTGAGCTACTGGGCCTCAGTAATTATGCATTTTAAAAAATTATGCATTTTTGAGCTAATCATTTAAAACTAATTTTGTATATAATTTTTACATGGACAGTGATCATGAGGGCTCTCAAGGAACTCTTGTTAAATTTTATGTAGGTGGAATAAAGGTACTGATTTTTAGAAGAATCCTCTGTAGAGCCGTATCCTGAAATATTCACTAAGAGGTGACTGATGACTGGGATGTGCTTTAAAGTAAAAGCAGCGGAAAGCGGGTGTGGGCTGAATGAAACACGACTGACCATTAACTGATGAACTGTCGAAGCTGAGTGATAGTTACATGGGGCTTCGTTACACTATGCTCCTTACTTTTGTATAGTTCTGAAATTTTCCACCATCAAAAGTGGAAAAAAGCAACAACAAAGAAGAATTTTAAGAGTTGAAAAGGGACCCTAGTTCAACTCTCATTTTACTGATGGCAACAGAGATACGAAAACCACTCATTTAAGATGATGCTTACCCCGGCCAGAGTTTTTACACCAACAGAGTCAATAAAATTGACTTGTGTAAAATCCAGAATGATGGTGTGGATGTTATCCCCTGGGGGCATAAATCTTTGCAATTCTTCAGGAAATGTGCTCTTGATGACTATTGGGGGGTATTTTACTTCGTCATCCTCTTCTTCAGGCTTCGTGGCATCTTCTCCATCGACTTCTGCATCCTGTGAACAGTTACACCAAACCAGAAGTCTATGAACAGCTCACATTCATTTATAGGGGAAAATGAGTCCCTATATTGTCAAGCTACTGACTCTACCAAACCTTGTCTAAAATGACTGCCACATCCCAGCCTTGCAATGTGACAGAAAGAGGATGTGTACATAACATTCAGTGTTAGTTCAGTTTCTTTTCGTCTCTTCCTCCTCTTGTTTCTGTCCAATGAAATCCACTCTCCTTTGTCATCATAGCCATTTTCTCCCCATTTCTAAAATAGTTCCATGAACTTCAGCATGACCATGAGTTACCATAAGGCTTGAACAGCAAAATCCAGCCTTTGAGGTGTGTGGGTTTTGTTTGTTTGTTTGTTTGTTTGTTTACTGTCAGCTGAATAAATCTATATGAAGCACCCATGGTAAAAATTTATTAAGGTACTGTGTGATCTTAATTTAAACAAATGTTTTCCAGGGCTCATATCCCTACTTTTTTCAGAAGTGTTCACATGGCTGACTTTATTATGTATCTTTAATAATATAGAGGATACTTAGATTGTTTCTAAGCTTTCCTATTTTAGGGGCTTCCTGCTGTGTTAAGGCTTCCATCGTGAATAAAGGTGGGGGGTGGTGCAGATTAAGAGGAGGGAGAATTACAATGAAGAGACCACTCACCACTTTGACAGCAGTTGCATTGGCCATATTTGCATTTCCAACTTCCTTAGCATACTTCTTCATGGCCTTTCTTCTTGCTCCCATTATGAGCGCTGGGTTCACTCCAGTCTTTACAGAAGAACAATATATGCGAAATCATGTCTTGGCTCCCAGGAACCCACCAAATGCAATTAATCTTCAGATCTCCCCATGTGACTGTTTTCTATGCCAAGTAATCCCCCCACCTCTACCTTTCCCTCAGATATTGTGAACTGAGTCACTCTCATTAAAGGAGCATGAGTAACTTTCCTTATTCCTGTGTATATTTAGCAGGATGCAGCAGTGAGTACGCCAAAGTATTGAAGAGAATGTTTAAAGTAACATTTTTCAAACTTACTCTCAGATTCTTATATCTAAGAGACTATGTGGGTTGACGGGGAGATATTCTGTATATTGGGCAGTGTGGAGTCAAGTTCTAACCATGACCAGAGGAACCCACATGATCTGAAGAGTAGGAAATCTAAAATTATTTTTTCACTCTTTTTCTTAAAATTTTTTTGAGAAGGTAGTATATGTATATGATAAACAAGAATGACTGGTGGTGTTGGGTACACAACAGTGTGAATGTACTCAATTCCATGTGCTGAATGGTAAATTTACCAAAAGTGGTAAATTTTCTGGGTATTCTACCACAATAAAGAGAGAAAGGGAGAGAATGATATAGTATAAAAGGCATATGAAGACATTTGAGTGTCCCTCACACCCCTGTCAATCCACAGGTCCCCTCAAAAATAATCCATTTCTCATGACTCACCTTTCTTTTTAAAGCATTGCTATATAAGTCGCTATTTGCATAATAAATTGGGGCATTGATTTGGAATATTTTTATTCCAGGAATTTCTTTCACCTGAGAAAGAAAATGTGAGCAAATTTAACACGTGGAAATATTTCAGAGTCAAACTGCACCTACTCCCTCCTCCAACCTGAAAATCAACACAAAAGTCACAAAAGGCCCTCTTACGGTGTTCAGATAAAATTCTGTCACTACCCCATGTAGAGGAAGGAGTTCTGAGAAGAAAGCCTTGAAAATACACATTGTCATATTTCTTTGATAACATTAAACATATTTATTTATTTTGAGAGAGAGAGGGAGGGAGAGAGAGAATCGCCAGTAGGCTCTGTGCTGTCAGTGCAGAACCTGACGGGGGCTCGGTCCCATGAACTGTGAGATCATCACCTGAGCCAAAACCAAGAGTCGGATGCCAAAGCGACTGAGTCAAACAGGTGCCCTGAAGTGCAAGCTTTTCGCTCTGACCACTACACTTCCTTCTTTTCCAGCCCCCAACTTTTCGCCCTACATAAAAATAATAGTCAGCTGATCACATGACATACTTACAACCATTTAAAATGACAGAAAAATGTCCTACCTCCTCATATGCATCTATATCAATATACACGTCAGTGTCAGGAAGCTGTCCAAGCACTTTGTAGCTGGGACTGAAGAGAGAGAAAGTGTATTAAAATACCAGTGTGTTGAGGCCCCTGTATGTGGTTCAACCATGAGGTTTGGCATGTTTACATGTCATGTAGGGACTTGCTAGTGAACTCGGGGGCACTTGATCCTTGTATGGTACCTTTGCAGAGGGTTCATAAGTATCACAATCCCAGTGCCATCCAGGCCCTCACACCCTGCCCTGAACGTACACGACACATGCATACACAGCACATATACCTCACACTACACAGACCGTACACACACACCCCCCCCCCCCCCCCCCACACCCCACCATTGGGTTAGGACAAAAGACTCGGGCATTTAAAGATGGGGGCAAAAGTGAACTGTGCAAAGTTCAAGCTATGCCAGGGAATGTGCAACTCAAACTCTCATCCACCGAGTAGACACAACTATCTTCCTACTCTTATTCTTAAGTAGGGGAGGAGTTTTTCTTTTTGTCTCCCGTAAGAGGCTCTGACCCATGGGGGTGGTAGTCAGCTGAAGGTGTGGGGAGAAAATGAACAATTTCAAATTAGCCTAGAACTTTTCTTCAGTTTGGTTTGAATAGATTTTAAACATTATTTTTGGAGAGTCCTCCTCTTTTTATAGGACAAGGTGGCTCAAATTGGGTACTGTAATGATGACAGATACTATTTGAGTACCTCATATTACCTTATTATATCCAATGTACGAGGCTTATTTCCACTGTCGTGTGGATGAGAAATTGAGGCCTAGTGGAGTGAGTTGTTCAATGTCAGAGGCAAAGCCAGAATATGGCTCAAGGTCTTTGATTGACACTCCATGGTCTTGCTACAATACTCTGGTGTTCTTAGCAGGTATGCACAAATACTGTGTGAGTCAGAATATATAATACAAATGTTAGCTGTTTTTCTGGGTGGATTCCCTCAACAAGCTTGCAGAGAATACACCCTATACACCTGATACTGGACTCCGGGAACATCACCTCCACAATCAAGATACTGACAGTCTAATGGTGTCTGTTGACAAACAGGATATATTTAAAGTCAACACCACAATTTCAGGCAGGACAACCACATCCATCCCAATTTGTACACTCACCTCTGGGTTCTGTAAATCACAGTCAGCAGAGCGATGATCACAGCTGTGATCAAACCATAGTCCAATCCCAGGAACAAGGAGGAAACAAAAGTGGTCAGCCAAATGGTCTAAACAAAAGACAGAAAGATTTATGTAGAATCATGGTAAAAATTTCCTAAGTGTCTCTCTCTCCCCTCACACATACACATAGTACCTAACCTTGCCTAACTTGATACTACATACAATAACTTCACTAACGTAGCTTTCTCACATTTTTATCAGCATCATCCACATGTTGTATGACATATTAACCTAACAATCACCTGTGTTACTTACCAGTTCTATTTTGCTCGTTCTCCAGAAAAAGGGGAGATCTGAGAATTGCATGAACATTCCTTTCAGGTTGACAATCACAATGGCCGACAGCACAGCCTGAAACAGAGCACATGATGCGTGCCTCTCTTCTTGTGTCCACAGAGCCCCCTTTGCTGGCTCCTCACTGTCCTCCTGCTGCCCTCCCCACATCCTCTCCCCACTCACTTCCCACGCAGCAGTGATGGTACATTTGGAGCCATGAACACCTGGATTTTCAGGACTTGGTTAGCTAAAATGGGCCTTGGAAAACCAGGCATATATCCTAGTAGCAAACCTGCATGGTGGTCAAGAGGTTCAGAATTAAACTTGGTACTCAAGGAATTAGTTCACTCCTGGTCTTCCTAGGTTATGATTTTCTCCACTCCATATCATTCCTGATCTCTACTAGATTAAATAGATCAGCAAACAAATGTCTTAGGAGTGAAGGCCATCTTAGATTTTTAATGGAAGTATAAGGTCACAGAAGATCAAAGAGAGAAGGGACCTTGGAGATTAATCAGTCCAAACCCCCACTTTGCAGATAAGGAAACGGACACCCAGAGATGTTGAGATGGCTTTCCCAAGATCCAGATTGTGGGGCAGAACTGTAGACTGTGGAGCAGGATCCTGGCCCCAGCCTTGGCCTTTCTCACACCACCCTGCTAGGGTTACAGTAAAAACCCACGAGACAGTCACAGAAATGCAAACAAATAAAATAGAAAAATCCCTACACATGGAAAAAGATCACCCCACATCTAAGCTACACACCTGGGGCAATGATTCGAAGAGGAACCCGGTGGCTAATATGACCAGCAGAATCATTAGTGAGGCCAAACAACCTGCAAGCTGAATGAGAGAAGACACACAGAAGGGGCTTTTAGGAGACATGAGTAAGAGGTGGGGCAGAGGTGATCTTAGTGTTTTGATAATCACTGCAGGAAGATCAAGAAAATATGGGTTCAAACAAGTCATCAAAACCATTACATACACCAATATTCCTTCCCATTCCCTTTCTGAAGTTCGGTTTCTCTTATAGCTTTTATTTTTTATTTACTTTTTTTTTTTTAAGAGAGAGAGCACGAGCAGGAAAGAGGGGCAGAGGGAGGGAGGGAGGGAGGGACGGAGGGGGGGGGGAGAGAGAGAGAGAGAGAGAGAGAGAGAGAGAGAAAGAGAGAATCCCAAGCTCCACACTCAGTGGATGCCATGACCGTGAAATCATGACCTGAGCCGAAATAAAGAGTCAAAACACTCAACCAACTGAGCCACCCAGGTGCCCCTCTCTTAGAGCTTCTATACAGAGGCTGAAATGATTAAATACCCTGGTAAAAATGCCCTTGCCAGGGGCGAGGGAAAGGAGATAATGGTGCTGCCTCGAGACCCACAACAGTCAAATGAGACTCTCCTGCCCAATGTAGTAGCCACCAACCACATGCAGCTATTACGTTTTTAAAATAAAAATGAGGTACAATTAAAAAATTCAGGTCTTGGTTGCATTTCTCACATATCAAGTGCTCAAGGGCCACGGGTGGTTCGTGGCTGTCATATTGGATGGTGCAAAACAGTGGACACTTCTGTCACTACAGAAGGTTCTATTGGACGGTGCTGGCATCCTGACCATACCCAGTCCCAGGCTTTCATAACAACATCCTATGTGTGAACTTTGAGGTTTACTGGTAGCAACTAGTGCTGTTGTAGAATTTTCAATTTAACTGGAGAATATACCTCTTTCCTACAGATTCAGTTCCTGGGATTTGCTTCAATCATTCATGCCTTTCTCTGATTCACTACACAGCTCACTGGAGCATCAATCTTCAGACAGAGACGTTTTGCTGGGGTTCAAAATAGGATCAAGGGATTAAAGTTTATCATCCCAGGGGTGCCTACGTGGCTTAGTGGGTTAAGTGTCCAACTCTGGATTTTGGCTAAGGTCATGATCTCATGGTTCCTGGGATTGGGCCCCGTGGTGGGCTGCATGCTGGCAGTGTGGAGCCTGCTTGGAATTCTCTCTCTCTCTCTCTCTCTCTCCCTCCGTCCCTCCGTGCCTCCCTCCCTCCACCCAGCTCTCTCACTCTCTTTCAAAGTAAATAAACTTAAAAAAAAATTTAAAGTTTACCACCCCAAATCACCAGTCCTCAGAGGCCAGTTGCGTACACACCTGTGTCTTCCCTCCAGTCCCCTCTTGAACAAGGCTTCGAGATAAGGAGCATGAAATTGAGAAAGTCTGGAAGAGTGAGCCAATGGAATTGCACAGTCCCAGGGCAATGAGCTCCTTTTCCAGGGGGAAACAAAGCACACACAAGGTCAGTCATTCTTCAGGAAAAAAGGCATGATGGCCCATTTAATACACATTTTCAACAGTAGGAGCTGTCTCTTCATTCTCTTCCTAGATACAAGAGTTTGTTGGGCATGAGTTTAAAATAGGGATTATTGAATAAGTTAAGGTGGGAGAAAAACAGAGTTCTTGTTCTGTCAGAGATAAAAGCTGCAGTCACTACCTAGTCCCCTCTTTGCTAAACACACTCTCCTACACTAAAAATGGTTTTTTTTTTTTTTAAGAAAACTGCAGCAAGGGACAAAATATTTTTGTTACGAGTAATTTACTGGTGTATAGAACCATTGGCATCTTTTAAATGCTCGATCTCTTGCTCTTTGACACATGCCACAGTGTCCTCCTAGGACCAGTGAGTGAGTCCTGCTCTCAGGGATACGTCCTGTCTTCCTAGTTGGATCACTGTGTCTTGAGTGAACGCGGAGCATATAATCTTCTCTTAGAAATGTATGGTGTGTTAAAATAGTCATTGTCATGCCAAAATTATGGCTTATGGTATTCAGATTAAATACCTTATCTGTAGATAGTGAGTCAGTAGATAGTTATAAAAGGAGGTGGCAAAGAATATAATGTGGAGTTTGAGTGATGAATCATATGTTCCAAGTTTAATGAACAAAGAGAAGTCTTCCTGTAGAATAGAATGGTTCTAGAACAACATTTGCTTCTCAGGCTGTGAGCTTTAAAAACAGGGCCAACGTCTGTCAGAGTGTGGCAAACTGAGAGCCTCCGATCAGAGATTTCATCTTCCTAACAAGACCCCTAGCTGTAACATGAGGTAGGACTCTGTACCTCAGTGTTCTAATGATCTAATGCACATAAATAATGAAAAAAAATGTAGTGTTGAATAAATACATCATCAAACTAGAAGTTTTTCTATCAAGATAGAGAAATCCAATTCATTTGCCTTATGTAGCATAGCAGGATGATTATACCACAATGAAGTATCTGCAGGGAATTAATGATCGTTACCTGATTGCCATCCACCTGGTAGCCATGTTTATTTGCCAAGGTCTTGGCCATTGAGATGGTCACTGAAAATCCAACAATGGCTATGGCGATGGCATCCACGTACACGAGGTGGAAGAGGCTGGTGTCCGGGTTGGCTGGAGGTAGTAGCCTGAAAGGTCAAGCTGACTTTAACCTGAGCGTTGTGACCACTGGGAAAAAACATGCAACTAGAGGGGAGCATTTCAAAAGGGCATCATCTGCAAATGAGGCGATCAATGCTTGGATATTTGTTTGCTCTGCTTTGGCAAAAAGGAGAGCCCTCTTTGACACACACAGGTTCTTTTTAGGCCCCAACCCTAGAGTACCAGCTTTCTACCTGAATGGGTTATCAGGAGACATCAGATGCCGTTTTATTTAGAAAAGGAGTAACCTCATACCTCATGACACCCTGTATGGCAGGTGTGAGTAAGACATGGAACAGGAAGAGAGGGTCAGCGAAGTGCTCAGATGGCACAAGACATTTGAACCCAAGTCTGAGCTCAGGGAGGGTGCTCAACAAGGGCCATCTGAGAGGAGAACGACTATCCAGACTGTTCCCCCTTGTTATTTCAAGTAAGGACTCTGCTTTCTAGGCCCCCTTCAGGTGAGTCTCTAACATGAAAAAAGAGCAACAGAAGATTATACTCCTTGGGACTCACCTGGGAGTCCTGGGTAATTGGAGGGGCCAGTGGAGAACCCAGTTTTTGTGGTCCATTCTTACAGTTTGGAACCCTTGTCGTAAAGGAACAGAATAGGGATTCCCCAGAATGGAATGGGGGGAGGGGCGACAGAGGTTTTCAGAGGCACCTGATCCAATTCAAGGCATTGGTCTAAATAACAATTAATTCATGTACTACATTATTATTATTTTTTTTTTACAATAGCCATGATTTTTTTAGGTGCTGCCTCTCTGCCAAGTTCTGTGCTTATTTATCTCTGCTAGCCCTGTGAGCTAGGCACCACTATATTCCCCATTTACAGATGAAGAAAATGAGGCATAGTGAAACTAAGCAACTTGTCCAAGGTCAAATGGCTCATCCACCAAGTACCACAAAAACCATGGGAACCTGCCTCCCTGCAACTATTTCTCTTATTGTGTCATATCCTAGTGATGAAGGGGGTGGTGTCTCAGGTTCTGGGAGGGAAAGGAAGGGAGAGAAGGAAAAAAAAAAACGAATGTATACTAAGCCTATGTTATGTGCCATATACTTGACCTATGTTATCTGTCCTTACAACAATCCTGTTAGATAGATGCCATTATTATCCTAATTTATAGGTGAAAAGAAATGGATCCTTGCAGATGTTAAATAATTTGCCCAAGATGGAGTAGGGAGTCAAACCCAGGAGCTCTGACTATAAAACTTACTGTCTTTCCCTTATACTTTGCTATAGAAGCATTAGCCAAGAGGGAAGACCTTGTAGCAGATTTGGGATTGCAGAATAAGAATATGAGAAAAGAACATATTCTGGAATGAGTTAAGGAAAGTAAACCAAGAAACAGGATACATTGCCATGGCTGGGATCTTTAAGAGTCGACTGTCAGGGTGCCTGGGTGGTTCAGTCGGTTAAGCATCCAACTTCAGCTCAGGTCATGATCTCATGGTTTGTGAATTCGAGCCCCACGGGCTCTCTGTTGTCAGCATGGAGCCTGCTTTGGATCCTTTGTCCCCTTCTCTTTCTGCCCCTCCCCTGCTCATTCTCTCTCTCAAAAATAAACATTAAAAAAGCAAAAAGAGTCAACTGTCACTGGACACTGTACTGTGTGTGTATAGATAAATGTGGTAGTTTGCTTTCAAATATGGCCACCAACCATTCCTCCCATACTTGTGGGAGCTGCTCCCCCCATGTAGAGGAGGAATCTGTTTCTCTTCTGGTCAATCTGGGCTGGATTTGTGATTGGTTTCGACCAACTGGATGTGGTTCCAGTGACGCTATATGAGTGCGTTTAGCAGCTCGGCACCTCCTGCTTTTCTGTCTTGTTTCTCTGAGCCACCATGTGAAAGACTCTGGCTACCCTGCCGGAGTCATCACGTGGGGAGAAGATGGCAGCCAGCTGTCCGCCACTGCAGCCCTCCACCTGAGGTATCAGAACATGAGTGAAGCCCTCGTGGAGACTCTGGCACCAGGCACACCTTCAGACATCTGCAGCTGCATGACAGGCCCCGGGCGGAGCCACCCAGCTGCCCTACCTAGGTTGTGAATTGTGAGCAAATAACCGGATGTTGTTTTAAGACTTCGTTTCGGAGCTATTATCCAGCAGTAAGACTCACAGATAACTGAAACAGTACTAGGATATGTAGATACATAGTTAGAGAAGCATTCTTTGTTTTCTGCTTGGTTTTGGGCAAAGTTCCAGAAAGGGTGGCCAAGTTTTAGAAAAGGTAAAAACCTGTTCTTCCTTTAAAATATGGCTCTCGGGGCGCCTGGGTGGCTCAGTCGGTTAAGTGGCCGACTTCGGCTCAGGTCATGATCTCGAGGTCCGTGAGTTCGAGCCCCGCGTCAGGCTCTGTGCTGACAGCTCAGAGCCTGGAGCCTGTTTCAGATTCTGTGTCTCCCTTTCTTTCTGCCCCTCCCCTGTTCATGCTCTGTCTCTCCCTGTCTCAAAAATAAATAAAATGTTAAAATAAATAAATAAATAAATAAATAAATAAATAAATAAATAAAACATGGCTCTCACACATGGAGGAAAAGCAACATATTTGGGTACAATGCAATAGGGAAAGGAATGTCTTGGGTAGAATTCACATGTAATCAAATTATTTGATTAGTTACTGAATAGAATTATGTATTGGATCTAGTCGAAGACTAATGTTTATCCATGACTAATTATGTTAGAGACCCAGGTGTGAGGTAACAGAAACGGCCAACAACTGAGTACTGGATGACGGCATTCTGGGTCCAGGCTAGGACTCACCAGTGTCTCTCAAATGTTGCCTTCTCTGATAGCCTACCTCACACAGCCACCTGAGCCCCTCCCATCCCTTACCTGGCCTCTCTTGTCTTCACAGCACTTCTCACTATTTATTCTCTGTATCCCCTTCCCCTGTTCCCCTGGATAATATAAGCTCCATGAGGGCAGACACTTTTTTGCTTGTGTGGCTACTTTTGTTTTTAATGGCCGTGTCCCTGGCACATACTAGGCACTCAATAAACAGATGCTAAATCAGTGAACTTTCTCACCTTATAAAATGGGGAGGGGACATATGTCAATAGTGTTATTGTGGGCACCAGCGGAGGTGGTGGGTATGAAAGTATTTTATAAGTTATAAGTCCAAATGGAAAACCAAGTGTTACTACTGGGTTATACCTTTACAGGGAATCGTAAGTGACATGTTCATGACCGCAATCCATTGTTCTGAAGTGCACTGCGTGCTACCTCCTTTAACACTTGCTTCTGGGTGTTGGGGGTGAACTCTGGCTTGAAGAGCAGCCTCTACCCCTGTGCCTCCCAGGAGATTCTTAGATGGTACCAGAGGCAAGGCCAGGTTCATCAATGCCCAGCACCTGGGCATCTGACTCTGCTCATCTCGAAACGAGGTGGCAAGGGAAAGAGACAGTACAAGAGACAGACAGAGACACACAGAGAGATGCAGAGATAGCCAGAGCATGTCAGAGAGGAACCAAGTGAGGTGAGAAGCTCATAGTTACTCTAGTGTCTTCAAATATAAAGAGAATAGTAAAAAAATTTTGAGTGTTTATTTATTTACTTAGAGGGACAGAGAGAGAGAACAAGCGAACAGCAGAGGAATAGAGAGAGGGAGACAGAATCCCAAGCAGGATTAGCACAGTTAGCACAGAGCCCGATATGGGACTTGATCTCACGAACTGCGAGATCATGACCTGAGCCGAAGCAAAGAATCGGACACTCAACCTACTGAGCCACCCAGGCGCCCCAAGAATAGTACACATTTTTAAATATAGAGTTAGACAAAAGAATATTAATGACAAAGCATATATCATTTGAAACTAGAAAATTTGTTGAAATAAAGAGCCACAGAACTTCCAGTTAACATGTCTTAAATATTTTCCAGGTGCGCTCCAGGTGTTTTATGTGCACTAGCTCCTGTAGCTTCACAGTTACCCTCAAGACAGGCATTGATTGCTGTGCTAACCTGGAGGAGACCAGGGCTATGAGAGGAGATGCAACTTGCCCAAGGTCACACAGCTAGTAAGTGTCAGGCTAGATTTAGGTCTTTTTGCTCTTAGTTCCTATGCCGCCTAAGGACAGATTTTAAAAACCAGGAAGTGCTAAATAATAGGAAACAAAAGAAAACACTGCATCCCATTGTTGTGGGATTGTAAAACGGTGTAACCACTACGGAAAATAGCACGGAAGTTCCTCAAAAAGTTAAAAACAGAACTATCATATGATCCAGCAATCCCATCTCTGGGTATTTATACAAAAGAACTGCAAGCAGGGTCTTGAAGACATATTTGCACACCCATGTCCATTGTTGGATGAATGAATAAACAAAATGTGATATAGATAGAGATATCTGTTTCACAACAATGTGAATATACTTAATGTACTAAACTATATACTTCAAAATGACAAAAATGATAAATTTTCTGGTGTGTGTATGTGTGTGTGTTTACCATGATTAAAAAAAAAACCCACATACACACTACAAAGGAAAACACTCCAAAATTTCAGATATTTGGTATGTAGAAAAAAAGAGATATTTTTGATTGTAAGAATACTATAGCAAGAGTTAGAAACAATAACAGATCTGTTGATAACTCAAACCACACTGTTACTTAAAACTGTTCTCTTACCCCAGAGGAAGTGTCCCGACGACATCCACATTGTACGATTCTTGCAAGTTAAACCCAGCTGAAATGCCAGTTCCCATCACCACCTAAAACAGACATAAATCCAAAGGTGTCTTTTATAGATGAAAATTCAACCACTGCCAAAGTGAGTTTCAGTTTGTTAGCCAAGCCAAAATCTAGTCCCCCTTTCAGCTTTCAGTTTAAAAAGAATTATAGTTAGCTTCCAGCATTTCTAACTTCTCCTAATGGCTCTTCTCCACAAAATTAAAATGGACTCTACAGTTTCCTTGTGGTCTGGAGTTCTTTTCTATTTTGCTTCGGCTAGTTGACTGTGAACAGAAAGAGCCATAAAACGTTTCAGGAGCTGGCTTTGCCTTTTGTAGTTGAAAGGAGTTTCTGGCTAACATGGCATGAACTAGGGATGCTGAAAAGTGTATGTGAGGGTAGTATACTGACAGGGTGTCATTACAAAATGGATGTTTGGATCCACAATCCTTCTGCTGACCCTGTTTCCACATCGGCAGCACCGACTGTGGTTAGAGGTGTCCACCAGCCCCCCGCAGTGGTCTTCTCCCATCTCAGTTACAGCCAGGGTCACAGTGCCTTTGTGCATGAGCCCTTCCTGGATGGTCAGGACATAGATTTAATCGGTGTGTAAAATACAACCCTTACTGAAGTGCAACAGAAAAATAAAAGAAGGACAGAAAGCAATTTTCTTCATCTTGAAGAACTGTTGCTATAGAACCTTCTGGGTGGGTCATTCAGTTGAGAATTAGGGCTGGCCAGGGCGGGCAGCCATCCCTCACAGTGGTGGCTGCTGCAGGGAACCAACAGTAAGGTAACATTATTAACAAACAACTGTGGTCATTTAAGAATGTAATAGAATATATAGTATTTCAATACATGTGCATTATTTTTACAATAGTTCCCAAGTTGTTAGATGTAAATATGTATTAAGTTGTTTGGACCTAACTACTTAATAAATGGAACTGCTCAGTATTTCTTTTGGCCTAGGAGTGCCAGGAACCAAGAAAGTATGGGAACCTTCGTCTCTTGCTCTTTTCAAAATAGAAACAGTTTAATTTTTTCAGGTGATTAAAGTTATGTGTGTTCATTATAAAATAAGCAGACAATAAAAATTTTGAGGAAGAAAAATCTCCCATCATCTCATCACTCCGAGGTAATTCATATTAAAATTTTTAGGGATGGCTTTCATCTGTATTTTAAAAATCATCCCTGTCTATACTCTAATAGATTTTCTTTGTTGTCCATATATTTGTAAAAGTTCCCCTTGACAAATTCTAACCTTCTCTTGGCAGAACTGGGAGAAAAAAAGGTAGAATTTCCTTGCTCCTCCCCTGTCCCAATCCCTCACCCAAATGGCTAGGCACCTGTGGCCCAAGTTGACTTACCGCAAAGAACTCTAAAGGAATAGGTGCCGGTAATTTCTCCTTAAATCTCTCATTAAACTCCTTGCCACCCAACAGCAAACCAAAAACCATCAGCCCGACGCCTAGGGAACACACGTTGAGGTTTTTAACATTCTGCAACACAGCAACTGTACTCTGTAACACAGCGAACACTGGATGTTTACATCAGGCAATGGCCCCTGAATAGACAGAGACACTAGTGCACGAATTCACACCAGCCATCCCCTTATTGTGCATTTCTAGTTAAAAGTTCTCAGACTGAAATGTCTCTCTCTCTCACCAATTAGGAGGCATTTTTACCCAGTCATATAGCTTTATGGTTGTAATTCTTATCCAACAATCTTATTTAGCTTTTATGTTTTAGAGAGAGAGAGCATGAGTGGGGAAGAGGGGCAGAGAAAGAGAGAATCTTAAGCAGGCTCCATGCTCAGTGCGGAGCCTGACACAGGGCTCGATCCCCTGACCCTGGGATCACAACCCAGGCCAAAATCAAGAGTCGGATTCTCAACTGCCTGAACCACTCAGGTGCCCTTCCAACAATCTTATAGTTGGTGTTTTTTTTATTTGGTTCTGGCTTAATGTAGTATTATCATACTTAGTAAAGTACCCCTTAAGCTGAGTCCTGAGCATTCGGAAGGGATTAGGGGTTGATATCAGCAAAATAATGCAAAGGTAAATACATAGAAAGGACTTTTGGAGGTGAAAGAGGGAGAAAGAAGTCACGTTAGCAGATGAAAGAGGGATCAGGTGCACTTCAAAGGCAATAGAGTGCTGAAGTTTGGAATAAGCCCAGAGACTTAGAAAAGTCACTTAATTTTCTCCGAGGGTTGCAGCCTCAGCACCCCAATATGCTCGGACTCTGGGAGAGTAGGTTACACTGAGTCCAGGCTCCACACCTTGCCTGTCAATGTCTAGGGCACGCTCAGTGCTTATCTGCTCTATTTCTTTTGTGATGAGGCATTAAGAGAAATCTCAGAGTAGGAAGCATGTTATCAGCTACTGTGGGAAACGAAGATTTTAGTTATTCAGGGAATGTTCTTAAAGCTTGATTCCATTCCTAATCAATCAAGGAATCAATTTAAACGTCACTTTCTCAAAATGACTTTCTTGGACTCCCTATTCAACTTTCGTAACACTTAACACAATTTGTAATTAATTACATATTGATGCAATTAATGGTTTACTATCCGTCTTCTCTTTGGACTGTGGGCTTTAAGAGGGCAAGGGCCATCTCTGTTCACCCACTGCCGTGCTCAGCATGTTGACAGGCACAGAAATACCTACACAAAGGCCATTGGTCCTTCTGGGCAAGACTAGCTTTAGCAGCATCTCAGAACTTCTGATATGTAGTATCTTAACTGTCATT
The DNA here is from genome assembly GCF_014898765.1 of Herpailurus yagouaroundi. Classification (NCBI taxonomy): domain Eukaryota; kingdom Metazoa; phylum Chordata; class Mammalia; order Carnivora; family Felidae; genus Herpailurus; species Herpailurus yagouaroundi. The sequence continues at coordinate 79,930,808 of NW_024412391.1, forward strand.
TGGTTTTAAATATTTCATAATTTCTTCCTTATTCAGGGAATATTTAGAAGCAGGATTTTTGGTTCCCAAATGTATGGGGGTTTTAAAGCTGTATTTAGTTATTGGTTGCTAATTATATTGCACTGTGTGAAAAAAATAATTGAATTTTTAGAGTTTGTGATCAGTTTCAACATGATCAGTTCTCACCATTGTTCCCTATGTGCTTGCAAATAATTTATATTTTCTCTGAGTTGGGTGCAAGGGTCTACATATATTTTATTAGATTAAATGGGTAATTGTGTTAGTTAAATCTTTTATAGATTTACTTTTTTTTTTTTTTTTGCCTGCTAGAGTAAGCAGTTTCAGAGAGATGTGTTCTTGCATAATGCCTTTAAATCATGTTAGTTCCCAAAGACAACACAATTTGGTTCTAGGAAAAAGCGGTCTCTTCAGCTAATTAAGGTGAAGGGGCAGTCACCAAGTAAAGATCTAATAAAAAATTCCTTCTGTGTCTCCCTCTCTCTCTGCCCCTCCTCCCGTTCATGCTCTGTCTCTCTCTGTCCCCCCAAAAATAAATAAACGTTGAAAAAATTCCTTGTGAGGTATCACATATTAATAAAATGGGACTTTAATTCCCCTTGTAGGTTCTCAGAAAAGTCTTAGAATAATGAAATCTTTTCCATTTTATTTTAATTCTTGGAAAAAAGAAAAGTGAGCCTTGAAAGGAAAAGAGATACAAAAGAGAAGGGGCAAATACAGAGGGGAAAAAGAAGTAGCAGTAAGTCAGGAAGTAGCTTACTTACATACACCACTGAAAAGATCCCACTGTACCGCTTTGTTTTAACTCCAAACAGGTATTTTAACATGGAGGTGAAGACGTGCACAGCAGCCGCGGTGGTAAACCCACGGACCAGGGGCTCCGTAAGATATATGGCCACAAATCCAAACCTACAGACACCTAGGCAAAACTTTTTTTTTTTTTTTTTTTAATGACAAAGAAACAAATAAATCATGTGATAGATCAGGAAGTTAAAACCAACAGAAAACATACACAAGTTCTTTCTGGACCATTTTCTAACACTGCAACCTTGCATCTGTAGCAGTTAAGTGGTTCGCAAATCAGTGGTTATGCAGAAAACAAGGGAAGGTTTGCAGTGGCTTGCAGCCCCATAGAGCAGAGGGCACACTCATATTTTCCCTGCTCTTCAGAACTGGGGGCATGTTTGGTCAAGGTCACCTCCTGCTCCTTTCAAGCATATAAGAGATTACTAATTACTAATCAGTCCTGCTTTAAACTTCTCTTGCTTTTTGGAATCTTTAAAGTATGCAACTGAAGCTTGCTAGTTCCTAATATATACCACCTTAAGGAAGGCATGCAGGGGAGTGGTGTTCCTGAACGCTTGGAACCCTGATCTCAGGACCTTGGCTGGCTGACCTTGCCCACCACGTAGACCAGCCACAAGCGCTCAAAAGGTATCTATCAAATGAACAAATGACAGCCCATTTCTCTATCAGTGAATACTACCTGGATGATTCCTGAAAGTAAGGTCACGGACATGGCGACTTTCACTCTCAAGGCATCTCTTGCTTCCGTACCATTGGTTGCATTTACCCCTCCTGGAATAACTATATCATCTGGTACTAATCGAACAGCCACACCACCAATCATCAGGCTAATAACAGCGAATGGACCTGGAAATGATGAAGCATTAGGGAAATCATGCTGAGCATATCTCACATGGCTGTGGCCGGTACGCAAGGAGACACAGGTGAGGTCACTAACTCATCACTGACATAAAACTGCCCTGCTCTCCTTAAGCCTCTGCTCCTGGTTTATGTGTAAGCTGTGTATGTACAGATCGTATTCTCTAAACATGACCACGATGATATCTTCCATCCCATGGACTCTTCTAGAACCTGGACATTTGCCCATTAAGAGGTAGGCTAATTCCTCTCTCCTTGAATCTGGATGGACTTGTGACATGCTAGTTGCGAAAAGAATGCGGCCAAATGATACTTTGTGGCTTCTGAGGCTAGGGAACATGGCGGTGATGCAGTGATGCAGCTGACGGCTGTAATAGTTGCGCGTGCTGGGGCCCTGAGTGTGCGAGAGCTCAATTAGGAAACCACATGGAGAGAAGCTTCCGCTCTGAATCTGCACCACAGACCCTGAGCCAGAACTGCCCAGATGAGCACTTCCCAAGTCTTGACCTATGGGAACCGTGCAAGATAATGAAACCAGTATTTTAAGCTGCTAAATTCGGGGTGGTGTGGGGGCTATTTTTTACCCGGCACCAGCCACTGAAAACATCGTGTATGTGTTGCTGGTGGCAGCCTCATGCAGCAACAACACTTAACAAAATCTGTATAAATCTTATCCTAAATATACTGGGAAAAATCATGTACAATCCAGAGCCTAAAATAGGATGAAAATGCAACATGTGCATAGAAATTGGGAACATGCAATGCCACTAATAAACAAAAAGAAAAATCAGATACAAGCAAATTGTATCATGAGCTAAAGATCTCACAAATTTCAACAATTTGCTCTTTTTACACAAGAAAATTGCCTTTTTCCTTTACGCCAAGATCGTAAGAAAGCTATTAGTTCTAGAAATCTGGAGGGGGGGGGCAGTGTATTCTTCTAAGGCAGTATGCAGTAACAAAAGTTATTATTAAGCAGAGGTTCTTGTAACAAACACACTATTTCTTTGGCACACTGCAGAGCTCGGAGATCCAAACAGATCTAAAATAGCAACGCTAAGCTCTTACCTATGGATACATGTCTGGAGGTTCCAAAAAAACAATACATGATAACAGGATAAAATGAAGAGTACAGGCCAAACACCGGAGGCACAGCAGCCAGCATTGCAAAGGCTAACCCTGTGGGATTAAAACCAAACAGAAATGGAGAGATCATTAGAAATCAGAGGGCTATAGGCACTTTTCTCTCCGTTGTGTATGATGAAGAGGTGAAAGCCATGTTAACTTAAGCAGATGTGTCTTCACCTGTCCATCATTCCATTCCAATCCTCCTCCTGGGCTGAGACAATTTTCCTCGTCATCTCTTTGGCAGGGGGTGGATCTTTTCTGTTTTGTTCTTTCCCAATCCAGATGAGGGCAGATAGTCTTACTTGACCGGTGTAGCTATAATCTGTGTTGATGGCCAAATGCTGGCTGCTTCTCTAATGGGGTGTTTTTGTGTTTTCTGGGGGGGGGGATCCCTTTTCAATAAGGAACTCCCAGCTTCCAGTTCTTACACCTTTTCCAGGTTCTCTCTGCTGCCATATGCTCCTCTGTAGGCAGTCGTCTCGGGCAGGTACCTTCCAAATGAGCCAAGCCAGGTGACCTTCCGGGGCACCCACTTATCCAATGGGAAAGCCTGACACCTGTACCCCAAGAAACTTTGGAAGTGCAGGCCATGACCACCGGTTCTCCATGCTGCCTACATGGGAGGTTTATGCCCTTTTACCTGTAGATTTTTTTTTCTTACAATAATTAGCAACAACCCCCCAAAACTCGAGGGACATGTGTCCCGTGCTCTGAGTGGTTCTCTTGCAGTCCCTCCTTCCTCGACTTTCAGTGGAGGAGAAACAGATAGTGCTTTCACCTCTCCCTAGAAAATTCTCATTCCAAATAGATTATCATAATACCTGGTCCCCTCATATATCCTATTGAAGTGACGCACTAAAGAGACAGTTTGGTGTCATTCACTCACAGTTTGGCATAGATGGTCTGGTATTCAGAATGTGGAGACAATAAACACCCTTTGTTCTCAGCTCAGGGACCTTACCCAAACATCCTGGACAACTAGAAAATTCACTTTATGCATTGTCATGTTGTGGAGAAAAAAATTTTAGCAAGAGAAGAGTTGGGGAAGCATCCCTCCTCCACATGTAATAATATGGTCATTTTAATGTTGTCTTTTTTAAAAAACCAAATTTCTATGTTCTAATTTTTATTTCAAAAGAACACATGTCCATAGTTTAAAAACCCAAGCAATACTAAATGGCTCTGAAGAAAAGTCGAGTCTCTTCTGTCTTGCCTCCAGGTTCTGCTACCCAGAGGCACTTGCTTCCAAGTTGCTTAGCTGTTTTTCTTTTTGCCTTTCTTTTTTTTTAAACATTTATTTTTGAAAGAGAGAGACAGAGTGTGAGTGGTGGAGGGGCAGAGAGAGGCACACACAGAATCTAAAGTAGGTTCCAGGCTCTGAGCTGTCAGCATAGAGCCCAGCGTGGGGCTTGAATTCACGAACCGCGAGATGATGACCTGAGCCAAAGTCGGACGCTTAACTGCCTGAGCCACCCAGGTGCCCCAAGCTGTTTTTCTACCATTTATCTCATCTCTCTAAATCAGCAGGTCTTAACTGAGAGGATTTTCCCCCCAAGGGACATCTGGCAATGTCAGGAGACATTTTTTTTTTTATTATCATGACTGACTGAGGGTGGGGGGCTGCTACCAGTATGGTGTGGGGTTGAGAAACCTTACTGTAAATCATGTGTTGGCATTGTTGTGGTTTGTTTTATTTATTTATTTAAAAAAATTTTTTTTTCAACGTTTATTTATTTTCTTTGGGACAGAGAGAGACAGAGCATGAACGGGGGAGGGGCAGAGAGAGAGGGAGACACAGAATCAGAAACAGGCTCCAGGCTCTGAGCCATCAGCCCAGAGCCTGACGCGGGGCTCGAACTCACGGACTGCGAGATCGTGACCTGGCTGAAGTCGGACGCTTAACCAACTGCGCCACCCAGGCGCCCCTGTGGTTTTAATTTTAGAAAGAGCAACAGTGAGAGAGGGAGAGGGGCAGAGGGAGAAGAAACAGAGTCCCAAGCAGGCTCCACGCTCAGCATGAAGCCCAATGTGGGGCTTGATCCCACAACTCTGGGATCATGACCTGAGCCGAAACCAAGAGTTGGACGCTCGACTGAGCCACCCAGGCACTCCATGTTATTCTTCATTTATCAGCTTCAGATGTAAACTATAGGCTTTCTGTTCTGTTTTTTCAGCCTTTGTTATATCACTATTATGTGAATTTTTTTCCTTTTTAAAAAGTTTTGAGATCTTCTATTTATTCCAGTCTTCTGATATTTTATTATGGTGTGTCTAATTTTATTTTTTATTTATTCTGCTGGGTACTGGGTGGTTTCTCTCAGTCAGAAAACTCATGTACTTCAACTTTGAAAATACTCTTCGATAGTCTCTTATGTTTAACCTCTTCTTTCTGGAACTGCCAGTAGATGATGGAATACCAGGCCTGATCCCCTGGTGTTCTTGTCTTTCTTACTGCTCACGTATTCATAGTGTACTTCTATTTCCAGGAGATTTCCTCTATCTTCCAGCTCTTGACTATTTTATTCTAGTTATGTTGTTAATTTCTATGAGCTCTTTGTTGTTCTCTGAAGACCCATTCTAAAATCACATCCTGTTCTTATCTCATGGATTCGATCTGTTTTTACACCTTGCTGAGGATATTACAGAACAAATGTTTTATTTTGCCTTCTCCACTAATTATGTACCCAATGGTCTTCTTTCTGTTTGTTTTCTTCCTTGAAGCCTCATGTGCATTGGCCAGTTCATTTATTGATGGGCTTTACTGTGCCATTGGATGAACCATAGGCATCTTGGTTGGGGAACGCCCAATTGTCACTATCTCTGGGGGCAGCTCATCATTTACTTTGGGCTGTAAGATCTTGGAGGCTCTTCTGAGGTGCACAGGGCAAGGAAGAGCCCTCACTAGCGCAGAGCTCAGTGTGTAGACTTAATTCCCCCTGACCATCTTTCATGGTTTTCACCCTTCCAACCACAGCATGGTGCCGGAGTGGGCACCTGGGTCTCTATGTGTGTGCTAATTATTATACAGACTTTCAACCCATCCTCTTGCTTCTAGCCATCTGCCTCTCACCTTAGACAATACTCAGCGCTGCCAATTTCCCAACGTTCTACAAGGCACACACCAAAATACCAGCTTCTTCCACTGATAATTCCGTTGTCCCTTGTCCATCACTAGCCATCTTTTTTTTTCCTGCTCCACAGTGTCTCCTCTCCCATTTTCTTTGTCCTTGCTAGTTTACACCATTTCCCTCTCCTTTACAATCGTTTTAGAGGGACTTTATTTATTTAATGTTTATTCATTTTGAGAGAGAGGGAGAGAGAGAGGGAGGGAGAGAGAGAGGGAGGGAGGGAGGGAGGGAGGGAGGGAGAGAGGGAGTGAGGGAGAGAGGGAGAGAGAGAAAGGGAGGGAGGGAAGGAGGGAGGGGGAGGGAGAGACAAAATCCCAATCTGTCAGCACAGAGTCCATCATGGGGCTCGATCTCAGGAACCACGAAATCATGACCTGAGCCCAGCTCTACAGTCAGATCCTTAACTGACTGAGCCATCTGGGCGCTCCCAGAGGGACTTTAAATAAATTAGAGATAAATTAATGAATCAATTAATTCAATGCTTAACAAAATCCTTTTACTAATAATGTATCAACCACAAGCAATTAACTTAGTATCTCTTGGATTTCTATCTGTGCTACATTTTGTTTTTCATATTTATCCATCTTCATTGACTAGTGATGGGCAGAAAAATATCTTTTCCATACAAAGTTGTTTGTGGGATGACTTACACCTCTTAGTGTTTGACCTACTGGATAATTCCTTGTTTTGAAATTATTTCTTCCTTTCTGCAATACCACAGTCTCCTGGTTCTCCTTTCTCCTTTCCAGATGCTTTTTCAGTCTCTTTTGCTGGTTCCTCCTTCTTTATTTGGTTTTCAATATTGGACAAAACTTGATCTTGGCTCCCTCCTCTTTTGTTCCACATTCTCTTCTTGGGTGGCCTTGTCTACTGCCATGGTTTAAATGTTCCCCATATGTCAAAGATCCCCAGACTGACATCTGAGCCCACACCTCTCTTTTGAGCCCGTATTTTAAATATTAACATGCACTGTCCATGTCTCTATCTCCCAAGTGTTTCAAATTTAACATGTTCAAACTCACCCTTCAAATCCATTCCTCCTGCAGCCTTTATTATGTCTGCAATTGGCACCTCCAGCCCTCAGATACTGGAACCAGAAATCTCAGACATTCTTGACCATCCTTCTTCCTCACTGTCCTCACATCCAATCTAACTCTTCAGCCCAGAAACCTTAGAGTAATTCTTGACATGCCTTGTTTCCCTATTCTCCCCCAAATAATCCAACAGCCCATCTGGCTGAATTTTACCACAAAATATAGCACATATATTTATAATTCTTTCCATTTTTATAGCCACCACCCTAGATCAAAATGGAAGAAGGGTAAGAGGTCAAAGATAAATTTCTGGCACAATCCTGAGGATTTCTCCAAAGTGTTAGTTTACATGGGTTCATTGCATCACTTCCTGTGGCCTTATCTGTCCAAATTGACCAAAGGTCAGTTTCACTCGTTTAAAATGCTGCTGAGCCCCTGGATGTTCCCCTCCCTGCTCCCACCTCTGCCTTTGAACCCATCCCCTTCTCTGTCTTTGGGGTGCTGGTGCCAAAATGGATGAGAAAAAATGTCCTAAAACTGGTTTAAGGCTTTTGCTTAAAAGATTTGGTAAATCAATCACTTGGAAAATTAAAAATTCAGCTGAATGATCATTAGGGGAAGTGATTTTTTTTCTTTTGACCAATTGATCATTTGCTAAGTAATTTTTGTGAAACTGAAGAAGGGAATAGATTCTTGGCAACTGACCTAGAAGCTGTTCAAGCCTTTATCACCTTTTGCCTACAATGAGTCACTATCACCTCTATTGGTCTCCCTACTTTCCTTCTGATGCTCCTCTCACCAACCAAATCCACCCCCCCCCCCCAAAGCAGTCTCAGTGATCTCTTAGAAAGAAACCCCAAGTGAAAGCATGGTGATAGCTTTCAGTGCCCTCAGAGTGAAATCCAAAAAGTGGCCAACAAGGATCTGTAGACCTGCCGCTGCTCACCTCGCTGGCCACCGTCCCCTAGCCCACCACACCCCTAGCAAGCTGCTTTTCAGTTGCTTCTTCAAATACTCCATTCTTTTCCTAAGTGTCTTCACACATACTATCCCTTCTGCCTCAAATGCACTTCCTCTCATTCTTTACCTGCCTCCCAAGTATCCTTCAGGACCCAGCTCAACTCTCTCTCTCTTAAAGAACTTTTTGTGATTTAGCTACTCAAGTTAGGTTCCCCTATTATTATCTTCCAGCACTCTGTATTTTCCTTCAGAGTGTTTAATATCATTTGTAATTAAAAAATAATATGCGCTTTTAATTTTTTTAAAATTTTAATTTTAGAGACAGAAAGAACACGAGCAGGGAGAGGGGCAAAGCGAGAGAGAGAAAATCCTAAGCAGGCTCCATGCTGATGCAGGGCTCGATCCCATGACCCTGGGATCATGACCTGAGCCGAAATTAAAAGTCGGACACTCAAATGACTGAGCCACTCAAGCACCCCCCAAATTTTTATGTGCTTTTATGTGTTTGATGTCTTTCTGCCTGATCAAATGGTTAGTTCATAAGGATAAGGAGGGTCAGGCAGATGCTTGATAAACATGTGAATAGATGAATAAATGAGCATTTTCTGAAATTCTTATATCACGTATAAAATCACACAAACGTAGAGGAACTCAGTCTATCCCAGTCCCTTGTAATTAGAATATGGATTTATAGGTCAAGAACCTTAAAAAAGAAAACCCCAACAACGTGTTCAACGAATAACTGATTAACCTAGCAAGAAGTAGGCCATGTGCAGTCAGTTTCGAAAGGTCCTGATCTGCAAAGTAGTATCACTACATTCTATAACTACTATCTCTGGGCTTTTAAAGGGTTAATTATTTCTGAAAAAATCCTTTATTTTATTATTATTTTTAATGTTTATTCCTTTTGAGAGAGAGAGAGACCATGAGCGGTGGGGAGGGACAGCAAGAAAGGAGTACAGAGGATCCAAAGCGGGCTTTGCACTGATAGCGGTGACAGCGATACGCGGGGCCTAACGCAAACTGTGAGACCATGACCTGAGGTGAAGCTGGACACTCAACTGACTCAGCCATCCAGGAGCCCCCGAGAAATTCCTTTAGAATGATATGATAAAAGTATGAATTTGCAATCATAATGAAATTAAACAGAAAACGGGTCAACAATTGTTTGAAGAGATAACAGCAAGGGAAACAACAAAAAGAAATAAATATACCTACTGACCTTGAGGAAGCTGAAGTACCCCTGTGCTTATGCCTGAGACCAAGTCACCCAACACATACTCTTTGAATTTGTACGCGGGCAACCACTTAGTTATGGGCAGGAACATATAAATGATATTTCGTATCTTCTTAGGAGTACATCTGGGAGGACCAAAAAAAAAAAAAGACGAACATTTCCACCAAATTCACACCACGGTGTCTTCCCTTCCTCATATTCTGGCGCAATAAGGACAAATTCACATTTGGTGCTAAGAACGACCTTGCCACTTGGGGGGAGATCAGAAACAACAAGAGCTTCTTGCAACCTTTTTTTTTTTTTTTTTTTAATGGAAACATCTGAATTGGCTCCACGATAATGCTCTACAACTTACCATGAGAAATAAGAAAAACTTAGTTTTGAAATAATGGGGATACCCTGGAAGCTATTATTTTAATAGATGACATCCTAAATGTACTTTCTGTGTTGGTGTAAATCAAAGTAGGGGAATTACTTACTGCTTCGGTCAATTTTTGAAGGTGGAGCCATTGGCCAGCAGGCCCACCCATTTAGTTTCCCCCTTCCTTATAAAATGAAGGACATTTATGTGTTATGAGCTTTATGAATATGTATTTGAAGTGCTTTAGTATCTTTGATTAGGAAAACTCAAAACACCATTTGTCACTGGAGTATAGTAGTGGATTCTGTGTCTGGTTGTCTTGATTAGGTGGATAAAACCAAGGCTTTGCATTTAGTCCCTACGTAGTTCAATTAATTTTGATACATGAATATGCTCTGGGCCACGGTCAGTCCTTTTCCCACTCTATGTCCATCATCAAAGACATCACTGAATACGAGCATGGACAGATGAGTTCCCTCACTCTGGCAGCCCCAAGTCCTCCTGGTGACAAGGAAGCAATTTATTCCATTCAAAGGACAATGTACTCTTACAGCACGCACGGTACTTTATATAATAATGTCTTTAGTGGTCAAAGCATCTGATTATTAGGTTTAGGAAGATACTGGAAGCAAATGTGGGGCAACTGTGGCAAGAGTCATGAGTTTGAGTGAAACAAATTAGATTAGATGCCACACTCTTTGTTTAGAACATTAAGGTATTAACAATAGCTATGCTTATATACTGCTTGCCACGTGCCTTGCACTTCGCATATCTTAATGGATTTTAATCCCCAGTAACTCTATGATGTAAGTCCTATTATTATCCCCATTTTACAGAGCAGGAAACTGAAGCACACAGCTGGTAGGTGGTTGGGACTAGGATTAAAACTTGGAGAGTCTGACTCCAGGGTATACATTTTAAACCTCTCTTGATGGTCATACTTAGAGCGGAGGGTCTCTGTGAAGCTAACATGAACACAGAGCACAGAGGTGTGGTCCCAAGGGTCTAGAATGGTTTGGTTTTGAAGCTTGGGAGCTACTGAGAGGCACACATGTCAGGCACACATGTATTACTGTTCCCAGGCCTGCAACATGGCTGTGAAAGCGTCTCCAAAACAAAGAGTCATAGGATGCTGTCCTTGACAGCCTAGGTTGGGACTTAGATTCAGGATGTTGCCAAATGGAGAAATCAGAGTGGAAAAAAAGAGAGTTTGGAACATTCCTGAGAGACGAAGGCAAAAGGTGGATGTGTGGAAGGTGCTGGAGTATGGGAAAGCCGGGTGTTTAAATAAACCATTAAACAGATGCAAGCATAATCAGAATTTAATAAATAGGGTGAAATACATAATGAAGACTGGGTTCAACCAAATACTATCCCTGAATGAACCACGTGGACAGTTCTGCAAATCCTGAGTGCTCACTTTTTGTTTTTTCTCCACTGCACCAGATTTTCTTTATACATTTGACCTTGCTTCTCTCATAATGACAGAATAAAGGAAAAAGTTAAAACACAACATACGTGAATGCCTGTTTCAGCTTATCCCCGATGGAATCTGAAATCTTGTCCTTCTTGTGAAGTCTTTCCTGGAGGACCAGATGGCTGAAGATAGGCCTTTCCACATAGTACTTCTGGCTTGCTGCAAGGATTTCATTTTCTTCAGCATGATCCATAGTACTCTGAAATTATTCATCAACAGCAGGAGACAAGCATTTCCTGAGTGTTCCTAAGGGAGAAAATAGTCTATTTCAGATGCCACAATCCTACTGATTGTGTTCCTAAGCATCTCTTCCTCGTGGGATTGTAAATTCTTCTGACGACTTCATCTTTGGACAACCCAGAGCACCTAACACATGGATGAGTACCTAGCAACCGCAAATAAATGAAGTTAAAATCACTATGAAAACATATGAGACTTATTTCCTCCCAAGGCAATAACTGGTAATGTGTGTACTTCTAGCAAAAGCTCGCATTAAATTCAGTGGTTAAATACTTCAGTTGGCTCTCAGCCCATATGAGGGGGATAGTGACACATTTACATGTCAAGGAAACAGAAAAAGGGGCAAGATCAGTCCTTAAATTGAACCCAAGTTTCTTGAAGGCATATTATCTTCCTTTCCAATTCTGTACTCACATTTGATTACTCCTTAAATAATCCTATGCTTCAGAACTGAAGCTTATACATCTCCATGAGGGAAATTCCTGTGAAAAGTTACAAGTTGAAAACATCAGTGCAATGGTATAATACACATGATTATGTTGTCATGTGTGAGACAATTACGATGGTTGATTTGTATATATATAAAAAACCCAATATATTTGTGTGCATGGAAACGTGTGCAAGGATGTCCACTGCAGCTTTATGATATTGAAAAATTGGAAAAAAATGCAAATGTCTACCGGTATGCAATAAAAAATAAATTTTGGTATAGTCATATATTCAATGCTATAAAGTAGTTTTAAAAAGTGAAATCTAGGGGCGCCTGGGTGGCTTGGTCGGTTAAGCGTCCGACTTCGGCTCAGGTCACGATCTCACGGTCCGTGAGTTCGAGCCCCGCGTCGGGCTCTGTGTTGACAGCTCAGAGCCTGGAGCCTGTTTCAGATTCTGTGTCTCCCTCTCTCTCTGCCCCTCCCCTGTTCATGCTCTGTCTCTCTCTGTCTCAAAAATAAATAAACGTTAAAAAAAAAAGTGAAATCTATTTGTGTCATCATCAATAAATCTCAAAAACTTAATTTTCAATAAAAGTGCAAGGCACAGATAGATACCTCAGGGGTACGATAATATAAACAAAATTTTAAGAAGTATAAAGCGAGGCACCTGGGTGGCTCAGTCGGTTAAGGGTCTGACCTCAGCTCAGGTCATGATCTCACAGTCTGTGGCTCGAGAGCCCGCGTCGGGCTCTGTGCTGACAGCTCAGAGCCTGGAGCCTGTTTCGGATTCTATGTCTCCCTCTCTCTCTGACCCTCCCCCGTTCATGCTCTGTCTCTCTCTGTCCCAAAAATAAATAAAAACGTTAAAGAAAATTAAAAAAATAGAAAGTATAAAGCAATACTATATGCTGTTTATGGACACATGTATGTAGAAAATGTATAAAACCATGAATGACAATGATAAACACTAAGATCAGGATGGTGTTTCCTTTGGAGAGAAGGGGAGTCAGACTCAGAAGAGACAGAGCTTTAACTGTATCTATAATGTTTTAGTTTGTAAAAAGAATTGGTGCAAATAGAGCAAAACATTTAGATTTGATTAAGTCTTGCAATATGTAAATGGGTGTTTGTTACATGATTCTTTGTATTTGTCTATATATTTCAATTGTACACCTTATAATGGAAAATTAAGTGAACAACAAAACAACGGAAGCCAATGTTCCCAACTGAAGGAAGTTAACAGCAGAGGAGACGGGAGTTGGCATGAATTAACAGTCAGGTGTCTATGTGTTAACAACAGGAGAGTGGGGCAATTACTGACATGGATCAATACAATTCTTGCATGATGCAAAGTTTTTCACCAAACTGAAATTACAATTCACACTGAACTCAGGTTCATGTGATCACCCACAAAATATCATCCTAAAACAAATGCCTGTGTCCAAGGAGGTTAAAAATTCCAGAGTCTAGAATAAAAAGGAAATCTAACAGCAAATGCAACCAAGTACCAATAAGGATGACATGAACAGATTAGTCTGGAGAAAGAGGATTTTGCAGCAGAATCTGACAAATAAAGATCATATGTTTTTTGCTTTGGGCTAGCAAGGCTGGTTGGCCATCTAATTTTTTATGGCGACTCTAGGAACTCATAATATCCCAGAACGACTGGGCTGATGTGTATGAGTGGAGTCTGACCTAGATCAGTGCAACCATTCTGCCTTCCACCTGCCCCAACTCCTCCAGAACATGACAGGACAGTTTGTAGAACCATCTGGAATTTACACAACCCACTGCGCTGCTTTAAGCCTTTGTGCCCCTGCACAGTTCCATTCACTCTGGAAAATGCTGTTTTCTCCCCCTCACTCTCTTCTCTTTTTCCCTAAACCCTAATAACTGTAGCTTTCAAAAGCCTCGTTTTGTCCTCTGCTTGTCTGAAGTTTCCCCTAAGACTGGGTCAATACTCACTACTTTGTGTAATTTTCCACTTTTCTCCCACTAATTATAATTATTGGTCTCTTCTGGATTGTAATTCCCAAGACCATACCTTGAAAGTCAAGGGTCTAGCTCAGTCCCTGTCTTAGCAGGTGCTCAGTATTTGATGAATGAGGAAGATCTTTGGATTGGTGTTCATGACTGTTGATAATATAGGTCATGCTTCCTGTTATTTCATATTATAGAAGATGAAGCCTGCTTTAAAATGTATTATTTTTATTATTATTTTTTCTGTACACCTCCTCCTTGGTCATCTTCTCTCCTATTTCAGAAAGGTTATATCTTCCTTCATAGAGCCACTCAAAGAGAAAAAGACCAGGTAGATCTGAGGGAGGTATAATAAGAATCAGCCTCTCTTTTTCTCCCTATTGCAAAAACCCAGTTTTACCATTGATTTTACTGTTCCCCCAAATCAATTTGCCCAGATGTCAATGGGATGAACTGTGATGATCGTGTCTAAGGCTGTTGCATCATGTACACTTAGTGGGACCAAACGTAGCCACTCACCACAAGGGTGTGGGGAAGGCTGAAAGTATTGATGTCAGGGCCTCCCTCTGAATCTCCTGAGTTAGGATTTCCAGGGGTGGGCCCTGGACGATGGGCATTCAGTATGTGTGAGAGTGGTCATGCCTTCCTGTACTCACGTGTGATGGCCTTCTCTGAGACTTCAGAGAAACAGAATAGGCTTACACTGAAACACAGAAGATGAAATAAAATATTTCTAAAATATTAGATCTTCTTATCCTTATTCTCCAAAGTCCTTTGGCTATCCCTGACAGGATTCCTCATTTACACCCATTACTCTGAAGGCCATTTGTTAATGCCTCATTTCTCCTGGTCCTGGAATCTCAAAATTCCTTCTACTTTACCAACCAGGGCAATTACAGTATGTTTTAAAAGCTCCCCAGGAGACTCAGATGATTGGGTAGGTGGGTATTTGACATATGAAAAAATATTGGCTTTCAACTCTGCCTAAACTCAAAATCTCCTCAGGTGCTTTTAAAACAGACAAGAAATCCTGGGCTTTATACAAGACCAATTAGAGCAGAGCCTCTAGGAAGGGGGCTGAGGCATTAAAAAAAAAAAAAGCATCCTTAGATTATTTTAATGAGTAAAGAACCACTGGTTTAAAATCTGAGAGGGACAGAGAAATACATATGAAAAAGACATAAGAAAACCACAAAGAAATATTTGGACACAAAAGCCAATTATACACTTTAAGGACTATGCAATTAATAATTAATAATGAATCAGTGATATAATTAAAGCCAGATGAAATGTTTTCAGAAGTAATCTTTATCATACTATGTATGCTATGCCTTAATATCCAACATAACATAATAAATATAACATGATATAATATAATATACTTACTGAAAAGTGTACCAAATAATTTTGGAGATGAGTTTGAAATATTAGGACACGATGTAGCAGGAAAAATACTTCCTTGAATTTGCCATTTTCAGTTAGGGAATTGGTTCTCAGCCCTGACTGCTCACTGGAATCACGTGGGCGGCTATTGATGTCTGATCTGACTCTACCACCAGGCATTCTGATTTAATTGGTCTGGGAGGCAGGCAGGGACTGAGGATTTAAAAAGCTCTCCAGGTGACTCTAATGCACAGCTGAAGTTCAAAACCACCAACTTATGGCATGGCAATAGACATATACACACCCAAACAAAAAAGGAAAAAACTGAACAAGGTGTACATAAATTGTGTGCAAGACATTCTATTACTGTCTTTGCTCATGGGTGTCTTTGAAATATTCAATAAAAAATTACAAAACAAAAAAATATCTTGCTTAGGTTTTTCTATTCTTCTATTCTCAAAACAAGAGGGAGTTTTGTGTAGGCAGGCCGTGAAACACCTGCTAAACTTCATGCAAATGCAGTCTTATTATAAGCATTTCATTCAGGGTTTAAATTAGGAGGAAATCTCGAAGGAAGCTAGATCTCAAAACATTAGATGGATTTAGGAAAGCATTAGGGTATGACTCTCTATAGTTTACCAAATAAAAGATAAGATATCTAGTTAAATTTCAATGTCAAGCAAGAAACAAATTTTTTTAGTGTATGTTCCAAATATTGCATAGAGCATACTTATATTACATTTTTATTTTTTATGTCAACTTTGACTGGGTATCTTTTATTTTCTTTGCTAAATGTAGCAACTGTAACACTCTGTAGGTTAGGAAGAGACAGAGACAAGAGGGGATTCTCAAGTATTTTTGAGGTGTTAGGACCCTGGCTAGAGTGCAGGTCTCCTAGCGATATCTGGCAGTTTTTTCTTACCTGGGAAAGGAAAGGAGTGCCGGGAAGGGTAAGGACAGGAGAAGAGGGTATTATAAAGAGAGGCTGTCCTTTTGGGGAACTTTTAATGCTCATCAATAACGATTAAATAATTAAAGCCATGAAGGCTATCGATAGCCCCCTTATCAGAAGAAGAGTGGCAAAGAAACCAAGGAACCAGCATGAGCAGATCAAATGACCAGACCCTTATCTGACAGATAATGAGCTTCCAGTGTGCTGACTGCAATATAAATCACCAAGCTGTAAAACTACCCAAACCCTTACATGAGAAAAGTCACTTCTAAGATGGTCTAAAGAGGGTGCCTGGGTGGCTCAGTCGGTTAAGCATCCAACTTCAGCTCAGGTCATGATCTCACAGTCTGTGAGTTTGAGCCCCACGTTGGGCTCTGTGCTGACAGCTCAGAGCCTGGAGCCTGCTTCTGATTCTGTGTCTCCTTCTCTCTCTCTACCCCTCCCCCGCTAATGCTCTGTCTCTCTCTCTCTGTCAAAAATAAATAAACATTAAAAAAATAAAAAAAAAATAAGATGGTCTAAAGGGACAAACCTTCTGGTAGGTCCTCCAACAAAAATACTCATTGCAGAAAAGCAAAATGACCTAGGGGTTCAAATCCCATTTTCCACAACTGTGAAAGAAGGGATTTAAAAATAGTTTTGAACATCTTTCATCATAGATTTCTAGATCTGAAAGTAATCTTGAAGATGATCCAATTTAACTCCTTCCTTTTGTAGGTGAGAAAACAGACCCATCCATACTCACGTTGGGGTAACCTCTCCAAAACCTCTCTCAAAACACAAACCTTGTTTCCTGTTCAAAGTCGTCACCAAATTTAAAAGGCACAGATGTTTATAATACAAACTATAACAACATGCAGCCCTAGTTCTGCATTTCAAGAGTCTGAGCCATTCAATACTGTTATGACAGGACCAACTAGATCAGGAGTTTCCACACTTGGAAGTATGTCTGAATCACCTAGGGAGCTTGAAACCACAGACTTCTAGGTCCTTTAGAGACTGTGCTTTAGCAATTCTGGAATGTGTATTGTTTCGAACTCATGGAGGGAGATTGGTGAACTCGGTGGGAAACTAGACTGTAAGCAGAAACCCAACACTGTTGATTTCCGTTCATTGATGGCTACTTAGGGCTCAAAAATGCTTGTTAAATGAATATAGAAAAACAATTTGCCTCTCTGAGTCTTAGTGTCCTCATCCTTAAATAATATTTCCAGCGACAACATTCTGAGAACTGTATTTGGCAAGTTTGTTCAAAATGCCAATCAAATCTCTGGATTTAGCTAGAATGGATTCAGTTGTCTGAAACTAAGATAACCCCCCACTCCACCCCTCCCCCACACCAGCTCAGTAGTGCTTTTCTTTAAGTGTGAAAGTGAATGAGTATTCTTCACTGTGGATTGGAGGCATCAGAAGAGAGACAGTCTCAGGGTATCCATCTATTCAAAGTAATCAACTTACATAACTCTAACTATATAATTAATGACATAATCTAATTAGTTCTAATGCTTATAGTTGCCCTTTTCATTCCAAGTATGCAACCACATACCCAAACTCACCATATCTTTCAACATAATTTCTCTATGGGCATCAGCATGAATAACCAACAAAAATAAATGTTACTTATTATGAAAAATTTCTATACTTCCCAGGGCATAAACTTTTCTATAATGGACATAGCATATAAAAAAGACTTTGTGACTTACAGTCCAGAAGAAAAATGTTCACTTATGACTTGATCAGACTTTTCCTGAAAACGATTTGAAAAAGTTGCTTCCTTTTCTCTATACTTCTGGGACCAGTATATAATATCTGCTTTTCCTCCTTAACAATCATTGACTAACTGCAGTGGCCAGCATGTAAGGAGAGCCAAAGACCCTAAAATCAATGCAAGCTGGTCCTGAATGTAGACTATGAGCTCTGTGAGGCCAGGACCACTGTCTCTGAAACATGTAGCATATACCCCAGGATGCAGCAAGCTCCCAGACGTTTGTTGACTGCTCTCCGGTGTACTTGAGTGGTGGGGGCCAAAGTCGCCAGAGTACTTAGCTTGGGGCTCTGCCCCTCCTTTTCCTCTTCTTTTATTTTTACCCACTCCTCTTAAATTCCTCTGTCAAAAGATTATTAGATTTCTATCCAGAGACGCAGCATCTGGTAGGCTTTGGATTCAGAAGGACTGTGTTTGGAGGCTGGAAGTGGCACTTAGCTGTGTGTTTTTTTGGGAGGGAGGTACATAAGTTTTCTGTGCCTTCATTTGCTTATATGTAAATGGCAGGTAGGAGGACAAGCTGTGGAGTCACACAGACCACTGTTCCAGTTCTGATTCTGCCATTATGATAGAACATCTGGCACGTTATCTGACTTCTCTAAGTCGAGTGACCATATGTCCTGGCTTATGCTTATTGTCCCAGAGTAATTATTACTTCCAAAAGTGTCCTGGGTTGGAAAATAAATTCTGTTTCCTTCAGATTCTTCAGCTATAACATTGAAAGAATAAAACTTCAATAGAGATCTGAGAGGAATAAATTAGAAAATGTTTCTAAAGCACTTATCATGGTGCCTGGCGTATAGTAAGTGTTCAATAAGTATGACTACTATTATTTTATCTTATTTGAGAGATGCTGAGAGAGAGCATGCGCGCATGCATGGGGGAGGATCAGAGGGGCAAAGACAGAATCTTAAGCAGGCTCCATGCTCAGCATAGCGTCCAACGCAATGCCACAACCCCAGGGATCACGACCTGAGCCAAAATCAAGAGTCAGTTGCTCAACCAAACGAGCCACCCAGGTGCCCCAAGTACGACTGTTATGATGACTACTGTGGACAGGGTACCTAATTTCCTTCAATTTTAGGTTACTTATTTGTAAACGGGGATAATGATTTTCCTCTATTTTTACTTATTGAATCACTAATCTAGTCACATGGCTCAAAAAGTCATGTATTAAAAAAATTGAAGTGCTGTCTCACTTCCATTGCTCAGAAGCAACCACAGTGTCTAGTTTCCTGTGTCTTTACAGAAATATCTTACACAGGCAGACATGAAAAACAGTCTTCTCATGATCGGTAGCATGCTTAACGCTGTTTCACACCTAGCTTTTTCCACTAACAACATCTCTTAGTGATCTTTCTATATCAGTATATAATAGCTTCCTCACTGTTTTGTTTTAGGGAGAACACAAGCGCATGTGTGGGTGAGGGGGCAGAGGTAGAGGGAGGGAGGGAGAGAGGGGGGGAGAGAGAAAGGGAGAGAGGGAGGGAGAGAGAGAAAGAGGGAGGGAGGGAGAGAGAGAAAGAGGGAGGGAGGGAGGGAGGGAGGGAGGGAGGGAGGGAGGGAGAGAATGAATCTTGAGGGTGGAGTCTGACGCAGAACTCAATCCCACAACCCTGGGATCACGACCTCAGCAGAAACGAAGGAAATCAAGAGTTTGATGCTCAACCAACTAAGCCACCCAGGTGTCCCTTTATTTTGTTATTTGAACAGCTGCATAACATGCCATTATATGGATATTGTATCATTTGTCCAGCCAATCCTAACAGTGATGCACTAAGGATTAATGTAAGAATTATAAAGCACTTTGAATAAGGTATTCAGAAGATACTTATTAACTTTTTAATCAATGTTACACTTATTTCCTTTTACCAGCTCCATTTCTCAATGCCTTGAGTCTCCATCTATTCATTCATTATGATTCTACGGTCTACCTCCATGTTTGGCTGTCATATCCAAGTTGGCTACTCTTAGAGATCAATAAGCTATGGTACATGCCCTCAGGAACCTTGTCATCTAATGTCTCTGCAGCATTTTATATCCTTTTAAGAATTTCCTACAGGTGGGTAGAAGCATATGAAATGATAGAGCATATAGGGGAACACAAAGTTCTGGGAATAGGAGCAAGAGATTGTCGGCAAGGAAATATAAACATTTAGGAAATGAGAACAATATAAATCTTGTGTTTTTTTTCCTTATTATAAAATGTAGGAGCACAGTGGAAATTGGGAAATTTTCCATTTTTCTCATGAATAGTACATATTAAATGTATACCATAAATGCATATATTTGTACATGTATAATGTATATTTACATGGCTGGATATGGTCTTAATAGTTTTGCATTAAAATTTTTATACTTAACATGATGATCATAAACGTTTTGCCAGGTCAATAAACTTCAGAAGCATAATTTCTAATGGCTACATAATATTTTCTAATACATGCAATGATTTAGTTAACAGTCTTCCTTATTATTAGACGCTTTGGCTACTCCCAAATTTTGGCTATTACAAGTGAGATTTTGTCTTTGATCTGTGTGAGTTTGTGTGTGATGGTAATAAAAAAAGTTCACCTTTAAACAACGTTAATACTCATTTTAAGTACTGGGTAACTTACAAAGTGAGTATATAAAAACCACTAGTTGACTTAAAATAACACAAATGGTAGACATTTATGTCAGCCTCTTATTTATACACAGAAATAGCTGGGCATGACTATAGCAGTTAACACTGAGACTGTGAGGTTAAAAAATTACAGCATCCACATGAGGTAAGAATTATCCACCTTTTTCAGATGATGTATTTGGGATTCTGATGAAGTAAGAAGAGCCAGGATGGGATTCATTCAGGTCTCCTGATTTCAGAAACCACGCACTTACGCAATGCTGCCTCATTGACTGTTAGATTAATCATGCCAAAATGTTTATCTAATTTTACCTAAAATATACTAACTATAGGCATGCATTCCCACTTGTGATTTGCTGCATATGAAGCCTGGTGGTTTTAACCACATAAAAAGCAAGAGTAGGGTCAAGGAAGGCTTCAGAGAGGAGACTGGATTTGAAGCAGCTCTTGAATAATGGGTAGAAGGCAAAAGCAAGGGCAGGTGATTCTGCACAGAGAAGTGAAAGGTAAAAATTTAACACAGAATGTTCACAGAAATTGTATTCTGAGTGGTTACGGAAGATGAAACTGGAGAGGTTAATAAGAACCAGGTGTTACAGAACCGCAAAGGGCAGGCTCTAGGCTCCATTAGGAGTCCACATCCTCTGGTTATTGAACTCTATTCCCATCCTACTTTATTCGATATAGAAATACTGATCAAAACCACTCTGCCATGGAAAAATTATTCAATTCCATTAAACAACCAAATCCTCTCTAGCACGAAACTGCTGTGACTCCATAAATTGATAAACTGTAAGATTTATTTTCCAACTGAGACACTTGAAAGATCCTTAATACTCACAAGAATCTTCTTTGGAGTAAAAAAGCTCAGTAATTCCAACTGGTGCTTAGGTTTGAGCCACAGGTATTTTAATTTAAAAGAAGTTCTGAACTTTAAGTAACAATGGAAGAAGAATCTACTGGTTTACCAGGCAGATTCTTCCATTTGTTTGGTGATACTCCCTTAGGGTTGTTAGGAGGTTTTTAAAATAGTGAGCTCGGGGCGCCTGGGTGGCGCAGTCGGTTAAGCGTCCGGCTTCAGCCAGGTCATGATCTTGTGGTCTGTGAGTTCGAGCCCCGCGTCGGGCTCTGGGCTGATGGCTCAGAGCCTGGAGCCTGTTTCCGATTCTGTGTCTCCCTCTCTCTCTGCCCCTCCCCCGTTCATGCGCTGTCTCTCTCTGTCCCAAAAATAAATAAACGTTGAAAAAAAAATTAAAAAAAAAAACAGTGAGCTCATATTAAATGGGGGAAGGCCTACTTCTTTAGGCCTGAGGCCATGTCTTCTTTCCAGGTTTGAATGGACAACCCCATGCCTACACCCAGGGGTCTATATCCCACAGAGACTCTCCGATGGGTTGTGCTGAGTATGAGCCTGCACTTACTGCTGTTTTAAAACATTTTTCTCTGGAGCACCTGGTGGCTCAGTCAGTTAAATGTCTGACTCTTGGTTTTGGCTCAGGTCATGATCTCACAGTTTGTGAGTTCGAGCCCTGCATCGGGCTCCATGTGGAGCCTCCTTGGGATTCTCTCTCTCTGCCCCTCTCCTGCATGCTTTCACATTCTTGTGCTCTCTCAAAAATAAATAAGTAAACTTACAACAATTTTTAAAAATTAAAAGTAAAACCTTTTTATGTATTCTTCTGGTAGTCTTTAAGTTTACTGTTTAAACATTTAATTGTGTTTTACCCTTTATTTTTGTGTGTTTGTACTGAAGGGAGGTCTGTATGAGTCAGCTTAGTCCTTCATGTTGCTAGAAGTCCATTATAACTATGCGAAAATTGTTCATTACTGGTTCTATCTATTAAATGGAATTACCTAGTTCTTCTTAAAGTTATTCTTCTTGGAGCTCACTACCTGACCTAATCTGTATTAATTTCTTTCTAAGCCTGGTACACATTGGCCAGCCTAGTATTTATTTTAATTGCACTTAGGGAGTTACACTCTTTCCTATTCCACATTTTCCTTCTTCTCACTTTTTACTCTCATTTTGATGGAGCACATCCTTAGGTAATTGATTCAGATAGTGTACTTGGAAGTAAAAAGCCTGAGTCTTTGAATGTCTGAAAATGTCTTCATATCATCCTCATACTTAACTGATAATTTCCTTGGCAAGAGAACTTAAAGTCCAAAATCATTTTCCCTCATTTTAAAGGCATTGCTTCATTACATTCTAGTATCCTGTTCACTGATGAGAAGCTTTATGTCAATCTTAAGTGACTTCATGTTTCTTTTTAGAAAGTTTTAGGAGCCTTTCTATATCCTTGACTCTGAAATTTTATGATTGTATGTTTGTATAGATATTTTTTTCCATTCACTTGATGGATCCTTTTTATCTCATACTTTTCCTCAACTCAGGAATTTTTTCCTGGTATTTGTCAATTTTTTTCCCTCCATTTTTGTTTTTTTGTTTTTTTTTCTTTCTAGAGCTCCAATAGACTGATATTGTACTTACTGGACTGTTCCTCTATGTTTTTTCTTCTTTTCTAGCATTTGTATTCTGTATTCTTTGACATTTGGTTGTGCATTTTGTGCACTGTTTCTTAAACTTTTTAATTTTTAATGTTTTTTTATTTATTTTTGAGAAAGAGAGAGAGCATGAGTACTGGAGGGTCAGAGAGAGAGAGAAACACACAGAATCCTAAGCAGGTTCCAGGCTCTGAGCTGTCCGCACAGAGTCCGACACGGAGCTCGAACCCACAGACCACAAGATCATGATCTGAGCCAAAGTTGGACGCTCAACCAACTGAGCCACCCAGGCACCTCTTAAACATTTTTTTTAATTCCAGTATAGTTAACATACAGTGTTATTAGGTTTCTTAAGCTTTATCTATTAGTCCTTCTAATAAGTTTTTTTTTATAATCATTTAAAAAATTTTTGAGATCTTTGTCTGTTTTCTGATTGCTCCCTCTTAAAAGAATTCTGTTTTTGTTATACGGACACAATATCTTTTTAATCACTCTGAGGGTACTCAGATTTTTAAAAAGCTATTTTAAATGAATGATCTCACCCCTGGCATTAATAACTTTTTTTTTTTTTTAATGCTCCTTCGTATGTGAGGTTATTCTTAGTTTTACATTTACGTTTATATTTGTAAATTAAAGACTTGATTGACTTTCCTGGGTTTGATCCACCATCACATATCCAGTGCTTCCAGCACAGGACCATTCCCTGAACAAAATGGTGATTAGGAGCCTTTGTGTACCACAGTCAGCTTTACTCACTGCTCACCTGACTTTAGGGTGAGGAGGTAAGAGCTGGCCTGCAGGCTAAGGCCCATCTTTCCAAGTGCTAGGAAGAGAAAGGATTTATCTATAACACTCAACTCATATTAGAAGCACAGGCTCATTTTAACCAATGCATAAGAATTTCCATTCATCTCCTGCAATAAGGCCCCCTGCTGCTGCCTGCTGTGTCCTTATTGACCCCATGCCCTGAGCTCTTTCCCAAAAGGTCACTCTTGTTCCCATGGTGGTTCTAGCAGTGATCCTTAGTTCTGTTTCATCGATCACCTGCCTCCAAACATCTATCTCATTCTCTTCAGAGTTCTTCCTATTCTTTGCACAATTTTACAGCCTTTTTTTTTTCATTTTGCAAAATGAGCAGATGTGTGTTAAATTTTCTCAATCAGACTTTTTTTTTTTTTTTTTTTTTTTGAGAGACAGAGGGAGAGAGAATCTTAAGCAGGCTCCATTCTCAGACCAGTGCAGGGCACAATCCCACGACCCTGGGATCATGACCTAAGCTAAAATCAAGAGTTGGATGTGTAACTGACTGAGCCACCCAGGCACCTCCAATCAAACACATTTTTTAATATAAAATGCATAGACATATGGAGAAGGATTTAAAAGTATTTACCACAAAACTGTAAATAGAGATTATGTTTAAATGGTGAAATTATGGGTAATTTTATTTTTATCTGTACCTTCTAGGAAAAATACTACACACTATTAAATTTTAACATAAAATGCATAGATACATGGTACACACATATGTACACAGTACACACTATTATTTTTGTAGCAAATGTCATAAAAGCTAGTTCTAAGTGCTCATAATGGGAGTAAAGGGGACTTTCTGTTATCTTCTCAGAGAAGGCATCTTGCAAACACAGGAGACCTTTGGCATTTAAAGGAAAAGTGACAGTCATGTTCAGAGACCGCTAAGAACCCTAGGTTTGAAAATACCACTAATTGAGAGATGGATGTGGATACGTTGCTTGACTGATATAAGCTATCAGGTTTGTTTTTATTACATGCTTCACATTTTCTCCACTGTCAATTAAACATACCAGGCCCCCTACAGATGTGCTCCCCATTGATAGCTGAAACCAAAACTGCCAGGAGTCTGCTGTGGGAATCACACACGAGGGGTCAGGTAGGTCATGGCAATGACTGAAACGAACCAGGTGAGGCTGTGCCGATCTAGAGAGCACGTGCCGACCCAAAGTGGTCAGCCCTTACTCAGCTCTTGCTGAAGACTGGCTTCCAGTAAGAAATTTTCTTTATATTTAGGTTCAAATCACATACAGTTTGAGCCATATGGCTTAATGAGTTCTACCATGCACTTCAGACTAATATGAATAGAACCTTTTTATTTGACAACATATATATATATATTTATTTATTTATCTATTTATTTATTTATTTATTTATTTATTTTGAGAGAGCGAGCGAGTGAGCAAGCTCACGAGCAGGGGAGGGGCAGAGAGAGAGAGGGAGAGAAAGAATCCCAATCAGCCTCCGCACTATCAGCAGAGAGTCCGATGTGGGGCCCAAACCCATGAACTGTGAGATCATACCTGAGCCAAAACCAAGAGTCAGATGCTCAACCGATTGAGCCACGCAGGCGCCCCAGTAATATATATGCATTTTTAGTTTTATTTATTTATTTTGAGAGACAGAAAGTGCATAAGCAAGGAAGGGCAGAGAGAGAAGGAGAGAGAGAGAGAAAAAAAAAACCCAAGCAGGCTCTGTACTCGCAGTGAGGAGCCGATGCAGGGCTTGAACTCATGACCTGAGCTAAACCAAGCATCAGACACTTAACTGACTGAGCCACCCATACTCCCCATGAATAGAACCTTTTCGTCATCCAGAAATTTTCCTCGCACTCCTAATAGTCAATCCCTGTGATACTTGTGAAATCACCACAGATTAGTTTGGCCTATTTTCCAACTCCATATAAATAGAATATCCAATTTTTAACTGAACTTGAAACTACATCTTAACAAAGCTTTATCAAGTTTTAAATGTTAGAAAGCCAACACAAATATTTATAGAACAATGTGCACGCCCAACAAAACACGCAGGCTAAATTCAGCCTCCCAGCAGTGCAACCACTTCCTGCCTGGTCTACAGTCTAAACCACAATATATTTTGTATGAATTCATTGATTACTCTCATGATTGTTGGTTTTGGTACTACCTGGCAGTTTTTATTCATCAGCAACTAGTAGGTCGTTCTTTAAAAAGGAAGGAAAAGGGGCGCCTGGGTGGCTCAGTCCATTGAGCATCTGACTTCGGCTCAGGTCATCATCTCACCGCTTGTGAGTTCGAGCCCCGCATCGGGCTCTGTGCTGACAGCCCTGAGCCTGGAGCCTGCTTCGGGTTCTGTGTCTCCCACTCTCTCTCTGCCCCTCCCCCGCTCACGCTCTGTCTCTCTCTCTCCTTCAACAGTAAATAAAAAAAAAAAAAAGTTAATAAATAAATAAATAAATAAAATTTAAATAAATAAATAAATAAATAAATAAAAAGGAAGGAAAAGCCTTACCTGCAGGGTACCGAGCAAGAAGCAAGGAGAACGGGAGGCTGAATTCCATTCCACAGCCAGCCTTGGGGAGAAAGGGATCATGAAGGAAGGAATGGGTAGGGGCTGATTTGGTGAGGAAAGGAAAGCTGGAGAATACCCAGCGGGTGTAATAAAGAAGAAACAGATCACAGGGCTGCTGTGAGTTTCACTAAAGAGTAAAACACCGCACCTTCAGATCACCCCGTAAGTATCCCATATGATCTTCAGCATTCTCCCACGCTCCTGCCCCACTACCGCTGCTTTCTGTGATTTCATTTCCTTCTACTCCCCACCTTGTCACGCTGCTCTGGCCACTCGGACCTCCCTGCTATCTTGTGTGCCAGGCACATCCCTGCTTCAAGGCCTTGATGCTGGCTAGGACGGTCCTGTCCTGGGGAGCTCAGAACTTTCTCCTTCGCCACCTTCAGGTCTGTGAGCAACATCATTTTCTCAGGTGAAGCTTTTTCTCCTAACTACCCTATCTTTAAAGCTGCCCCACCAACTTCTCCACTACCTTCTTCCCAGCTTTATTTTCACCCACAGCATTCATCACCATCTGACCGACACTGTACCTTACTTCATTGTCTGTCTTCCCTTTTTCCTTCATGAGAATGAAAGCCACATGAGGACAGGTATGTAACAGGAATTCATTGGACATTTGTTGAATGAATGACTCAAGGAAGGAAGGAAGAAATAAAAATCCCTTCTAGTTTTGGAGATTGTTGTTAAAAGTGTTCAAGCAGGGACTAGTTAAGAAAATTTTATCATTTCTAATTATCTTGCGACATTTAATTGTTTTGAGGGAGTACGGATTTAAAGAGCAAGATAAAGATAATCCTAAAGACCAGAACAACCCTAACAGTGCTAACTTCAAAAATTAGGTTTGTGTAGGGCACCTGGGTGGCTCAGTCAGTTAAACATCCGATTTGTGATTTCGGCTCAGGTCATGATCTCATGGTTCATGAGTTTGAGTCCTGCATCAGGCTCTGAGCTGACTGTGCAGAGCCTGCTTGGGATTCTCTCTCTCCCTCTCTCTCTGCCTCTTCCCCACTTGTGCTCACTCTCTTTCCCTGTCAAAACCAATAAATAAAATGTAAAAATAGAGGTTTGTGGGAGGAAAAATGCTTAAACATATAACTAGGCATTTGAGTCTAGTAATAATTTTTTACTTAAAGTTTTAACTTAAAGTTATGAGGACAAAACCCATCTTTTTCTAGTACATTTACTCCAATCTTTTTAAAGATTTTATTTTATTTATTTTTAAATGTTTATTTATTTTGAGAGAGAGGGAGAGAGCGAGAGAGAGAATCCCAAGCAGACCCTGTGCCATCAGCTCGGAGCCCCACATGGGGCTCGATCTCACAAACCCTGAGATCACGGCCTGAGCCAAAATCAAGAGTCAGATGCATAACCGACTGAGCCACCCAGGCACCCCTTAAGATTTTATTTTTAAGTAATCTCTACACCCAACATGGGGCGTGCACTCATAAAC
Source organism: Herpailurus yagouaroundi (assembly GCF_014898765.1). Taxonomy (NCBI): domain Eukaryota; kingdom Metazoa; phylum Chordata; class Mammalia; order Carnivora; family Felidae; genus Herpailurus; species Herpailurus yagouaroundi. The sequence continues at coordinate 79,958,508 of NW_024412391.1, forward strand.
CTCTAGATCAAGAAGTCACATGCTGGGGCGCCTGGGTGGCTCAGTCGGTTAAGCGTCCGACTTCGGCTCAGGTCATGATCTCACAGTCCGTGGGTTCGAGCCCCGCGTCGGGCTCTGTGCTGACAGCTCGGAGCCTGGAGCCTGTTTCCGATTCTGTGTCTCCCTCTTTCTCTGACCCTCCCCCGTTCATGCTCTCTCTCTCTCTGTCTCAAAAATAAATAAAGGTTAAAAAAAATTAAAAAAAAAAAAAAGGTCATATGCTCCACTAACTGAGCCAGTCAGGTGGCCCACATATACTCCTATCTTAAGTTACTTGAGAAGTAGGTAAAGAATAAGTTATAAAATAATGAAATAGCATGTTCCCATTACTAAATATTTGAGAATAATGATCAGCAATAAACATGTAAAAATGACTCTAATACTAGAAGGTTTTTTTTTTTTTCTTTTTAATGGCAGTGATGCAACCAGCTGTAGGTAGATGGAGAGGTGGGGGCCGAGCTGGTTCTGGAGGTCTGCATTCGATTTTTGGCACCTGGTAAGGGCAGTTCTTCTACAACACAAAGGTAAAGAACTCTGGTGCTGGTAGCTTTCCACTCCAGAAAAAAAAAAATATATTCCCCAACTAAGACATTAGTTTGAATTAACTCAGGCCTTGGGATTGGCCAGTGATGGATTAGATCAAGTATGTCCAGGCTGCCAATTCACCTATGGAGGCACCCTTCTATCTTCTGTGTTTGGAAGACAGCAGGGATCGTTCTGGAATCATGTGCCACAAGCTCATATTTTCCAACACATAGCAGTTGAAATACAATGATTTGCCTAAGTTTTAGAAAGCTTGAGAATAAACTTGGAGCCACTAGAAGTCCAATAGCAGAGAGAAAAGAAAGAAATTAAGTGTTGCTCCTTGCAATCTGTGGGCCTTCTTACCCTGTTCTATATTTCCTCCTTAATGCCTTTCCATCTTTTGCCAACTCATGTCCATTTCTCTTTCGCTGATCTGACAGTCACACGTACACACTGTATTTTTCTTCTTCTAGGTATTTTGGGATGTGAAGCGCAAGAGGAGGAAACAAAGAGTAGGATAAATAGAAATAAATTTCATGGATTACAATTTAATGAGTTGCTCCTTTTAAGTCTAAGAATAATTTGCAAAGTGTGAACACCTACAGAACTGCCAATGTAATGGCAACAAGACTGGGTCCCACAAATGCTTAAGGTAAACAATATGCTCTTTTTTTCCTACCCCAGTTCTGGTAACTTGATAGTCTACAACTACCTGAGAAGGTGTGAGGATCACTTTTTTTATCTCAGTTTGGACACAGAAAGCTCACATTTCAGCAACGATCAAGGTCATCATCTTTATCCCTTGCTGACACTTTTCTCCCATACCGCTACAGTCACAGTCACCTCTAGGAAAAAATTACAATAGGCTACTGAACACTGGCATGGATATCCAGAGAAGAGAGATAATCGTCTCTGGGGACCTGTAGGCACAGCTAGTCATCTTGGATAGGCAGAGTTACACCTTGTTCAGTCCATCAGAATGTACCGGGTGCTAAGGACTCGCAAAGCATTGTGGGAACACTGACCTAGTGCCTAGGCACAGCACCTTCCCTCAATAGACTGAAATCGCCTGATGTGGACTGCTTCTTAGGAAGGCATGTTTAGGCTTGGTTACCACTGAGAGTATGTAATACCAGGCCAGGCTGTGGATAAAAGGGATTTTAAGGGCCTGCTTTCTATCTTAAGGCAACCCAATCTTAGAATCAATTCTTGGCGATTATTTAATTCAGTGATTCTCAATCTTGACTGGACATTAGTGTTCCCTGGTAGGGGGTTGGGGGGACTTTTAAGAAAGAGAGGTATCTGGGCCTGACCCAGTCCAAACTGGCCTCTGGAACTGTCTTTCAAAAAGAATTGAAGGATTTCATGAAACTGGATCTATTCTCCAAAAGGGTGAACTTAAGTGAAATACAGTTTGGGAAGCACTAGAGAACTACATTTATCCATACTCAACTGAATCTCTGATCCAGTATTTGTGTGTATGTGTATGTATAAACTCTCCCTGTGATTCAAATGCATAGAATTATACCTTAGTAGTTGAGAATCACTGATCCTATATGACACAGAAAAAAATTAATGTCCGAAGAATTTCATTTACTTGTTAACTTGCCCAAGATCACACACCTAGTTAAGAGCAGAGCCTGGATTAAAACCATGATCTCCACCAATGTACTCAGCCAATTAAGGTCTATCGATGGCATTCCAGGGTTGTGACCAACCACCCAGCTGTCACTCAAGAATAAGGGAGGTCAAGGCTGCTGAATTCCTATCTAAGGATCAGTTAGGCCAGTCCTGATCCAAGTTAAAAGGACAGAGTAAGCAGTGCTGATCCTGGCATTATCTCTCTTACTTACCCTTTCTTCCAAACAGTGGTGTACAATTCAGGCCTCCGGAAATGTTACGAAGTCCTGTGTTCCACGTAAAATCCAACACTACCTATGACCCACTTTCCCATTTTACTAGTTCCAGGTGGCCCTCTACCTACCCAAATCCAACGTGCAGCGGGAAGGGCAGGGGCAGGGTCCCCAGATGAGAGGTCTGGTGCAGTTCAATGAAACCTTGGTTAGTAGGGCTGCGAGCTAGAGAAGGGAGAGCTCGCTCCTCGGCCCTAGGACAGAAGAAAGGAAAGTTAATCCAGCAGTTGCTGGTTTGTTCTTTGAAAGAAATTATATCCAAAATGTTTCTTAATGCCGTCCATTACATTCCTGATACCAGCCAACTCTCTCTCAAGACGCAACTCCTGCTATCACAGTGGTTTATACTGAATATGGAAATTATGCAATGCAAACACACACACACACACACACACACACACACACACACACACACCTCCTTCCCAAAGGCGAACACTAGTATGTGTGTGTGAGAGAGCAAGTTCAAACTTTGAACTCAACCATTCCCATCCTCATCAATTCATGTTTACAAAAGTTGGTATGTGAGAATCTTCCCTGGATGGGGGCATCAGTACCGGGAGAAAAATTTCAGAAGTACTTTCCTTGAGACGAATGAGAAAAAAACTTTAAAAAATGAGATTCATAACGTTCAAGATAAAAGCTGATGTTGATCAACTAAAAAATTAAGAGGACTACTCTGTCTTTAGTCTTTTATAAATAATACAATTATTACTTCCTACTTTCAGAACACTTACTCAAAAAGGCCAGGTATTTATTCCATTCCAAAGTAAATTAAATTATACCCACTCAGTTTGTGGACTGACCCCTATCCTTGCTTCATTTCCATCCCCCTCTGCCTACCCTCTAATTCAGTGCCCCTATTCTAACATGAGGGCTTATTCCTCTGAAATACATGCAACGTTTTGAATGGCGTGTGTTTTTTCTGGGATATAGTCCTTAGTTTTGGCCAGATTTTTAAAAAGACCTGTCACCCCCCCAAAGTCCTCCTGAGAATACAGTTGTTTACAAGGGTGAAGATGAAGAAAAGATGATGCAGTTGATGACTTCTGGTCTCTACAATGAAAGATTTTATGAAACTGGCCTCTGGAACGGTCTTTCAAAAAGAAGAATTGAAGGATTTCATGAAATTGGATCTATTCTCCAAAAGTATGAACTTAAGTGAAATACAGTTTGGGAAGCACCAGAGAACTATATTTATCTGTACTGACTTTGTCTTCTTTGGTACACAATTTCACTAGTTTGAAACCAAAGGAAAGGAAAATCATCATCTCCTCATTTCTGTCGTTGGTTGTAAGTTTATTAACTCAATGATAATGCAAACACTAGGGGAAAATGGACATATCTTCTTAGTTATATTTCCTGGAAAATCTTTTATTTGAAATTGATACATTAATTTATTTTCTTCCTGCATTTATTCAATAAATTAATTGATTTTTATTTTCTTCCTGCATTGGTAGAAAAACTACAAAATCATTGGGCTATCGGGGGACAAATATGGCATTTAGAATAAGATGAAGGGCACCTGGGTGGCTCAGTCGGTTAAGGGTCCCACTTTGGCTCAGGTCACGATCAGAGCCTGGAGCCTGTTCTGCATTCTGTGTCTCCGTCTCTCTCTGCCCCCTCCCTCTCTCTCTCAAAAATAAACATTAAAAAAAAAATCAAAAAAAGAGAATAAGATGAAAACTCAACCGATTTTCCTAGATTTCAAGATATACTATAAAGCTGTAGGGATCAAAACAGTGTGGTACTGGCACAAAAACAGACACATAGATCAATGGAACACAGTAGAGAGCCCAGAAATAAACCTACGCTTATGTGGCCAACCTACAACAGAGAAGGCAAGAATGTACAAAGGGAAAAGACAGTCTCTTCAACAAATGGTGTTGGGAAAACTACATGCAAAAGAATGAAACTGGAGCATGCGTGACACCACACACAATACACTCAAAATCGGTCAAAGACCTCAATGTGAGACCTGAAACTATAAAACTCCTAGAAGAAAACACAGGCAGTCATCTCTCTGACATCAGCCTTAGAAAACTCAGCTGGTTTTGATTTAAATTGAATAGGCATCGCAAACCTGCATCTACACCTGCCAAGTCAGCCCACTGTTGTTGCTGGGGCTTTCACTGGAAAATTCCTCTATCTTCCATTCTTCTGCAGCTCTTAGCAAAGTGCCTCCTACAGGGAAGAAGTCACTTGCTGGATTGAGTCAATTCTTTGGTATCGCTCATAAATTAATGAGGAACTTGTAACTCTGTATAGTTTCAGAGTAGTTAAAGTGAGAAAAAAAAAAAAAAAAAGAAATGCTACGTAATAGGACTGGGGCTTCAGGTATTACCTAACAGACCAGAATGCTTTCCAGCAGGGCACTTAAGGTATCAGCCATAGCAACCTTACCTACGAATTCCTCACGCTAAGCTTTTTTCTCATGCAAATTAGTTTGAAGGTCTCTCTCCAGCCTCTGGTCCCCCACCTGAAAGTCTTCGGATACAAAGAAATACTACAGTCATTAGAAGGATTGCCTAGCAAAACCTTATTCCAAATTTCAAAGAGGCTTGCTCTTCCTATTTCGTACTCCAACTTGCCCTTTTATTTCCAGGTTTACCTTAGACTACACATTTTATAGCTAATACATTCAGTTCTCAGATAAGAAAAAGCTGAATCCCCGTGTCCCCCCTACACCAAACTGCCATTTTTGTTAAGTTTTCATTCGTGATTTAACCACTCTAGACCCCAGGCTGATAACACAGTTGTCACGGTGAGGATAAGAATCATTGCCAGCTCCGTTCAGAGCGGGCAGACCCTGGCGAGCTCTACCTCCACCGACAAGGCCCTGCACGCTTCCCCCGCCCGCCTGGCCCGGGCAGCTCATTCCGTGAGGCAGTCACTTGCAGTAAACCGATTTCCTGATCGACGGTCTTTCCTAAATAGAAGGCAGGAGTCTGAAGGAACCGAAATATCAGGCCCGCTATTATGGCAGTGCGCCCACCACGGTAGGTGTTCAGGAGCGAGTTTTAGGCAGGAGGCCACCACTACCAAATTTTAGAGCAGTAGGGCTCATTCCTTCAACGGAGCTGCGGAGAGGGGCCAGGCTTTGCCGGGTGCTGAAGGGAGGCCCGCCCCCCGAAACCTCAGCTCCGCTCGCAGGGCACCCGGGCGGCCGAACGGGGCAGCCCCCACCGCGCCTCACCGCAGGCGGCGCCGGGTCTGCGGCGAGAAGGCGAAAGGAAACACTGAGATTTAAAAACCGATGGGGACACAAACAGGCTAGACCCGACAAGGCGTCTTGACGCTGGCCTCGGTGGGGCTGAGAGTGTGTGGGGAGCAATGGGAGCGCGCTCGGGAAGGTGTGAAGAGCCAAGGGTTGGGCTACAACCAAAGGGACGCAAATGTCTAGGAAGAAGCCTGTGCTGCCGAGGCAGCGCGGGAAGATTCAGGGAGACGTTTGCAAAGGAAAGCGCGTCTTCACATTTTATGCTGTCAGGGCTTGGAGACCGCCAAGGTGTGGGCAAGTCTCATTTGATGTCTGCTAGTTTCAGGAAGCAGTGAGAGCCAAGAAGACACAGAGAGGCAAGCCGGAGAGACAGCGGAGACTACGGCCAGCGGGGCGGCGACACCGAGAGCCCCAGCGGGGGTCGG
>NW_024412391.1:79965026-79989522 GCF_014898765.1 Herpailurus yagouaroundi
GCGAGTCCGGGGGCTCCTCTCAAACGTCTAGAACTTTTGGGGCGCGCTTGGCGATGAATGCCCTGCTCAACCGGCCCACAAAAGTTACAGAACTGACACCCCCCCCGGAACTGACACCCCACTTTCCCGTCCCACTGCCCACGAGCTCAAGAGGGGATTCATGTAGCTTAGAGTTAGGATAAGAGACAAAATCCGAGGGTCGAGGCTGAAGTAAGCACCCATATAATATTCAAACATTGCTTATTATTTTTTAAATGAAAACATCCTAACATATAGCCTCAAATACAACGATTATGGAGACTCAGGCTGACAGGGAACATTGAAATGCAGAATGACCATCTTTTTTTTAAAAAAACTGCTTTGGTGAACTGCCTTCGATTAACACTTTATTTGCAAATACTGACTGGTGCAACAAGGCCCTGCGTGACAGATTCTTAGGAATTCGAGTTAGAATTTACAAAACACCTTTTACTTTATTTTTTTTAAAACATGTATTCATTTATGAGAGACAGAGAGCACGAACAGGGTAGGGGCAGAGAGAGAGGGAGACACAGAATCGAAGCAGGCTCCAGGCTCCGAGCTGTCAGCACAGAGCCCGATGCGGGGCTCGAACTCACAATCTGTGAGATCATGACCTGAGCTTAACCGACTGAACCACCCAGGCGCCCCAACAAAACACCGTCTAAAAAATAAAGCAAAAAAAAACCCCCAAAAAACAAACAAACAGAAAAAACAAACAAACAAACAAACAAAAAACACCCCATGCTATTTAGTTTTTTTTAATGTTTATTTTTGAGAGAGAGAGACAGAGTGCCAGCAGGGGAGGGGCAGAGAGAGAGGGGGACACAGAATCCGAAGCAGCTCCAGGCTCCAACCTGGCAGCACAGAGCCTGATATGGGGCTCAAACCCACTACCCACTAATCGTGAGATCATGACCTGAGCAGAAGTCCGACACTTAACCGACTGCCACCCAGCTGCCCCAAAAACAGGCTATTTAGATGAAAGGAATATACATGGGCGGAAAACGTAGAATGGATACGAAGAAGGAAGGGAGTGAAAGAGGAATAAAAGAAGAAGGAAGGAACAGAGGGAGGGGGGAAGAAAGGAGGGAAAGTGTTTAGTTTCTAACAACTAAGATGCCAGAGAGCACCACAGCCCGAGTGCCTAATCCTAGAAGGGGAGAGATAGAAATGATTTCCATATAAAAAGATTCCTCTGGTTTTATGTCATAGCAAGGGTTACAGTTGGTTCACCAGGGTCATTTCTGCAGCTGCACGGTGTGGTGACACAAGTGATGGGCTAGCTCTCTGGCAACCAGTCTTAAAAGATGAAAGGTGTGCCTGGGGACACCACTGGTGTCTGACAGCCAGAAGCCACCTCCAGAGCAGAGGCCAGGCATCCCCCTTAGAGGACTGATGCTGTCCTTCAGGCATCTGGGGAAGAACTGGAAATGTCCTCTCTACTCCACGTGAGGGCGCTGTCTTCAAGGGCACCAGAGTCCTGTGCTGAGGAATCACTGATATCTGGGCATATGTGGAAAACCAATTTTGCTTTTCTTCAGGCTTTGAATATCTCTGAATAAATCCTTAACAGAATGACATACTAAGGAGGAACTGGGTTCCTGTGACATGCATTTCTGGCGTTACACATTTGACACTTGGCCATTGCCATTGTATGAGATTACCTGGTCACATGCGCGTCTGCGAGCCCAGTACTTCAACTAGAAGGCAGATATGAATCACCAGGGGATCTTGTTAAAAAGGCAGGTTTTTTTCAACTTTTAAAAGTATTTATTTTCTACTTTAAGAATTTTGGCAAATTTCATTTATAGTAGTCTTACCAATTAGCTTTTTTAAAAAAAAGTTTATTCTCAAGTTACAAGTTAACATACAGTGTAGTCTTGGTTTCAGGAGTAGAACCTAGTGACTCATCTCTTGATGTGACACCCGGTGCTCATCTCATTTACCTCACCTCCCCATACCCCCACCCTCCACCCCCATCAACCCTCAGTTTGTTCTCTGTATTGGAGAGTCTCTTAGGGTTTGCCTCCCTGTTTTTATCTTCTTTTTCCTTCCCTTCCCCTATGATCCTCTGTTAAGCTTCTCAAATTCCACCTATGAGTGAAATCACGTGATATCCGTCTTCTCTGATTGACTTAAGAATGCAGATTCTAATTCAGTAGGTCTGGAATGGGGTGAGATACACCTTACTAGGGGCTGACATAAGCCCCTAGGTGGTGCTGATGTACTTTTGGAAATAGCACCGGGTGTCTGCTATAACAATTGTATCAGAACACTGATTAACACTTGTCCAGTGTTTATAAAGGCTAGGCGCTGTTCTAAGCACTTTCTAGATATTAACTCCTGTCATAACAACTTTGCCAGTTAGATGCTGCTCATTTCTAGTTTAGAGATGAGTTTACTTTCAGTTTTATCTCCCCCACCCCCCTTTTCCATCCTTGGTGGCGATTTAAGCTTTTGAACTTGCAGATCATTAACATGACCCCTAAAGAGAGAGCCACACAATCGGTAAACTGAGAGAAGTGTCTTCCCTCCTTTGTGCCACCCGTTCCCTCCAATCTCCTGGGAGTAATCAACTTCATGTTTTCCTGGCTTATCCTTTCCGTGTTTCTCGTGTAAAACTGACCCATGTATATGTGTGTGTTCCTGCCTTCGCTTCTTTCTTACACAAATGGCAGTTGTATATGCTCTTTTGTATTTAGCTTTATTCACTTCACAATATCTTATGGAAGTCACTCCGCATCACTTCACAGAGCTATTCTCCATCCTTTTTCACAGCCACATAGTAGTCTATTGTGTGTATGCACCACGCTGTTCAAACAATCACCTATGTTAGGGCATTTATTACTTTGCAATACTTTGCAGTCACAAATGATGTTGTAATGAAGAACCTTGTGCATATACATTTTCATATATATTTTTGCAGCTCTATCTTCAGAGTAAATTCTTGGAAGTGGGGTCATTGTGCCCTGGGTCAAATAGGTAAATGCACGTGTGGTTTTCTGAACTATTGCCATTGTCCTCTCCTTGAGGGTTATGTCAGTTTGCATTCCCACCAGCAATGTATGAGAAACCTTGTGTTCCAAAGTCTTTCCAAGCTTGCATTGTCAAGCTAACGAATTTTGCCATTTTGGTAGGTGAGAAATGGTATCTCAGCGAGATTTCTTTACAATTTTTCTTGTAATGAGTGAAGCTGAACATCTTTTCATATGTTTAATAGTAGGGATATTAGTTCTTTATCTGTGATGTATGTTACAGATATATTCTCTCAATTTCTCATTTGTATTTTGACTTGAAAGCATTGTGTTTGTTGATAGGAAGAACTGTGATAACTTTACAAGCTATATATCATATGCTATACATGTCCTAAATGTATTTAATTCCCACAGTAGTTTCATAAGTAGGTATTATTTCTCTCATATCACAGATGAACAGACTAATATTAAGTGACTTGCCCAGTGACATAAGGCTAATAAAGAGTTTAATATATTTAGAAGTACTTATGCACTCATTTATTTTAACAATGGTCAGTTTTTTAAAAAAAGTTTTTAAAATGTTTTTTATATTTGAGAGAGAGAGAGAGAGAGTGCGAGCAGGGGAGGAGGAGAGACAGAATTGGAAGCAGGCTCCAGGTCCTGAGCTGGTCAGGTCAGCACAGCTGACCATTGCGGGGCTTGAACTCATGAGCCGTGAGATCATGACCTGAAGTTGGATGTTTAACTGATGAGTCACCCAGGCGCCCCAACAATGGTCAGTTTTTAAACACTCTGAGGCAGATAATGAGAATACAATGGTCAAGTGCTCTCATGGAATTTATAGGCTAATGAGGGGGGAAGACAGAGTTTGGTTAATCACATTCATAATAGTATAACTGCAAACTTGGATAAATGCTCTCAAGGCAAACACAACAAAATCCAGACGTATAAACACATTTAATTAAATACAAAAAACCGGGGCGCCTGGGTGGCGCAGTCGGTTAAGCGTCCGACTTCAGCCAGGTCACGATCTCGCGGTCCGGGAGTTCGAGACGCGCGGGCTCTGGGCTGATGACTCAGAGCCTGGAGCCTGTTTCCGATTCTGTGTCTCCCTCTCTCTCTGCCCCTCCCCTGTTCATGCTCTGTCTCTCTCTGTCCCAAAAATAAATAAACGTTGAAAAAAAAAATAAAAAAAAAATAAATACAAAAAACCAATTCAGATCGGGATAGAGTGGAGCGTCAACAAAAAGAGGCGGAGGTGACGTGGAGAGGGGCCTGTATGCGCAACAGCCCTGTCCCTGCAAGCAGCAAGGCACATGGGGGCACAGAAGGGGGCTGGAGGGGGCCACGTGGGTGGGGCCTACAGAGTAGGGAGGCATAAAATGAAGCTGGAGGGAAAGGCAGGGCCAGATCACAGAAGCCCTCGTGGGTTGTATTATGAATTTTGGTTCTGTTCCAAGAGTCGGGTGAGCTCTTTGAGGAGTTGTGAGCAGGAGGTGTCGTGAACATATCTGCATGTTGAAAAGATCAATCTAGTGGCTGTTTGAAGAATGGATTGCGAAGGACCAGAGTGAATGCAGAGGAGAACCAGAGGCGGGCTATTGTAGCAATTCAAGTAGAAGAGGCAGAGTCCGTGAAGACTCGAACAACACCAACGGAACAGTAAGAGGAAGCAGTAAGAAGACGGAAAGGGCAAGACCATCGCTAGATTTTATAAGAATTAGAGAGATTATTGCCTCTCTGGAGTCTTGTGTTTTCTAGCAGCATCAGTGAAACAGTGGCAGTCTCACCTGGGAGCTAGTGAGGAGCAGGGTAAAGCCTCAGGCTCTTCACTGTTCCTGCCAGTGAGTTTTCGAAGGAGGCCAGAAGAGATTGAACTCAGAGCAGCGTGGGACAATTTGTATTAGATCGAGAATGGAAGAATTGTTGAGATTTTTCTCTTCATCCGCAGTTTTTATCCACTTAATTATGATGTGCAGTGGGGTGGTTTTCTCTGTGTTTATTCTGCTTGAAGTTTGCTGAGCCTTTGGGATCTATGGTTTATAGATTTCATCAAATTTAGAACAATTTTAGTTATTAGTTCTTCATATCGATAGAGAGTTCATCTCTGTGTAAAGTTGCCGGGTTTCTGTACCTTAATGTATGAGATGACATCTTGGTGTTTCTGATCTGTCTTTTCTGGATGAAGTCTGGCAGTTCCAGATCATGTTTATGATATTTCTCAGCTTTTAAAAATTTGTACGTTTGTAACGTGTTGTGATTTATTTTCCTTTTCTAAATAAATATTCACATTGGTACCTAATTTTGCATTTCAAATTTTGAGTTCTTTTTTCTTAAAGGAGTCCACCAAATTGTGAGCCTTAGGCCTACAAAACCTGCCCTGCTCGGGTCACAAGCAGCATGGAGGTAATAAGGCCTTGAGAAGAAAGTGCCATCCAAAGAATGGGCATAATATATACGTGTAATTGCTTATTTCTGGCTTAGACAGTCCCTGTCTCTTTCAGCTGAGAATCAGGTCTATTTTCTTGAATATAAAGGCTCACTTACCAAGGCAGTAAAAGGCAAGACCAGGAAGATATGCCACTGTAGGTACTTAAAATATCAAATACTGAGCATCTGTATGAACTCAGGGTTTGAAACAGGTCCAGCAGACTAATCTGTAGGTCCAGTTTTACAGGCTGTCTGACCTATCAAAGTGGAAGACTTTAATGGCATTTTTGCCAAAATATCTACCTCAATCACCTAAACAAAGGCCTGAAATTTCACCATTAAAGCACTCATTCTTTTGGATCTTGAAGCATTTCTGGAAGTTTAACACTACTTATTAAAATATAAATCCCAGGGCACCTGGGTGGCTCAGTCGGTTAAGTGATCTGACTTTGGCTCAAGTCATGACCTCATGGTTCATGGGTTTGAGTCCCATGTCAGGCTCTGTGCGGACAGCTCAGAGCCTGGAGCCTGCTGCAGATTCTGTGTCTCCCTCTCTCTCTGCTCCTCTCCTACTCATGGTCTGTCTGTCCCTCTCTCAAAAGTAAATAAACATTAAAAAAAAAAATAAAATACAAATCCCTTGGGGAAAGTTATAGTTTAGTCTATAGTAACAATTTTTGTGAGACGGATAGACCAAAGCCTACCACAGTGTCTAACATTTAGTAAAGCTGAGTTGCCCTTTCTGGCTCTCCCTTGTGAGAATTGGTTAACATCTGTAGGACTAGGACCCAAGATGGTTTTGTATGTTGTGGGGGTGTGGCCAGATTCTGGTGTGTGGGGTGTGTCTTAGGGAGAGACGCCAAAGACAGCGACCTCCTTTGTGGTTTTGCCAAACTCCAAACATGGAATGTGCTAGAACATAAATGTTGTTGCAGTCAGAAAATTTAGGGGTGGACCAAAGAATCAACTTCACATCATCTAAAATATGAATGTGAGAGAAACTACATCAGAATCCGGAGTGATTGGTTTTCCTCTTTAGCCTTTAAGACCGTTGTTTAGTTTCTTTTAAAATGATTCTTTTAGGGGCGCCTGGGTGGCTCAGTCGGTTGAGCAGCCGACTTCTGCTCAGGTCACGATCTCGCGGTCCGTGAGTTCGAGCCCCGCGTCGGGCTCTGTGCTGACAGCTCGGAGCCTGGAGCCTGTTTCGGATTCTGTGTCTCCCTCTCTCTGACCCTCCCCTGTTGATTCTCTGTCTCAAAAATAAATAAACGTTAAAAAAAATAAAATGATTCTTTTAAAAACTTTTTAAAATGTTTATTCATTTTTTTGAGAGAGATGGAGACAGAGTGCAACCCATGAACCACCAGATTGTGACCTGAGCTGTGGTCGGATGCTTAATCGAATGAGCCACCCAGGCGTCCCAGTTTCTGTTAAAATGATTCTGTTAAAACAGAATTTGTTTAGATTCTATTGAGGTGTAGAGGTGTTTAAAAGTGTCTAACTGGGGCGCCTGGGTGGCGCAGTCGGTTAAGCGTCCGACTTCAGCCAGGTCACGATCTTGCGGTCCGTGAGTTCGAGCCCCACGTCAGGCTCTGGGCTGATGGCTCGGAGCCTGGAGCCTGTTTCCGATTCTGTGTCTCCCTCTCTCTCTGCCCCTCCCCCGTTCATGCTCTGTCTCTCTCTGTCCCAAAAATAAATAAAAAAAACGTTGAAAAAAAAATTAAAAAAAAAATAAAAATAAAAGTGTCTAACTTATCACAATATGTCTGCTTTCCGTGGATGGATGGTAACATTAAGGATTCTTGTACTACCTTTGGAGTGAGTTTACTGTCTCCAGATTTATTGAAGCAATATTTCTTATGCACAGTTCTGTGCCTTTTTGTTATTCACATACATATCCATATATTATTCTACCAGTAGTCCTCTCTCCGTAAAAAGTTATGTTTTCCGACTGAACTTCTCTTTCTCTGCTGTAGTGGCATGATTTCTAGACAGTGGGTCCAGATACTGAAATAAGGTAATAAGGCCACTGGAGAGTGGCAGACATTTCCACCGTCACTGTGTGGTCTCCCATGTCTATAAAGAGAGCATCAATTTCCATCATGTTGGATTAAAAACAAAAAACCTGTAGAAATTCATTTCTAATAAGCACCCGAAGGACTGAACGGGCGATGTAGTATGAATGACAAAACCGGCTCACCTCTGACTGGCATTCTTTTAATAATGGCTGGGTTTTGTTTTTTTCTTTTTCTGCGCAATAAATAAATGCATAGTTGCTTTTTGTATTCACTACTTTATTTTGTATGTGCAGCAGTTTGTAGGTACTCTGGAGAAGGAAGCACGAATCCTTAGTAAAATTCTTTTCAGACAATTTAAAATTATAGCTTGGCTGTTGTCCCGGGTTTACCCCTTGATTCCAGTGTCCCAGCTTCCTTCCTCAATTGACTCCAACCACTCCCCATCTCTTGGTTGGATGGACTGATCCAAGGTCATCTGCTTCGTGGTGCCTCCTAGTTAAAGTTGAATTTTGTCCGTGTGAGAAATTGCCTCCCCTCCCTCGTTCCTGACTAGCCCTCCTACATCTCTCTGGGCTACTCCCAGTGAACCCTTCCTCGAATTCAAAAGATCTGAGACACCCCCCACCCCCTGTAAGGAGCTAGGCTAGTTCCTGCCTTTGTGTCTTTACACATATTTCTCATTTCCTAATGTGTCTCCCCAATGAATCTGCCTGAGAAATCCTGTTTATTCTTTTCTTTTCTTGCTATAACATTTAGATCTTCACATGAAAATAGTAAATAATAAAAACACACTTTTGTATACACATGACTCATTCAAAACTGAACACTTTACTGTGTCTTACTTGACTATTTTTTAATGTTTATTTTTGAGAGAGAGAGAGAGAGAAAGAGAGCGAGCACACGAGCGAGCTGGGGAGGGGCAGAGAGAGAGGGAGACACAGAATCCAAAGCAGGCTCCAAGCTCTGAGCTGTCCGCACAGAGCCCAAGACAGGGCTCAAACCCATGAACCATGAGATCATGATCTGAGCCGAAGTCGGATGGAATGCATAACCGACTGACTCACCCAGGCGCCCCTTATTTTGACTTTTAAAATAGAAAAAAAAAACATTTTAGGTAGAGTTGATATCTTCCACACACCCCTCTCTGATCTTATTCCCCTGCCTGCAGAAACCACTGTCATGAATTTTTATTTACTATTCCCATACATTTTTATATTTTTGCTACATATGCATGTATTCATAAGCAACATATAGTACAGCTGACCCTTGGACAGCATGGGGGTGAGAAGCACCGACCTCAGTGCAGTTGAAAAACTGAGTATAACTTTTGGTTCCCCCCAAATCAAACTACTAATAGCCTCGTGTGGACCCGATGTCTTACTTGTAACATTAACAGTTGATTAATACATATTTTGTATGTTGTTTATCTTATATACTGTATTCTTACAATAAAGTAAGCCAGAGGGGGGAAATGTTATTTAGAAAATCATAAGGAGGGGTGCCTGGGTGGCTCATTCGGTTGAGTGTTTGACTCTTGGTTTCCACTTAGGTTATGATCCCAGGGTCATGGGACTGAACCCTATGTTGGGCTCTGCACTGAGCATGGAGCCTGCTTAAGATTCTCTCTCTCTCCTCTGCACCTCTCCCCTGCTCGCTCTCTCTCTCTCTCAAAAGAAAAAAAAAAGAGAGAAAATCATAAGGAAAGCAAGATACATTTAAAGTACCTTACTGTATTTTTCCGAAAATAATCTATATTTAAGTGGACCCATGCAGTTCAAACCCATGTTGTTCAAGAGTCAACTCTATTTGTTTGCAAGATTTAAAACCTGATAAATGGCATCATGGCATATAATCTTGCAACTATTTTGTTGTTATTGTTAATAGGCATGTTCATTTTAACACCAGAGAGTATTTACAAATAAACCACCATTTATCCATTTTCTTATTGATGGACACTCGGACTGTTTCTGATTTGCAATGCCAAGCAATGCACTTATGAACATTCTTGCACACATCTCTCCGTGTGTACATGTAGGAGTTTCTCTATGATAAATACCTACAAGTAGCTGGGTCCTGTTGTATGTACATATCCAACCTTACTGATATTATAAACATATTCAATGTTATTGATATTGCACTGCTCTCTACAGGGATGTATTAGCTGTATTTTTAAAAATTAAAAAAAATTTTTAACTTACTTGAATTCAAGTTAGTTAACATATAGTGTAATAATGGTTCCAGGAGTACAGTTTAGTGATTCATTACTTACATATAACAACCAGTGCTCAGCCCCACAAGTGCCCTCCTTAATGCCCGTCACCCATTTAGCCCATCCTCCCACCCCATCCACCTCCCCTCCAGCAACCCTTATTGTTCTCTGTATTTAAGAGTCTCTTATGGTTTGCCTCCCTCTGTTTTCATCTTATTTTTCCTTCTCTTATGTTCATCTGTTTTGTTTCTTAAATCCCACATGCACCCCAATGTTTATAGCAGCGCTATCAACAATAGCCAAATTATGGAAAGAGCTTAAATGTCCATTGACTGATGAATGGATAAAGAAGATGTGGTATAAATACACAATGGAATATTACTCGGCCATCAAAAAGAATGAAACCTTGCCATTTGCAACAACGTGGATGGAACTAGAGTGTTTTATGCTAAGTGAAATAAGTCAGTGAGAGAAAAATATATAACTTCAGTCATATGGAGACTTAAGAAACAAAATGGATGTGTTAACTGTATTTTCTTAATGTCTGTATTCCTTTTGTTTAATTTTTGACAGAGAGTGTGAGCAGGGGAAGGGCGGTGCGGGGGGGGGTAGGGCAGAGAGAGAGAGGGGGGACAGAGGATCTGAAGCAGGTTCTGTGCTGACAGCAGACAGCCTGATGTGGGGCTCACACTCATGAACCATGATATCATGATGTGAGCTGAAGTTGGATGCTTAACTTGACTGAGTCACCCAGGCACCCCTATTTTCTGTATTCTGGATGCCCTCACCTCTGGGACCTTACTGACAGAGAGGAGAGACTTCCTCTCCTAGGGCTAGCCAATTCTTAGAGACAGTAAACAACTCTCCAAGGATTACCCCTTTCACATGCAAACTAACAAAGGGACCACCCTTCTTTGAACTGCCTCCTCTTTCTGGCAATTATGCTCCAGGAGGCAATATTACTCTGCCCTGATCATTCCAGGGCCTTAGAAGCAGTCCCTAAACCACAGAGCCTGCAGAAGTCATTCAAACTAGCCAGTTCTAAGCCTGCTTACCCTGCCTTGCCTTTCCCAGGGAGACCACAGCAAAGGCTCAGGCCATACTTTCCCTCATTCCTTCTGCCTCTTCATCAACCCTGATGCTCCCCATGTGACCCCTGTGTGGTATGGATGCTTCTTCCTCCTGGGCGCTGTCCAAAACAAACTGTCTTCTCAATGGCAATTGTATCCTGACCTGCTGGTCTCACCAGACCTGGATAATAAAGCCTACATTTTAAAACAAGGCTGTCCCAACATAAACCAGCGGTGTATGAGAGTTCTTCTTTTCAATACCCCTATATTCAGATTATGATTTTTGCCTCCCTGATTAGGTATGACATCATTCTTGTTTTAAATGATGTTTTTTTGATTATTGGTGAGGTTGAACGCTTTAATCTTCTGTCATTCCAGTTTTTCCTTCAGTAAATTTTTGATTTAAATGTTCAATTTAAAGAAAATTACATTATTACTTTTAAAAGACTTTATTTAAAAAAAAAAGTACAATACTGTGTTTTTTTGGTCTCCATCCCATGTTTTTTACACCCAATGTGGGATTCGAACTTACAACCCTGGGATCAAGAGTCACACGCTCCACTGACTGAGCCGGCCAGGTGCCACCCCAAATCACATTATTACCTTCTATTATCTATTTGCATGAGTTCTTTACATTTTCTAGAGTCTAAGCCTTTATTGACTGTAAATTGTGCCTCTATCTTCTCTCATTCAGTGGCTGGTTTTTAAACTTTGTGGTCTCTTCTGTTATGCAGAAGTTTTACAACTGAATCTAATCAAACCATAATCCTATAATCCTTTTCTTATGGTGTGTTTTATGTAATGTTCAAGAAACCCTTTCTTCCCGTGATCCCATAATGATATTTTCTTCTAAAAGTTGTAAAGTTTTACTTCTGCCATATGTCTTTAATCTACCTGGGGTTTGTTTTTGTGTAATAGGTCTAGGGATCTAGTTCTGTTTTTTCACTTGAAAAACAAATTGTCTTAGTACCACTTGTTGGCTAGTCCATCCTTTCTCCACTTCTGAATAACAAAGCTACCATGAGTAAAAAAAAGTTGATTGGAAGCTACTTGTGTGAGCAAGGTGTTCTGGCTGGCTCATTATACAATTCCTCAAATTTCAGTTTATAGGTTTTTTTTCCAAGAGAGGAATGCTTCAGTGTTCTGTCTGGATGATAGAAACCTGATCCCAAGATATCTAGATACCTTATCCCCAACCAATAAACATATTTGAAAAACAAATTTTATTTGAAACACATCCTAAATGCCCATCTCAAGTAAATAGTGCACATCTTTTTATAAAAGTAAGCTAGGAAAAAGGCATATTATTTAGTGTTAAAAGTGGCAACTCCCGGGGTGCCTGGGTGGCTTAGTCAGTTAAGTCTCCGACTTCAGTTCAGGTCATGATCTCACGGTTCGTGGGTTTGAGCCCTGCATCAGGCTCTGTGCTGACAGCTTAGAGCCTGGAGCCTGCTTTGGATTCTGTGTCTCTCTCTTGCTCTCTGCCCCTCCCCCACTCACGCTCTTTTTCTCTCAAAAATAAAATAAAAACATTAAAAAAAATTTAAAAAGTGGCAATTGCCATGTATAGGAAAGTTGAAAAGATAAAGTACAAAAAGGCACTACAAGTTGTTGTCAAAAAATTTCAATTGGCAAACATTAAAATGAATGGGTACATATTTTAGTGATTGCCTATACTTTTTTTAACCTTGAAATGTAAGAACAAGAGTGACCATCTCAATTTGGGGAATTTCCCAAGTAATATACATATCATGTTCTTTCTTAGATAAAGGGTAAGATATCTGTGATACTGCCTATATTTAAGATCAGATATATTTAAAATTTTTTTTAACGTTTATTTTTGAGAGACAGAGACAGAATGTGAATGGGGGAGGGGTAGAGAGAGAGGGGGGAAAAGAGGATCTGAAGTGGGATCAGTGCCAACAGCAGAGAGCCAGACGCAGGACTTGAACTCACAAACTGTGAGATCATGACCTGAGCCAAAGTCGGACGCCTAACCCACTGAGACACCCAGGCGCCCCTAAGATTCAGATACTGAGTATAATTTACATTAGAATGTATGGTGAATAAGAGATAACTGTGTAGAAACCATGGAAACTTGGTCATGCAAATATTTTTAAATCTCTGGTATTATTAAACTTTGTTTCTTTTAGGAAGGTAAGTCAGTTGAACCAACAATAGTTGAAGTCCTACTCTGACTACATTTTCAAACTAAATAAGCCAATTACATGCAAGTCCCCACGTACACTATTAAAACTTTGAGGCGATGGACTGAAAGGGATGCCAGCCCTGTCCTCACGGTAGGAAGACAGGTGACTGGGAGTGCCATACAATAGCTTAGCCCTGCTCCCCTGGTAGGTCTATGGCAGACACGCAAGGCATGGAAAGACAAAGCTTTGGGAAAAATTCAACCCCTTCTACCAATGAGAAAACGAACCAAAAATGCCATCAAATGGGGAACCAGCAGCAGACAATTTGTGAATCAAGAAAGGAGAAGTCAACAATTAAGATACAACAGTTACAGACAATCATGGGTCAAATAGTGCACCAAAGTGTAAAATAAGTCATATATTAAATTAGGTTGGCAGAGAAAAGAAGACCTGTATCTCAAGGCAACGAGTCACAACGGATTTGATATTAGGCTTAAAATAAAGTTTAGCTAAGCTTCTCAGAGAGATCATCCTTTATCATTTCCCTGTTCAGTGAGAAATACTATTGCCTTTTATTACTCTATTACTTAGATATTTTTTAATCCTCTGGGAAATCAACAAATTCAACAGTACCAACATGCTTTTTATTTGGTAGACATTACAAGCAGGGAAAATGCCCCAATCACCATTTTTATCCTCAACACTTAGCAAAGTGCCTACCACATAGCAAGCATTCCACAAATATTTGCTGAATGAATGCATGAGGGCTCATTATGAGCCAGGTATTTATGTAGCAGCTAACAACATTTCTCAGGAATTCAATAATTTTCAGAATTCTCTATTGACTTTTCTTACTGTAATTACAGAGTGATTAATAGAAACAGAGTGATTAATAGAAACAGAGTGATTAATAGAAATAGAATAAGAGAAACATGGTTGAATTGAAAGTGTGGCTTCATAATTGTTATTAACAGTGATGAAACCAAACACCAGTAAATACATCTGACACCGTTTTTTCCAAAATCGATCAGCTCTCCAAATCTGACACAAAATTTAATTAAAAAAAGTGAATAAAGACAAATGAGCCTCAAGTGGCTTATGGACATAATTTTTATTTAAGTATGGGCTTTTAGCTTGGTTCACCCTAGAGTACAACCTTTCAGTTAGGTTAATCGAGAGTTCAGGGCTACAGGGCCATCACAATGTTGCTGGTGTTGGTACAACTTCATCAGACGGTATGAGAATGACCCGCAGGAAGAACAATCCACGAAGAGAACACAATGAAAACATCCACTGTTTTACAAATCACTCTTGTTACCACAGACACAAAATGGCAGTCACTGTTAGTAAATCAGCCACAGAACACTTTAAAAAAATCTTTAGACAAGGAGCTGGGAACTTTGTGGGAGATAGGGTTTTCATCCACAATTTTTAAGTAGAAAATATTTCAAGGTCAAGCATTTTTCTTATCCACAAAACAACGCTAAACCAACATACATTTTAAGGAGTATATTAAAGGAGATACAATATCTTTACAACTATCTTCTTGAGTAGGTATTTCAATGAATTTTCTGCAGAATATAAGTAGCCTGAAATTCAGCAGCAAAATATTGCAACAAAACAAGTAAATACAGTGTCAGTGTGTTATACTGTAGAAGATAATACATAAAACAAACAATGATAATTTAATCATATAAAACATGATACATAGCTGAAATACAGTCCACTTAAATAGCTTTGTGACCAAGAATGTTAAATTCTGTACTAAATGCCACTTTAAACATAAAATCTCTTAAATTTTTGTGCTTAAACTTTTTTTTTTCTGTTAAACTATTTCTTATTTTCAATACTGCCACTGTAACTGATATTACAACAGATCACAATTTTCACGGACACAGCAACATGAAGACATTTACTTATGAGAAAATAAGTCACTTGTCATTAGTTCACAGTGTGGGGAAGTGGTGTGCACTCGGTCTTGAGAAGGGCTTTCCGTTAATCGCCGAGTCCTTCACAGAATTTTCCTGATACCAGATGCAGTGCGAGACTTTAAAAGAATGGGAAAGCAACGCGTCACATGTTGGAAGGAAAATAAACTTTTTGATTCTTCATGGGTATCGTCTAAGTGACCTTCGTCTTCTGTTGTAGAAGTGCCTGAGCCCGTGTTGTCGTGAAAAATTCATCATGTAATTTTGTTTGCGAGTGCTGTTTAACGTCAGAAAGGATAGAGGCAGGGAGGGAAAGGAGAAAGAGCACGTAAGTCCCATCACTGAAAGCGCAATGTAGTCTATGTTCTACGTTAGCCTGATACTTATTTGAAAATGTTCATGGTTAATAGGTCATGCTGACATTACTCCCCCAAGACAGAATAACTAAAGGTTGACGCCTGTATTCACTGTCTTTGGCCTTGAAGAAAGCCCCTTCTGTTCACTAGTGAGCTCCAAACCGGAAAATACGGTAAATTCTCTTGATTCACAGTGAAAGTGGAATGAAACTGTTCTGGCTTTTGAATTTTATCCTTGGACTTTTTTCTGAAACTGTCCACTTGGGTGGATTTCATTAGAGAGGAAGGGTGTGCTGTACCCACCACCTTATTTAAACACATCTTTAACAAGTAGGAAACAGAATTTGATTCCTTTAGCGAACATTCTCATTTAAAGCTTAAAAAGCAAAAACAAACAGAGGAAAAACAAAGTTGTTAGCTGAATCAGCTTGAACTTCTTATTTGATTAGACTCAGGGGCAAAAAAAGAAAGCAAATTTTTCTCAGGAAGTTGGATTTCATGGTCTTCTGCAAACAATAGGCATCTGGGCTCTATAAACATGGTCTTATGGAAAAGAAAGGCACTTGACTGGAAAAAAGATCATAAATACCAAGAAGGTGTAATTAAATGTGTAATTGTGTAGGGGTCATATATTTCCTCCACGTATGCACGTACACATATGCATACACACATATTATACGTGAAGCTGCTAAAAGTACGGAAGATGGATTTTGGGAGTCGGTAGGAAATTGTGCAATATTGGTAGAGACGGTGGTTAAAAGTTTTGGAATGGAAAATATGCTTTAAAAAGGATCGTTATCTATAACATCACTAAAAAGAACCATACTTCTTTCACATGCTGACCTGAGTGACAACCTATCTATAGGTGGCATCAAAATGTGGCTTTAAAAATTTTTTTTTAATGTTT
Source organism: Herpailurus yagouaroundi (assembly GCF_014898765.1). Classification (NCBI taxonomy): domain Eukaryota; kingdom Metazoa; phylum Chordata; class Mammalia; order Carnivora; family Felidae; genus Herpailurus; species Herpailurus yagouaroundi. The sequence goes on from NW_024412391.1 coordinate 79,981,091, forward strand.
ATTTATTTTTGAGAGACAGAGTGGGAGCAGGGGAGGGGCAGAGAGAGAGGGAGACACAGAATCCAAAGCAGGCTCCAGGCTCTGAGCTGTTGGTCAGCACAGAGTCCGATGCGGGGCTTGAACCCAGAACTGTGAGATCATGACCTGCTCCGGAGTCTGACGCTTAACTGACTGAGCTACCCAGGCACCCCCCGAAACGTGGTTTTTAAATGTGAGCCTATCGATATTTTTCAGATTTACCGAGTCTCTTAAAAACTGTGTGGACACCAAGTTTTTTCCTCCTTAATTTCAGGGAAACATAAAATGTATCTGGAGTGGGATAATGTCATGTGTGATCTGATTCCACCACGAAGGTCAACATGACATGAACTTGAATTAGGGTAAAGAGAAGGGAAGGGGCAATTTTGCACTCAGTGGCATGTTTTGGGTTATTAATGATCACTATACCAGGCAGGGTGTAAAATGATACTTTTTTACCTAGTATATTATACTAGATATTACAATTAAGTAATATCATATTAACATTTGTAACATACAGAAACCTTTAAAATGATGATTTTATAGTTGTTTGATCATTAGAAAATATTTATAATAAAATGTCTCAAAGGAAAATACATAAAGTCAGTATCATCAGATATGTTTAATCAAAAAGCAATAATACCTGTGCTGAAAACCTGATAAAAAAAATAGACATCACTTTGATATATATATTTTGTATTGAGGTGCTAATAACTTTCTACTCTGGGTTTCTGTATTATCAAACTGCTAGACACTATAGAATTGAAGCTAGAATACACTCTGAAGCCACTGTAGAGAAAAACACACACAAAAAGAGGTTTATCTTCAGTAACTTTACCACCCTTCCTTTCTGTGTGACAGTGTTACATATATCAACTAAGTTGACCAGTTTCAATGTCATGGTTGAAGGATGAAGTGAATTTATCATTACATATTATTATGTTTTTTAATAATTTTATAATAATTAAATATTATTAACTTTATTATTTATTATCTGCTATAAGTACTAATTGCTACCTATGTAAAGTCCAGTTACAAAAAGAGGACAATGAGTTAATGTCTTGAACTAGTCAAGTGTCAGGAGAAAAAATCCTGTCGCCTCTTCAGTCACAAAACACCAGGACTGACACTGGTCATCTTCTTCCCAGGACAGTAGGTCATCTTGTGGCCTTTTCCCTGGGTATCATGGTGGCCTCCTAACCTAGTCTTCTCACTCTCTCCCTTTATGGAAAAAACACCACTGAAAAGAAACCACGAGATCCTGATAAAGTATCATTGATACATTGTGCCTATCTTTCCACATACATACAGCATGTTTTGCACACCAGACTCTGTAAACTTTCCCTCAAATGCTGACTCTGCCTTGGAACAAGCCATTCGCGATCCTCTTGTCTATGAAGCCACATCTAAGCCAACCTAGCCCGATACTTCAAGTTCTCTGCAGGTTTAATCTTACTCTGTTGTTTAAGTCCTTTCTTCCACTACGTTCCCATACAGACTGCTCTAGTCAGAGTCACCCTGAACCTCTTCCATCTGCCTCACTGACCAATCCCCTACATCACTTCTTGTGTTTCTACATTTTTTCCAAGTATCACATTTTATTTATTGCTCCCTGAAGCGATGTCCCCCCTACTTTGAACCCTCATCGTGCTCATTTTCTGCTTTGAATGGAGATTAACTGTGTTCTGTCAGTGTCGTGGCTTGCCCCCCATTCCCTCCCACCCCCACACCACAGCACTGAGACTCCTGCCTCACCCGTGGGTGGTCAAGGCATGTTTGTTGAACTTTTGGTGACTTACTGATTGGATTCCTGTTGTAAATCATTACTCTTTAACTATAAAGAATAACTGCAAAGTTAAAGCAATGAAAATTATTCTGTTGTAAACATGTTTAAAGATACAAGGTACTGAAAGATAATTTAAAATAGTTAAGATATTTTACATAGGAAAAGAAAACTCAGAACACTCAAGATATTTAGTTATCTCGATGCAATCTAGATTGACATGAAAGTGACCTCAATATATGGGAACAAAGGAACATTAAAGTTTTAATGAAAGTTGAGGTGTACATTTAATGGCTTTAAAGCAACTTTTCTATATAACAGGGTAGGGGTAGAGAGACAGAGTGAGGGAGGGGCAGAGAGAGGTGGGGGGGGGAGAGACAGAATCCCAAGCAGGCTTCAGTGCAGAGCCTGACGTGGGGCTTGACTTCACCAATCTGAGATCATGACCTGAGGTGAAATCAAGAGTCGGATGCTTAACCTACTGAGACACCCAGGCACCCCCTATTTTTGTTTCTGATATATGTAGATATATAGCTATAGATAACCTTATTACCAAAATAATTACTGGTGTGATGGAATTTTAAAGATTTATTTTTCCACTGAAATTACAGGGGAAAGTAATTTAAAAAAATTTTAAGTACAATTAAAGCAGGTAATATTCATCCCAAGGCATATCAACTAGGCTACTTGGCATATTGATTTGCTTTGGCTGTGCATAGAACTTGGTCCATTTTTAAATTCTCCCTTGTAAGTCATTGAAAGAAGGGAGACTGAGTGTCAGTGGCATGTTGGAAACGCTAACTTAAATTTCCACTATCGCCGAGTGACTTTAGAGACTTAGATGGAAATATAAGACCCTTCTCTGTTTCTGCATAGGGAATATGGATCTTGCAAGAACTTTCAAGAAAGACTCTATGCTATTTTGAACTGTTACTCTTCACTGGAGCTGCTATGTTAGCTCATCAATTATTATGAAAAAAAATTTCAATTGATTTTTATTGGATTTTCCAACAGAAATGGGGAAGATAGAGCCTTGGCAGAAGTAATTTGAGATCCTCGAAATGTAGGCTTTTTTTTTACTGATCATTTATTTATTCATATCAAAACATATGATACAATAATTAACACCTTATATGAATGCAGAAGTAAGAATCTAGGGGACTGTCACATCTTTTAGAGAAATACTGGTGAGTACAAGATGAGATGCCGCTGTTCAAACTAATCAATGAAACTCCCCTGAGTAGAGGATGCCGGACATTTTATTTTCAACACCATGCATTTTTAGGAAGGCTACATATAGATAAATGTAGGCTCAGATATCTCACAAATGTTGAAAATCTCGTATTTATTTTTTCTGCTAAGAGGGAAGAAGAATAATATCTAATAATGTGTACCTCAGGGAGTTGTAAGGATTAAGTGAAAACCCCTAGCATAACATGCAGATGATTATTAAATGATAAAACCATTTTAACTTCTTTCCTAAGTTTTAAAATATCACCACTGGAGGACAAATGTAACTACATATTAAAGAAGGCAAATCTTACCTACGGATAGGATCTAGAACTCACAAATGTTAAGGATAGGTCCACTACTTTCTGCCAATTCACTTATTTTTTAAAAATATTTTTTAATGTTTATTAATTTATTTTGAGAGAGAGAGAGAGAGAGAGAGAGAGAGAGGGAGCAGGGGAGGGGCAGAGAGAGAGAGGGAGAGAGAGAATCCCAAGCAAGTCTCACACTGCTAGCGCGGAGCCCATCGTGGGGCTCAAACTCGTGAACCATGAGATCATGACCTGAGCTCAAACCAAGAGTCAGACACTCAATTGACTGAACCACCCAGGCACCCCTGCCAATTCACTTATTAATTTAAAACAGAATTAAAAAGTCAAGATACCCGCACTCATCTCCCGCACAACAGATCTTTTGAGAGACATTACATTTAATCAGAGCCCCTAGGTCTTTGACACTCATCTCTAGTTTTTAATTTCTCTAATACAGTCTCAGGCACAGAGTGAAATTTGTTACTCAATAAAGCTATGCTGATTAGCACTCTGTCTATGCTGTTGTGCCCAATATTGCACGTACACTAAAGAATTACCACAATTTTGGTGAACTCTGACTTTACATGATCTAGGTTCCAAATGTCCCAGTATATCCCACTATCATACATAACTTTGTTTTCACAGATCTTTTTTAATTGCAAAGGTCTTCGACAAGACTTTTGTTAATGCAGGTAACACTGATGAGACTATTAGGCAACAATTACCCAGAATTAGTAAGAGGACTTACCTTACTCTAGTGGAAAACCAATGACAGCAAATAATGAAATATAACACAAGTTAAAAAATGCCTTTCAATGCATGCAGCACTGTGATTAGTCATAAAAGTCTGATCAGGTTTAGATGCAATATAGGATTTTTCATCTCTTTTGAAAATAAAAATTAAAGAAGTTATTTCTTATTCTCCTACACCTGATATATACATATATTTAACTTTTTAATGTAATGCAACATGCAATATTTGCTCATAACCATATGTCAAGGTACATGTAGCTTGGTACTACATTTGGCATAAATGTTGTGTATAAAGTATAAATAGGAAAGTAGTAGTTAATAACTAACCTTAATTTATTGTCTGTTTTTTTCAGTTATTTGCATTTTAGAAAATACTTATTTCCTGAATATATTAAGGAATGGGCTTTAAAAAATACAGAAGTCCTCTACATCAGATAACACAGTCAAATTAGTAAAGGATAAATATGCTTTGCAACAAATGTACTATGCTCATCTCCAAAAATCATTTGTGCCAAAAATGTGACAGTATTTTGATAATGGATAGCATGAGGGGATGGGTCATGATGGTACTCATATTATTGAAATCTGATAAATGCGTTTAAGACCATAGTTAGCAACATATTGGTTTACATCCCCAGTAAATGTGGTAATTATTCACTCTTTAGTAAGTCAATTCACAAAGGCTCTTTACCGAGCCATTTGCTTTCAAGGTACACATGCAAAAATTGGCCCACTTCATTATACACATGACAGGTTGTGACTTAGACACGTACACAAAAAAATGTGATGTGTGAATGAGATGCGGATTTGGGTGAGGGAGATTCTTAGGATAAAAGGATGAGTGCCCCACAAAAATGATTAAGACAAAGATTTCTCTTTTATCCTAAGAAGAACCCCACCAGCATGGATCTTGTGAGGGGTCTGCCCAAGGGTGTTCACAAACATTTACTGCAAAATGAACGTTCTCTACTAGCAAGTGACTTCAGAGACATTAGGTTTCTGACATGGTTGCCAGTGACTGTGTTCTGCTATATTGCTCAGACTTTACGGAATAAGGCCTTTTGGTAAGCTAGTGAGGCTGGGAAAAAGTCATCTGTCAATTTAGTACATCTGTTTTATGCCAGAATAGCAGTGGCCAATTCTCATGAAGAGCTTTTCATGGGCAGGTTTTACTGAAAAACATCACCAGGATGAAAAGATTTCACTCTCAAACAAGCATAAAGCATAAGTGACTTTGCTTGTTATGTGCTAAACGGTGCTTTTACTCTTTTATGATGTGGGGCTTGTCATTCTGTACATCTATATTTATGAAACGCAAATCCTTCCACATGGAGTATTTTAGAATTAACCCATTAGGTTAAACATTTGTTATGTATGTTGTCAATTTAGGATGCATTCCTAAACCTTGAAATATTTTCAAAAGTGCTGAATTTGTTCTCATCAAACTCATTTATGTACCTTTGTACTTAATATGGGCAGTGCTGAGGTTATTTTCAAGATACCATGCGTGACTGGAATTTTTCTTTCTAGGGATTTTTAGCATGTGTCCTTAGTGCACATGCACAGAAGCAAAACTATGGTAATAAAGTTAGATTAAGGCCAGTGTTCACTCAGAAAAGAAAATACGTTCTAACAATGTAATGGTTTTCCAACCATTAGTTGCAAAAACATATTAGCAGCCATATTTGGAGTCATCAGTTAAGTAGGGCTTGTATCTCTTTAGATTTGCACCCCAGTCTCCTCTCTCTTCCACACTTGAGGAGTTAGCAATGCTAGTTTATATCACTAAATGTTATCATATAAAAGTATAGTGAATTCGAGGATATTTCGAATTAATAGGGATTTATGGGAGTATTCTACCTCCCTATTTCTTTAAAAAAATTTTTTTTAAATGTTTTATTATCCAAATTTTGAGAGAGAGGGAAAAAGAGCATGAGCAGGGGAGTTGCAGAGAGAGAGGGAGACACAGAATCCGAAGCAGGCTCCAGGCTCTGGGCTGTCAGCACAGTGCCCGACGCAGGGCTCGAACCCACGAACCGTGAGATCATGACCCGAGCTGAAATCGGACACTTAACGACTAAGCCACCCAGGTGCCCCTCTACCTCTCTATTTCTAAGTATATATCTGCTGTAGCAAAATTATAATTAGTAATATTTGTGAATCATGAAACAAATCTTGGCTAGCTTCTCAGTGCTTCATTTGGTTGAAAGACCCTTTGGAGAATTATCGTGTTTTATTTTTCTGAATTCTCTGGAACTTTATTTTTTATTTTAAACTCATCAAATGAATGACTTAAAGTGATTATTTTGTAGAGCTATCAAGGGCATATTAGTTAGTGAATGCCTTAAAACCTTTGACTCTTCTGAAAAGAAGTGCTATGGAAGGGGACAGTGGTATAGAAATGTTAAATCCTAACACAAGAGCAAAATATCAAAAAGATGGTTCTGAAAATATAATTTCTGCTTCTTTCTCCAAAAAAAAAGAAAGAAAGGAAAGAAAGCAAAGTATACCCTTTATTTTTAACAAAATTTTGAAATGTCATTAAAGAGCTAGAATTTCCTTTTAAAATTATCTGTGTGATATAAAAAAAAATAAAATTATTTGGTGATATGTGTGAATTATAATTTTTAAATCATTCACTGAAAGAAGACACCGAATGAAGTCCAAATCATGCAACACTGTGCATATGTGGAAATGCTCTTTTCTCATTCAAAATGTTTTAGTGTCTGGAAAGTCTGCAAGAATAATGCAGAGTAAGAGCAGACAGGTGCCTGGTAAGTGATAAATTCTTCAGAGGACTAAAATTCTGGAGATGGAATAAAAGTGAAGTCATTACACACAGATTCTTTCTCCAGAAAAATGATCGATATGATAGATTTCCTATAATCCAAACTTGATTCTTGTAGTAACAGCATGATGCTGGTGGCTGCTTATAAAAATTAACAACACCAGGTATTCAAGAGGGTCCCTTGGGAGCTATGTGGTGAGGCTTTCTGCTGATGCTCTGAGAGACTCTGAGGAAGCAGGTCAACAGGGAAGGAAGGACAGAGTTTGCTTCAAAGTTGGAAAGGGGCTGTTTCCCACCACGGGAGTATATTTGCACATCTGACCCCACCTGCTCTTTAATTTTGTTCAAGGGAGGGTATTGTGGTGATGATATGTCTCGGAAATCCAAAACTGATAACTGAAATTGTTTGGTTGGGTGGCAGGAGAAGAAATCTCTAATCTACTCACACACATGACATGTTAAGGATTGTCATGTCTACCCCAAGGGCAGTATTCACTGCTTTCTTTTGAGGACTGTCAAGTTTTTAAGTTTCCATCGGAGTTCATAATGCTTTGTCAGGCACACGAAGCCCTATTAATGTAAACCGTCTTGGCAAGAGACTTGAAAGATACAAAGTGTTTATTGACTCTAAATTGGATTCTCAACCAGTTTATTAGAATCACTCCAGGTGCCTTTTAAAAAGACTGATGCTCAGGTCCCACTGCAGATCAATTTCAATCAAACCATCCGGAGGGATGCTTCTTCCAAAAGCTCCTGAGTGATTCTGATGTTCAATCAGATTGAGAAAACGCTGCTCTGAAAGGAGAGTATTTAGGGCAGAAAGGCTCTAGGATTGGTTCTTGGTCTATTTGGACATCTCTCTCTGGCCTTACCATATATATGTGTTCATTTTAGAGCCCAGGTTTTGTTCTATTCTCCTGGAATACTGTAGTCTGAGGAAATCAATATCTAAGTAAACCATCAGCCTCATATATAGATCCAGATGAATATGCACTGTGATTTTAAACTTCGACTTTGTCTTGTGGAGGCAGAGCCCAGCAAGTTGTCCAAAGCAGCAGAGCGCACAGTGGGGACTTGTGTAGGGACTGGGTTGCTCTTGGATTTGGGGGTTGATATGGATGCCATGCAAGCAGGTGCCTCAGTGAAAACTAAGACGAGGGCTAAGTCAAGACTGAAAAATTCAGCTCATGGCTATGATTGAAAGAAAACAGATCTGGTAGTTTTCCTACCAATTAATCATTTACGTTTGCTTTCAAAATGACTGAAATCAGCCAAAGGGCTGATTTCATTTTTGATCTGGTAAACAGAATGAACATTTGAACCTATCTACCGAGAAGATTCGCCTCTCCTTGCCAACCACTTGGAGCCATCAGTCCGAACACGTCGAGACATAAGCTTTCCCGTTCCAGTTCTACAGGAACTAGATCGTTAGAGAAAAAGCAATCATCTCTCTGCACAACAGTCAACCCGGCTAAGGGGACAGCGGCGCCAGCTTTATTCTATGGGAGAAGCCACAGGGGGACACCCTCAGCTATTCTATGGGAGAAGC
>NW_024412391.1:79989532-80014789 GCF_014898765.1 Herpailurus yagouaroundi
TGGGAGAAGCCACAGGGGGACACCCTCAGCTATTCTATGGGAGAAGCGACAGGGGGACACCCTCAGCTTGCAAGGGGCTGGGATGGGGCGGGAGGAATCTGAAACCACAAATGCCTTGCTCTAATCGCAACCACGTCACTAAACCGAAGGCTGCCTCAGGCATCGGTGGCTTGGACAGGTGTTTGTAACTGGGCACGTCAGCCAGAAACACTCTGCACACTGACCAGTACAGATCCCTTCCCTTCTGAGGGACGTCATGCCATTTTATAAGGCAACCTAGATGTGGCAAAGACACTGTTTCCCATTTACCCTGAGGCTTTTGTTTCATCCCATTTAACGAATGTTGTCAAATGCATAAATAAATCTTTTGCTCACTGAAGTTGTCTAAGGTACATTAAACTGCATTTGGGACTTGGCTATTTCAGGTTGACCTAAGCTACAGATTGCAGTTGCTGAAGAGTGTAGGCCAAAGTCTTGTGGGGGCTTCTCATTAGGAGCGGTTGTTACTGAATTAAGGAGCATGCCACATCAAAGGAATTTCAAACCTTCCTGCAAGGGACATGGGATGCTACGCATCAGATACTCACAGGACGACCTCCACATGGTCCAAAGCCCACTGATCATGACCTGTTCCATTGTGGCGCGGTTGCCACCAGCGCAATAAAACTCCTTTCATCCGGGCCTCCCTGGGTCACAGAAGGACAAAGAGGTTAAATGCTAGAAAACAAAACTTCCTTGGTATGTGACTTGCAGACTTCAAACAGAATAGGCTAGCCTAAATCAACAAAACTTAGGGTATGGAATTCAGATTTGCTTAGGTCCTAGGATTTGGCTCCTCAAGGACTTGTAATTCTTTTACAACTCCCTCCCTGCTTCCCCGTGCCCCACTGGTACCTGGAAAAGCACTGTTTTCGGCCAACAAACGTGACATGGCTTCTGTGTGACAGACACTGTGCTAACAATGCTAAGCAAAAGTGACATCATTGCCTACCTCAGAAAACTTTCAAATGAGCGTAGAAAATTAACAATGTTTCTTTCTAAAGGACTAGAAATACTGGTTAGAGAAAGGGAAATACGCAAAAAGTGCCTTTGCATTTAGTTGTTATTCTCTATTTCCTGTTGCACCTGGTTCCTTGCCTAACAGAAAACGGTGACACAACTTCGGGGGGTCTGGGTTAGTCTTGGCTGTGCCACCACCTGCTTCTGTGCTGTTGTTCCAGTAACTTCACCAAACTTCCAGCTCAGACCCCATGATTCTCAGGGATCACGCATGAGACCATGCCTTTCCACTCAGGCCACTTACAGGGGGACATTGTAAGACACTCGCTGAGCCTGTGTGAAGTCCTTGGGCTGGTGCTGTGCGATGACGTGCCAGGTGACCCCATTGTTGACACTGTACTGCAGCAGCACGGCCTTGTCCACGGTGTGGGGGCCACTCAGGTCACTGTTGCAGCTGTCTGTCTGTGACGTGCTCCCAATTTGCAAAACAAACATGATTTTGCTGAAAACACAGGGAAACAAGTGTCAGGTGGTATTCAAAGTTTTATACTTTCTAATTTTTTTTTCTTTTACCTTTCTTGATCCTAAAGTCCATAATTTCTGAGGTCACAGAGTAGAAAGAGAAGCATCCAGTCTTATGACTGAATCATATTAGCAATAAAATTTATTTATATTATCTTTTACATCATACATATGAGAGATAATCTTAGAAGGCTGGTGTTCTACGCCAAGAAAACAATTTTGACTTTCAAAGCTCTGTGTCACCTAAAATATCTTCTATTCTTTGAAAGGTAATAGGGGCCAAGTAGGCATGAGGACACAGAGAGGACAAGGACTAAAACCACAATATTTATACTTTTTTTTTTTTTTTTACAAATAGCTCCAAGCTGAATAGCATCTGCGCAAGGATAAATCATCATGTCTATTTTAGGACAGATGTCTGGAGATCAGAGTGGAGGGAAAACTGAGTTAGACATGGTCCACAGCTCAGGACCATGTCTGCTATTCTGTTTCAAGTTCACAGGCATCCCTACCCTTAAAAGATACAGTTTTTAAACACAGGAAATCTATGTTTAATATCTAATCTATATCTAATCAGAGTCCTAGCAATTAATACAGTAGTCCCACTTAGGGGAGCTGGTGAAATAAAGCAGTGGGCTCAAAACTTATAAATGGCATGAATTAAACTTGCTTGTACAACATGGTGTGCAATTGTTAATTAAGCAGCTAGTTGTAGCTGTAGATGGGGTCAAGGAAATATCAGGTTGTCCCCAGATTAAGTACATCTTTTTGGTAGGAAAGAATGGGATGGGTGAACAAAATTTTGGTATCTCCATGATTACCAAAATAATTACATTTTCATTGTTTATCACAGTGAAAGAACCTAAACTTACCTTTCTGCCTCTGAAAATACATTACTAATGTTTTCCAAAGTAAAAAGTCTTAAGTAAACATTTACATTTGGTTAATAACCAAACACCCAGTTTTCCAATATATTTGTAGCTACTGAACGCTTTCCAGCATTCTGTGAATACTCTAGTCTAATACTTTGCAATCTTCATAAAGCCTTGGAATCTTCTTTTTTGTTTTGTTTTTTGAATTACACAGACAAAAAGCCATGTTTGTACTGGCGGAAGTGGCACAGCTGTGGAGGCCAGGTGGAGAAGGAAATCCAACCTTCCTGGGGTCTCTTTTTCTCTGTCACTTTCCTGGTTGATTTGCACAGTGTCTGAGCACTCTATTTTGCATTAATAAGCAGCTCTTGGAGCATGTGAACGTTTAAAGTCCCCATAATCCATCCATTGGGCCTCCACTTCTATTTATTGTAAGCTACATAAGCTAACTACAGGTATGTGTTTGCCTGACTACAAAATCTACTTTGCACACACATTTATATTTACATACTTGCAAACAGTCCACATTAAATTATCTATGTAGATTGTCTTCAGCCAATTTAACATTTTTTAGTTATTTTTTCAGTTTTATTGAGACATAATTGATGTCAAACATTGTGTGGGTTTAAGGTATACGACATGTTGATTTGATATACTTATCAATTATTTATATTTGGCCATTTCTTCTGGCTTATGCCTATGTTACCACCAGTCGGCCAGTGCATGCGAAGAAAGACAAGGTAATTCTGCAATAAATTTAAGCAAAGCAGAATTCTGAGTTGTAGAAACACATAATGCTTCCTCATCCCAAATTCAAATGACATTTTGGCTTCCAACACTTTGTGACACCTGTGCCATGAAGTTCATGATTCAATCTAACAGGCAGTGGAAAGTAGCCAGTCTTGTGACCAATTCTATATCTGAAGCAGAACACAGGAGTTTTGTTACCTTGCTCGAGTGAGGTCCAGAGGCTTGGTGGCAGCTTGCCTTATCTGACAGCCGTTAAAATACAGTGAGTCTCCATGGGCATAGGGTGCCAGCTGCCCACAGCCACTTCCTATCCCTCCACCTTGAATGGTCTCCCAGTTTGCCTCAGTGACTCTTGCTGACTCGAAATTATCTTTAATATAACTGGGAAGATCATGACTGAAAACAGAGCAATCATCACCTAGAGGGAAGGGAATAATTGCAAACATCAGCTATGGAAAGCAGAATCATTAAAGATCAAGTATTCAGTTTCAGGTTTCATCCATTCTTGCTCCTGTAAGAATGACAAAATACCAAGAAGATATAGACTCCTCGAAATAAATGTTTCTCTCTCTCTCTCTTTTTTTTTAAATCAATTATTGGCTTGTGTTCTTGAAAAAAAATCCCATTACCTTTGAGTCAATGTTTACTTAATTATGTAGGTGCTTATATACTTATTGTTCACGTAAATCTATTGTTTAAGTACCAACAGCATCTGGCCGCGCCTGTGTGTTTACCAATGATGGGTCTTGCTAGGGAGTTCTCACCCTGGCATGAGAGGCCAACCTAATTTCTTTCTCCCTAGTATAACTCTGGAGCAGAAAATAGGATAAGTCATATTCTTGTTCTTCTTCTAGCTCTATACTTGATTCTTGAGAGCAGAGTCTGCATTTTATTCATTGTTGGATTCCAGCAGCTCACACAAGCACATATATGATATGCAACAACAAGATGAGATAAATAAGTGAATAGCGAATAGACTGCAAGTATGAGACCACTATGCTGAAATACCGGCATTTGAGACAGTACATTAGCAAATGTGCGTGTGCTTGCATTTGCCCTCGATTTGAACGGCACAACTTTCCTAAACATCTGCAATAGTTCCAAATTAAAAGGTCATAGCTCTACTGGATCAGGGGAGCAGGCAAATTCCAGACATCTAGGACTGCTTGTGAGACATCTGATTTGTTCATTTGCCTAAAGTTCAAATTCTCCAGCTAATGCATGGGCAGATCCAGCTGGTCTCAGAGAAGAGAGGAATGAGCTGGTAATGAGAATAGAGGAAAAAGATGACCGTGAAATAATTTCTTTTTTTTTTTTTCAACGTTTTATTTATTTTTGGGACAGAGAGAGACAGAGCATGAATGGGGGAGGGGCAGAGAGAGAGGGAGACACAGAATCGAAACAGGCTCCAGGCTCTGAGCCATCAGCCCAGAGCCCGACGCGGGGCTCGAACTCACGGACCGCGAGATCGTGACCTGGCTGAAGTCGGACGCTTAACCGACTGCGCCACCCAGGGGCCCCCGTGAAATAATTTCTAACGTGAGAGATGTGCAGCAGTCTACATAAATCATACTCATTTCATTTGGAGGCAAGGAAATAGAATCAACCAAGAAATCTAAATATATTCTACTCCAGAAGTCAGATCTGTGGATTTTTACATTGTACCCTTGGGGAAGATGGATAATTCTGCTCCTTGTTGGCTAAATCTCTCAGTTATGAGACTGGAAAGAACAACCTGAGTAATGGTCTTCTTTCTGATACTGACTAGCTGTGTCACCTTAGGCAAGTCACTTAAGTTCTCTGAGTCTCAGTTTCTTTACCTATAAAGTGGGAATAATGATATAAACATAGCTGACTTATGGGGATCTTATAAGTACTAAATGATTTTGCTGAATAAATTGGTGGACATTGTGTAAACAGTAAAATGTAAGGCAATGTAAGAATTCATTCAAAAAAGATTTATTGAGTGTTGCTATAGGCCAAGCAGTAGGCTCTGAGAATATAATGGTAATTATGTAAACTTTGTAACAGTAGAAACCTGTTGGAAACATTGCATCAGAGGAAAGAAGGCTGTATGCCTTCTATGAGGCCAAGAGGGCAATTTCCTAAGATGTTAGCGGTTGAGTAGATACTCTATCCCAAACTGTAAACTCAGGTTTTAGAAGCTCGAGCAATAAAAATTTATTTTTTTGAGTCATGGGTTTTGTGTGTGTGTGTGTGTGTGTGTGTGTGTGTGTGTGTGTGACAGAGTGACCTGGAAAAGAGAATACCTTGACTCATCAGCTACATCTTGGGAGGACTATGACAGCTGCTGTTGGAGAGACTGAGAAAGAAAGAGTATTGGCAAAGTATCCAGGGATGGGCAGCTAGGCCAGGAAGGAGAGAGGCTCAGAAGTGGAAATAAGGTGTTGGGGGTGGTGGTTGGGGCAGGGAGTTATATGGAGGATGGTGAATGTGAGGTGCTATAGAATTCTGCATTAAAAAAATACTTCAAGGAGCAAGGCACCTGGGTGGCTCAGTCGGCTAAGCGTCCGACTTCAGCTCAGGTCATGATCTCGTGGTTCATGAGTTCGAGCCCTGCATCGGGCTCTGTGCTGACAGCTCAGAGCCTGAAACCTGCTTTGGATTCTGTGTCTCCCTCTCTCTCTGCCCACTCATGCTCTGTCTCTCAAAAATAAATAAATGTAAAAAAAAATATTTCAAGGAACATAGCAGAAAATTATCCTTGATACTTCATTCCAAAGATCAGTATATCTGTGATCAAAGAGTGTATCACCCATCCCAAATCTCTCAGGCTGGCATTTTCACCAATTTCCTAGTGACCTCTGGGTACATGCTGAGATGAGGAGAACCTCACCATCTCCCGTGTTAAAAATGACAGGCTGGGATGCAGACCTTGGAAGCTTTCATCGCAGATGCAGACGGCACCCGTGGTGCAGTACCCATGCCCACTGCAGAGCTTGGGGCAAGCCTCTCCGATGTACACGTGGTCAATCGCCCAGCTCTGCTTCTCAGCTTCTTCCCCCTTCTGGATCCAGCGGAACTGTGTTGCACTGAAAGTCCCACAGAGAGCAGAAGGGATTCAGTCGGCTGTTATTCTCCCTAGCAGTGTGCAGCCTCCAGCCCTGGGACTACTTCTGAGAAAAGGACTTCCCCAGACTTCTCCTTGAAGCACCCAAGTAGAGGTGAATGAACTTGTAATCCTCGGACTCTGTGAATATACCCCAGAGTGCCATTGTGGGAGCTTGTACCTTCCCTGAAAGCGTTATGTGAATTTCCTATTCTATTGCCTAACAAATTTGTGTCCATTTTTCCTAGAGAGGTATATTGCATTCCAGATCTTTGAGTAAAATGAATACTGTTCTAGGAAGATGGCACTCTGTTATGTTTATCCTGTGGCTTTGTGTAGCCCGACCAGCCCTGCACACCCCAGACAGTATCTGTATATGGGATGAACAGTGCAGCCTCTTGGCATCACAGAACACTGGCGAAGATATGGTGCCAACTCCACATCTTTGTGTGAGTGTCTGTGATTTGGGGCCTGTGACTGAGTTTGGCATGTGCTGTGCTATTTCATCAAAAGAAAATTTGAGATCTGTACCATTTACAAAAAAGATCCTATCTCTTCCTAGTTCTTCTTGGGGGCATGCAACTGCCATTTTGGGACATAGGTTGGTGAAAGGAGGGAGAGGTTACTAGAGCTGTAATGAGATCTCTGGCCTCAGTTGTTTTCAGGTCACTGCATGAGCTCTATAGATAATTACACTGCCAGATAATTCCACAAAGTTTACCTTAGGATGCAACTTACCTGGAGGAGACATGGTCAGGCAGCTGAATGGTGACTCTCTTCCAGCTTGAGCTGTTGACAGCATTGTAGATGGTGGCTTCATGGAACTGGAAGGGGGAGCAGCCAATGCTGTTGGAAGAGGAAGGAAGGCACTGGCTCTGCACCAGCTGCCAGGAATCAGACCTGAAGAGACCACAGAGGCTGCATTAGACAACTCGGAAGAGAAATGTATGACCTATCTAATGTCAATGTAACACTTTGGGGCTGGGTTAAATTTAGGTTTTTTTTTTTTTTTTTAAGTTTATTCATTTATTTTGAGAGAGAGAAAGCGAAAGCGTGAGAAGGTGAGTGGGGAGGGGCAAACAGAGATGGAGACAGAGAATCTCAAGCAGCCTCCATATTGTTAGTACAGAGCCCAACGAGGGGCTTGAACCCACCAACTGTGAGATCACGACCTGAGCCAAAATCAAGAGTCGGACACTTAACCGACTGAACAAACCAGATGCCTTTAGATTGAGATATTTTTTATGTAAGTTCTGTACTTCCTGTATATATTTATATAGACAATGAAAAGGCAAATTAAAAATAATTTCATGTAATATATATTCTAATTCTTTACAAGCACAAGAATATATTCACAGATAATAGAATAAAATAATAGCGTGCATCGTGCTGCATTCTAGTGGCTTCTGGTATATTACTGGAAATATATCCGGAGTTGACTGACAAAATTCTGTCTACTCAAACTTAACCCTGCATAATTCATTTTCAAGAGTGATGGTGTGAGACAGGGTTATCAACACCCTAATAAGGTAATTGCACAGTGTCAGACTTTCACTATGCTTTAAGACACATGATTCTGGTTGAAGCATATTTAGATCTTTTATTGACTCAAATTCTCATTAAGGTGGGTTAAAAATGAGCAACATGAATAAAAGAGAATTCTACTTGAGGACAAATGTATTATCTTACTTATTTTAAAATAAAAAAAGTTTGTTGGCTTGCAGCCAACCTAGTATGAAAAACAGTTTTTCTTGGTTTGAAGGAAAAATTTGAAAATAAGACACACATGTAAATTTTATATAAATAAATTTAATAGATGGGAAATAAACATAAAGTATACTTTTTTGAAATGTAATTATTTCTTCCTTTTAAAAAAATGTTCACTTATTTTTTGAGAGAGAGAGAGAGAGAGAGAGAGTCCAAGTGGGAGAGGAGCAGAGAGAGGGAGACAGAGGTTCAGAAATAGGCTCTGTGCTAGTAGCACAGGGATCGAACCCACAAGTCATGAGCCCACGACCTGAGCTGAAGTCGGATGCTTAACTGACTGAGCCACCTGGGTGCACCCATGAACCATACTTTTAATATAAAAGGTTGCTTCTCTGTAGATAGTTGCTTTAAAAATACACAACCATTTGAAGTGGTATTCAAGTTTGGAGGAATGTAAAAAAGTATTTCACAAACCTTGCATCCTTAGTGTACTCCAACATCACAGAATGAAGATCGCCACAAGAAGTAGCTTCACAACCCACCACAATCTAAAACAAGCATAAACAACAAATATGTACAGGGAAGATTAAGCACCTACCATTAATTAGAAATTCCCTCTCTCTAGACTGTAACTCTAATAAATAATCAACAAATATTCAGAGAAGCGTTTACAGAGCAGCCTGACTGAACACCAGCAATACAATTTTTTGAGTTCTGTTAAAAACATGCAACTCTGTGTGAGGATGAGAATTAAGGTTTAATTTTTTTTTAACGTTTTATTTATTTTTGAGACAGAGAGAGAGAGAGCATGAACAGGGGAGGGTCAGAGAAAGAGGGAGACACAGAATCCGAAACAGGCTCCAGGCTCTGAGCTGTCAGCACAGAGCCCGACACGGGGCTCGAACCCACGGACCACGAGATCATGACCTGAGCCGAAGTCGGACGCTCAACCGACTGAGCCACCCAGGCGCCCCGGGAATTAAGGTTTAAAAAAGTACTACTTCTTTCTTCTTTTTTTTTTCTTTCTTTTAGAGAGAGAGAGGGAGAAAGTGAGTAGGGGCAGAGAGAATCCCAGGAGGGGGAGTAAGGGGGGGGGGGAGAGAGAGAGGGAGAGAGAGAGAGAGAGAGAGAGAGAGGTGGGGCTCACCTGGGGCTCATGTTTAGCCAAAGCTGGGCTCAAGCTCATCCGAAGTGGGGCTCAAAGTCACCAACTGTGAGATCATGACCTGAGCCGAAGTCAGAAGCTTAATGACTGAGCCACCCAGGTGCCCAAAAAGTACTATTTCTAACCAAGAGCTAGTTGCTTGAAAAGATAAATAAAATCTATAAACCTTCAGTTAGTGTCATCAAGAAAAAAGACAGAGGACTCAAATAAAATAAATAAAATCAGAAATGAAAAGGGAGAAATAACAAGCGACAGCACAGAAATACAAAGATTATAATACTACGAAAAATTAGATGCCAACAAATTGGACAACCTGGAAGAAATGAATAAATTCCTAGAAACATACAGTCTTCCAAAACTGAATCAGGAAGAAAGATGAAATTTGAACAGACTGATTACTAGTAACAAAATTGAATCAGTAATCAAAAAACTCCCAACAAACAAAAATCCCCCGAAATGGCTTTATAGGTGAATTATACCAAATATTTAAAGAATTAATACCTATTCTTCTCAAACTATTCCAAAAAATAAAAGAGGATTCCAAATTTATTCTACAAGGCCATTCAGAAAAAGAAAGCTACACTCAATGTGGCGCTCGAACTCAAAACCCTGAGATCAAGAGTTGTACGCTCCACTGACTGAGCCAGCCAGGATGAACATAGGTGCAGAAATCCTCAACAAAATATTAGCAAACTGAATTCAGGAATACACTAAAAGAATCATTCAACATGATCAAGTGGAATTTGTTCCAGAAATGCAAGGATAGTTCAATATTTGCAAATCAATGTGATACATAGTATCAACAAGAGAAATGATAGAACCATATGATCATCTCAATAGAGACAGAAAAAGCATCTGACAAAATTAAACATCCGTTCATGATAAAAACTCTCAACAAAGTGGGTTTAAAGGGAACATACCTCAACATAATGAAGGCCATATGTGAAAAACTCACAGCTAACATTCTTAATGGTGAAAAACTGAGAGCTTTTCATCTAAGATTGGGAACAAGACAAGCATGTCCTCTCTCACCACTTATTCAACATAGTATTGGAGGTTCTAGCTGTAGCAATCATACAAGAACAAAAAATAAAAGGCATACAAATTGGGAAGGAAAAGTAAAGCTGTCACTCTTTGCAGATGACATGATAGTATGAATAGAAAACCCTAGACTCCACTGAAAAACTATTAGAACTGATAAATGAATTCAGTAAAGTTGCAGCATATAAATCTAATATGCAGCCATATGTTGCATTTCTATACACTAATAGCAAAGTAGCAGAAAGAGAAATGAGGGAGACAATTCCCTTTACAATTATACCAACAAAAAACAATACCTAGGAATAAATTTAATCAAGGAGGTGAAAAACCTATACTCTTAAAACTAGAAGACGCTGATGGAAGAAACTGAAGATAAAGTAAACAAATGGAAAGATGTACCATGCTCATGGGCTAGAAGAATTAGCATTGTTAAAAATGTTCATACTACTCAAAGCAATCTATAAATTGAATGTAATCTGTATCAAAATACCAATAGCATTTTTTCACAGAACTAGAACAAAAAAATCCTAAAATTTGTATGGAATTACCAAACACCCCAATACCAAAGCACTCTTGAGAAAGAAACACAAAGCTGGAGGTATCACAATTCCAGATTTCAAAATATACTACAAAGCTGTAGTAATCAGAACAGTACAGTACTGGCATAGAAATAGACACAAAGATCAGTGGACTAGTACAGAGAACCCGGAAATAAACCCACACTTAATATGGTTAATTAATCTATGACAAAGGAGACAAGAATACACAATGGAGAAAAACAGTCTCTTCAACAAATGATGCTGGGAAAACTGGACAGCTAAATGCAAATAATGAAACTGGACCACTTTCTTATACCATATACAAAAAAAAATAAATTCAAATGGATTAAAGACCTAAATGTGAGACTGAACCATTAAAAGAAGACATAAGCAGTAATCTCTTGGACATCAGCCTTAAGGACATATTTATGGATATATATCCTCAGGCAAGGGAAAAAGTAAAAATAAATACATTATTGAGACTACACTAAAATAAAAAGCTTTTTCACAATCAAGGAAATCATCAATATAACAAAAAGGCAATCTACTAAATGGGAGAAAATATTTGCAAATGATATCTGATAAAGGGGTTAACACCCAAGATATATAAAGAACTTATGCAACTCAAAAGCAAAAAAAAAAAAAAAAAAAAGATTAAAAAATGGGCAGAGGACCTGAACAGACACATGATGGCCAAGAGACACATGAAAAGATGCTCAAATTTGCTAATCATTAGGGAAATACAGATAAAACCATAATGAGACAGATATCATATCACACAAGTCAGAAGAGCTAGTATCAAAAAGATAAGAAATACCAAGTGTTGGTGAGGATGTAGAGAAAAAGCAACCCTTATGCACAGTTGGTGAGAATGTAAATCGGTATAGCCACTCTGGAAAACAATATGGAGGTTCCCGAAAAAAATAAAAAATTGGAATACCAATGATCCAGTAATTCCACTGGTAAGAATTTACCAAAGAAAATGAAAATATTAACTCAAAAAGATATATGCACCCCTATGTTTATTGCAGCATTATTTATGATAGCCAAGATATAGAAGCAACCCAAGTATCCATAGATAGATGAATGGATAAAGACAGGGGGTATATACACAATGGGATATTACTCAGCCATAAAAATGAATAAGATCTTGCCATTTGTTAAAACATGGTGGACCTAGTGGGTATTATGCTAAGTGAAGGAGGTCAGACACAGAAAGACAATAACCATATGAGTTCACTTATTTGTGTAATCTAAAAAACAAAACAAATGAATAAATAGAAATAAACTCATAAATACAGAGAACAAACTGGTGATTGCTAGAGGGGTGGAAGGAATGGATGAAATAGGTGAAAATACTGTAATAACATTTTAAGGTGACAGATAATGAGTACTCTGTGGTGAGCACGGAGTAACGTATAGAATGTCATATCAGTTAGGTTGTACACCTGAAACGAATATAACATTGTATGTCAATTATACTTCAATAACAAAAAGAGCAATCTCTTAACCTTTGAGAAAAATGTTTTCTCAAAGACATAAAAGATTCTGTACAAGAAATGACCAGGCCCATTTCTTTCTATCTATCTATCTATCTATCTATCTATCTATCTATCTATCTATCTATCATCTATGTATCTATCTATCTAATTTTAATATTTCTGGATTATGCTATTGTTTTCCAAGTTTTCTACCTGCCAAGTTGACAGTTCTGGTAAGACTGAGAGTCAGACGCCTCTCCAAAAGAAAAAGGCATTCCATACCAATCAGAGCTGGCTGCAAACAGAATGATATCCATGGCTAAGTAGTAAAACAAAGAAATAAACAAAAGTACTATTTCTATTTACTTAATATAATAACATATTAATCATAAATTTGGGAAAGATAATTTGGCCAAAAGTAAAGTAACATTTGGAGAATTAATGGAAAGAAACTCAAAGTATCACTGGTTCAAAACATTTTCACTGATACTCTAACTTCCTGATGCTACTAGTGAATTTCTATTTATAATTAAAAATAGCAATTTCTGACTACTTAATATTCATTCTTGTGGTTTTTACATTTCCATATGAATTAAAGCTTTCCATATTATATGCAATTAAATGTTTGAGTCATTAATAATGCATAAATGCTATAAAACCTTGGTGATTTAAATTTAAGTCCTAATCATCTACTTAATCAACATGTCTTTTTTTTTAGTGCTGATACTGGGGAAGGTTAGTGCTAAAAATTTCAGGCCGTACACTCATGTATAAAACAGCCCTGGCCTGAGAGAGAAAATAAGAAGCATATTCCAATAATGGAAATAGAAATCATAAAAGATACAACTAAAATGCTGTGGTGCTTCAGAGGAAGGAGAGATTATATTTGATTAAGTGGATTAGAAAAGAATTCATCAGAAGTGGAAGATGTGAATTATTCCAACCACAAGAAAGAAATGACGACATGACAAAGGCACTAACTATCACTATAACGGCAATCATATTACTACACATATATAAAATACATATAGTATATATATGTATATATATTAACATGTTGATTTGATGTATGTATGTATTTGATGTTTGTATGTATGTGTAGTATATGCACTATACATATGTATCAAACCAACCTGTTGTACAACTTAAATTTGAGCATCCTTCATGCCACTAAGGTAGGGATAGTCCTAAGGGAGTGGTAGCATTTGGGGAGACTGCCTCACCCTTCAGTCTCTGAAGGAAAGTTAAACATAAAACTGAGGAACACAGTGAATATCTCTATGCCCCTCTTTTTGCAACAGATCTGAACTTCTAAATATTGTAAACCTGAAGCTCTACACTCATTAAACAATAACTCCCCATTTCTCTCTCCTACCGGCTCTGAATACATTTTTATTTCTGCTAGAAAGGACTCTTACTATTAACCATCATTGCAGGGCATCTTTTTAAATAAGGATATCTTTTTAAAACATTTAAATAAATGTTTTAAATAAGCAACCAATGTTTGTCTTTAAAATGATCTAGTAACAAAGTGTATTTCTGCAATACCCTTTTTAAAAAAATATTTATTTTTGAGGGAGAAAGTGCACATGAGTGGGGGAGGGGCAGAGAGATGGGGGACAGAGGATCTGAAGCAGGCTCCGTGCTGACAGCAAATAGCTTATGCGGGGCTTGAACCCGTGAACCATGAGATTATGACCTGGGCCAAAGTCGGATGCTTAACCAACTGAACCACCTTGGTGCCCCTGTAATACCCTTTTTACTATTTTTTTTAAATGTGTTTGGTAATGAGAAAGACATTAATCGATATTGCTTTATCTTTCTCTCTGATTATCTGGCTATTAATTATCTTCTATGACTTCCCTTCTACACTTCTTTATGAGTAAAATATGCAATGTAAAAGATTTGAGAGTCCTTTTTACATCTAAGGATTTGGGGCATTCCAGCTGGGCTACAGTACATGTTTGTGTTTGGAAGTCAGAGACAAAAAGAAAATAGAAAGACATGATGGAAAAGGATAGATAAAGAAGCAAAGTGGCTTGATATATGAAATCAGTGTAGAGTAAGAGAGAAGAGGTACAGAAACTGTGGGGAGAGTGGGAAGAGGGAGAAGGAGAGAGAGAGAGAGAGAGAGAGAAATAGGCAGAGGCACCTATATGAGCTTTTCATTTCCAAGATCTTGGGAACAACTCAAGATTCCATATATGAAATATAACACAGTTACATTTCTTGCTATGTCCCAATATACTAATTGATTTTATTGATGCTCAAATAATCCTATCTGATAAAGGCCTGTGCTAAAAATCACTGCTTTTACTCATAAGATAAAGGCTCTTTTAATGAATACAATCAATCATTTCCTTGTAGTTGTACAACTAAGCATTCTTCCCGCCCTCCATCCCCAAATATGTAATGCCATATTCTGTTCTGAAGAGCCACTTCCCCTTACTTTAAACTGCATCATATATCCTGGCTGTATAATGAGTTCTCTGGAGGAGAGAGCATTGTGAGTTTTGTCCTTCTTTTTATTCGGCCAGTAGAGGTGGAAGGATGGGTTGCCACAGAATCCTGCTGTCCTTACTGCATTAGGGTAAAAACTCCAGTTTTCTTCATGGGAAGTGCCTTCTGTTAAGGTAAATTGGAAGCAATATGGCATGTTACTCTCTTGAACGGATCGGTTTATTGTCAAGTTGCTGAAATGTCTGTGCTCTGCCTTTTTGCTTACCCTTTAAGATTGATTTTTATTTAATTGGTATAATGTATAAATCCAAGATATTTAATCAAATTTAGCAAATATTATTAAATGCCAGCATAATGATTACCCAACTTAAAAAAATGTAATTGCTAGCCTGACTTGCACCATTACAAAATTTTTGGTACACTTTTAAAACAAGGCAATGTGCATCTCTGTGGTACAGAAATTCCTAAAGAAACTAGAATTATTTTGGATATTGAAATTTCAAATTATATTCAGAGCTAGATATTTTGTCTTTAACAGAATTTTTTAAATCATCAGTTGACATTTCAACAAACAGATAATCTTGAAGATTCATAAGCCACTGGGTAAAATACTAGCTAACATTTGTTGAGCAGTGAATATGTTCTAGGTACTCTTCTGAATGCTTTTTATGGAGTAACTCATCTAAAGACACAGCAGACAAAAGGCTCACAAAAAAGACTTTCAAATGTCTGGTTTCTTACCATCATCAAACGTGTCGACCAGTTGACTGGGATTGATTTCTGCTCCGCCAATCAGTATGTTGTCTAGTGCCCACTGTGCACGCTCCACTCCAGAGACTACAAGGCCATTGCTGATCACAAAAGGCTGCCACCAGCGAAGTCGAGTTGTGTTGGTAAGGGCGTCCTCGGGAAGAAGTATGTAGTCGTGTCTAACAGAAATGTATTTCTGGTAATCCATCTCGTGGAGCAAAGTCCAAGTTATTCCTACAGTAACAAATACACCAACATAGTAACATATCTGGGAAAACCTCCACAAAGTGACAGTATACTGCAGCTACCATAAGCTTCCCAAAGAAATCTTCAACCAGGAAATGAGAATTGATTTCACTGACTTTAATATAAGCGTTTACCACTGTTTCCAAATGACGCTGTGTATGAGGGGAAGGTATTTAGAAATATCTGGCCAAAAAGAAACACGCTGAAGTAAAAATTATGTATTTTCTGCTCTTAAAATTTTTTTGTACATTGCTATGTGCATTATTTTTCATAAATAATGAGCTACATCCATGTTTTGCATGTTTCTGGACAGGAACACCTAGTAATTTAAAATTTTAACTTAGCATTTTAATTCTGGGCAATTTTTATTTTGTGGACTAATAAGTTTTCCTCTTATCAACTGATAAGATTGTAGGTGGGATGTTTAAATTACTTAAGGAAACACCTTTGAATACACTAAAATACTTTAAGGCCATCTATCTCTCTGCTAGTTATAAAAATGATACCTCTCTGCTAAAACTGATTTTCTAAGGACTTCATGTTATTTTTGGTCTGGTTTCAGCTATTTCAAAATAATGAAACAGAATTTTATTAAAATATCCTCTGACAGCCTCATGAATTCAGACTGTCATCTTTCACGGTAGGTTTTTTGTAGATTTATTACATGCTTGTTCACACAAAAGCTTTTAAAAATGCTTTAAAATGTTTTTAAAAGTGATCTTACTTAGAAAACCATATAAAATTTATTTCTTAATTGTATCGTTTATAATCAAGCTTCAGTTACACACAGAAGTTTTTCTTTATTCATAAAGCTTGGAGCTTTTTAAAAAAATTTATTATTTTCATCTATTTTTGTTTTTAAATTTTTAATGTGACTTCTCTCTTACACCCTTATGGGTAGGTTTTGTGTAACACACAAGTCACATGTATGAAAGTGTAATGTGACTAAGATCTGTAGCTTTCTCTTTGTGACTTTCACTATTTTCACTGCAAAGTCAGCAAAGCTTTGCAGAAACTGTTCTGAGGGGCATTGGATGTAATTTGGGAATCTGCTCCAAGGTGTGGCTTTCACCCCTGAAACGTGCCTCCATCGGTAGAGTAGTCCAACAGCACGCCTTCCTTCCGGCAGATGGGCCGATGGCAGGAGGTCATGTTGTTCTCACTACCGATGCGCCCCCAGTATTGCAGGAATCTGAATGCAAGCACATATTATCCATCAGAATGGTTAATTAGAACAAAGAGTCTACTCAAGTCCTGGGTAATAACTTCTTCCATAAGTGTGTTCCTTATTTTGGGGCCAATTTGCTATGCTGTTATAAAAATAACAAAAAATGACTTACTTTGCCCCTCTGAGATCCAAATCTTGAGTAATAGCTTGTCTCACAGTGGATCCCCCAAAATAGAGTGCAGTGTCCTCAGCAAGAATGCCACACTCAGTGCAAGTACTTCCACCTTCTAAGGACATCCATAAATCAGGCTTGATTTCTTCACTGTCAAAGCGTTCCTTCAGGAACGTCTGGAAAAACATAAGTGGGATGTGGTTACAAATAACATTTTCAGACAATAACTATGGAATAGTTTAGACAATATAATTTCATCTTGGACTTAAAAAAAGCGCTGATTTCTAATGCTTTTCTGAAGCATTTACAAAAAACAAGATCTGTCTACAGTGTTCTTTTGCATCATACATTAAGCCCACTTAAAGTGCTTAAATAATGTTTGATCATTGGGACTTAAAGTCTAGAAAGAATCTTAAAATAAAATAATTGCAAGTTGACTATAGTAACACTCCTATTTGAGAAGTTACTTAAGCATATACTTTCCAAATATGTGTATTTGTTTATATTGCATATAAAAGTACAATTATGGTATTATGGATTATGAAACATGCACAAAAAATGAAAATTTAAAGGACTAATATAAAACAAAGCACACCTTCTAGCATTTTTTTCCCTAACATTTTTTTTTCTTTAAGTAGGCTTCATGCCCAGCACAGAGCCCAATGTGGGGCTTGAACTCAAGACTCTGAGATCAAGACCTGAGCTGAGTCAGAGAGTTAACTGACTGGGCCACCCAGGTGCCCCTCCTAACATTTTTCAATGGATTGTCTTGTTTTCCTCCAGGAGTATGTGCCCCACACTCTGGAGACTGCTTTAAGCAACCAGAACCCTTGAGCTTCCATGATGGTGTGAACTTGGAATGTCTATATGGTTAAGGAGGGGCATTTGAAACCAACGTTTTTTGTGTGAGGTCAAAAGAAAATCAACCTTGGAAGTCAGTTTTTACGTTTAGCAGGGTCAAGATTCAGGATGATGACGAGAAGTATTCAAAATCCAGAACAAACTATTTGCCTTTGGTCTCCAGTTTATCCTCCTAATTCAGGATGACCAACAACCAGGAATAGTCTATTTTTATTTTTTTCTTTTCAATTTATTAATTTTAAAAAGTTTACATCCACGTTAGTTAACATATAGTGCAATAACATTTTCAGGAGTAGAATCCAGTGATTCATCACCTGTATACATATAACATTCAGTGCTCATCACAAGAAGTGCCCCTCCTTAATGCCCCTTGCCCAATTAGCCCATCCCCCCCCATCCAAAACCCCTCCAGCAACCCTCAGTTTATTCTATTTAAGAGTCTCTTATGGTTTGTTCCCCTCCCTGTTTTTATCTTATTTTTGCTTCCCTTCCCTTATGTTCATGTTTTGTATCTTAAATTCCACATATGAGTGAAGCTATATGATATTTGTAGGAATAGTCTATTTTTTCAAAAAGAGTAGATAAATAAAATATTAGGGTTCATTATGGCTATTTTTATGCAAAATTATTTCATCCCCTCACATCATAGTGAACTATGATGAAAAATCTTGATGTTTCTATTAATTTTGTCCATAATATAGTCTTGCACTGGGTTGAGGCACAATTCTTTTGTTTTTTGTTTTTTTACATGATAGAAATATATGGTGGAAACAATTTGTTACAGTTGCAATGGCAGTAACTGTATACAGAAAAACTACTTTTTCATTTCTTTAGAGGAGTTGTCTAGTTGGTACTTACTATGTAGTTTAAATGATTTAAATGACTCAGAACATAATCATCTCTATAGTTAAAGACAAGTACATCACGTGTCAGTCCTACTTCACCTCACTGATGTCAGCAAATAAATACAATCTTAAAAATGGAGGTTTACAGGTAAGAACACAAGAGTCAGAAGACATGCACTGTTAACCGTGTAAACTCTTACTAGAAAGGTTTGACCAGAGTTCATAATATAGACTTATTATTTTGTAATATAAACTTATTAATTTCTTATCCAACTGAGGAATACTAATGAAATTTGAATGTTCATGAAAGAAACTAATTTTTTTAAACTTCATTTATTACCTATGGCTGGGTTCCTCATGTTATAATCTCATTTGTTGACCAACACTTTCAGATACAAGTGAGCGTTGCTCCAATTAATTTATTAATTCCAAAGTTGGTGTATTACAGGAAAAAAAATGACAGAACAGGCTTTGTTTACATTTTTTTTTGCCACTTCCATGTTTGATTTCAGTCACTTGTGCTTTTTTGGTTTAGTCATTTTTCTGTTATTGCAACGATGAATGTACTGTATTTGTTCACAGAAATAGAACACATATATGGGAACTGTGTTGGGCAATTGTATTTACTTTGCATATTAAATAATAGTGTAACAGCAAAAGTTTCCAAAATGACCTCTCTATTCTTAATACACAACCACATTTTAGCAGTCAGCAAATTGGAACACTGAGTTTTCTGAACAAAAATGTAGGTAATGAGAATACTGTAATAATGCTGTATGGTGACATAATGATGAGCACACTTATTGTGGTGAGCACTGAGTCATGTCAGAATTGTCCAGTCACTATGTTGCACACTTGAAACTAAAATAACATTGTATGTCAATTATATTTCAATAAAAAAATTCAGCTACTGTTTAGTCATTTTTGAAAACTTGTTTCTTTGTGATAATGAATCTATGTTATTTGCTTCATAACATCAACATCTTCCTTCAAACGGCACATCTACCGAATAAGTGAAGTAAAGAAGACTTAATGCTAGTTTCAAATTAAGAGTCTTTAAAAAAAAAGCAGAGTATTTATGCTCTTTAATCAATACAGTCTGGTTTATTTCATAAATTGAGTAAATTGTAGTAGAGCTTGGTCTTGATATTCTGTATCTAAGAAACCTAAGAGATATTTTCAGTTGCCAGCCAAAGGATTTATTCACTGGGGCACCCAAAGACCGCTGTTATAACTTACTAGACCCCCACTTAACAATGGTTCTTCAGGCACGACCTGCGGTGTGAGTAAATGCTTTCTTCTGGGGCATTAACATTACCTTCAGAGTGTGAGTCAAGTAGCAGTTGGGCCCGGAGTATCCTGGATCACAGATGCACTGTTCCTTTAAGCAATCTCCGTGGCCCCTGCAGTTGTCCAAGCATCCAGGGCCCAGGTAGAAATTATCGATTGCCCACTGCATATCTGAGTACTTCTGATAGAATCTCAATCTTACTGGACTATTGATAACACAGAAGCAAAGGAGTGAGAACAAAAGTTAAGTTTACTTAAGTCCATTTTCCTATGTGTATGTTCAGTACAGAAGAGGAAAAAAAAAAAACATTTAAGACACTGGCAGTATGAAATGGGTTAATAAAAAACGTTTTCTGACCGCCATTATCTATTTCTGTAATGGAACTTTAAAGCCAGTTTCATTAAAATTTTATGTGAGCAAAAATTCATAAAAATTTATGTGAGCAAACTCGTACATCAAAATGAAAATGCAGTGGAATCTCTATTTCAAGCGATAGGAACATTTTAAAATACAAATCTGTAACTATCATAAATGAGGCTGCTTATGAACTGGAGTCCAGTGGTTGTGTCGCAATTTAGACCCATTAACTGCATTTCTGAAATTGTACACAAGGTGAGTGAAGCCTTTCACAGAGACTCGTCAGCAGACACACAGCCCTCAGGTGGTCAGGAA
This sequence comes from Herpailurus yagouaroundi, assembly GCF_014898765.1. Taxonomy (NCBI): domain Eukaryota; kingdom Metazoa; phylum Chordata; class Mammalia; order Carnivora; family Felidae; genus Herpailurus; species Herpailurus yagouaroundi. The sequence goes on from NW_024412391.1 coordinate 80,010,144, forward strand.
ACAGCAACTTCTGAATCCCCAAAGGTAATCGATATTCTCAGAACAGCTGTGCTAATTAGAAAACGATTTTGAAAGGGTTATGTGAAAGGGCAATTTCCCCAAGATTTTGATTTCATCATTGCTCTTCTCTGTCTTTGGGGGAAAATACAAACCTCACAATTAACCTTATATCAGAATGTGCTGCACTATTTTGGTGTAAAGAGTTCAAAGTACACGAGGAGACTTTCTGGGGTGATGTAAATGTTCTGTATCTTGTTTTATGGGGTGGTTCCAAAGGTTACACATTGGTAAGACCTCATTGTGCCGAACTACTAAGATGTGTGTATCTTACTGAATTTAAGTTTTACATCATTATTAAAAACAAGAGAGGAATAGAGGGGTAAAACGAGGCAGTGATATCATGGGCCTCCCCAGCACCCATTTCACCCTTGGTGAGTCATAGGAGTAATGGAACTCCCCTAGCTATTGACTGACTCAGGAACGGGCATTCTTGAGCTAATTTGTGCCAATGGGACACAAGAAGGTAGTAACTCCAGCTCTGAAAGAAAAGCAACTCTGTTTCTCTTCCATTGGACATAGGTAAGGATGCATTCTGCAGCAGTTTTCTGGAAGCCATCTATGTTCATGAGGCCTGAATATTACACCAATGTGTGAACGGAGGAGCAAAGAAAGAGTCATTGTAAGAGTAGTAAGTAATAATGTCCTTGAAGACATTTTTGAGCATGTGAATCAATCCTAGAATCCAGTTACTTTGGATTGTTTCATTACAGATATAATACATTTCACTTTTAATTGAGTCCATTTGCATTGGGTTTTCTGTTACCTGTGGCTGAAAGTATCCTGATCTAATCTCCTAGCACATTAATAGACTAAAACCTTTAGATGTGTTCCAGGAAACAGTGAGTGATCATGTAGTAGATGATATTTATGGGCCACTGGAAAAGCTGAGTGCAAGCACCTTATTCAAAGGCTCTATATGTGCTGGACCTATATCGTAATTCTGTTTCATAAGAAGGTTTTTCATTTAGCCAGTCTCTATGATTCATATGGTGGAGGTACACCTGTCATTTTCTTCAATATATCTTTTTTCCTAATTTTACAGTCAAAGGAAAAGCTTTTAGAATTGCTTAAATTAACTTATCTACAGACTTTTCAGGGAATAGTTTAATCATCTTGGCTCACTACTGCTCTAGGCTAATTACTTTTCACAGCAGGTGCAGAATGTAACAGAAAAATGAGATCTACAAACCACACTTGTACAGACAGCATGAAGAATTAGGTTTTGTACAAATAGTATCACCACTTAGGACTTGCTTGTGTCTTCATCAATGGATTGACAGGCAGTAATATGGAAAGCATGTGATGCATGGTGGACCACAGTCTACAAGACCCATAAGGTAGCCTATACCTTTTCATCTGGCTCTAGGACTATTGCTATTGCTGTGTCTCCATGTTCAGAGATTAATATGGAAAGTGGAAGGGCTTGCCAAGGCCCTTCTTGAGAAGCCTGAGGATTTAAACTTGAGGTCTCCTCAAGTCAGTTCATCATGGAGGTCATTGATTAGAGAACTTTTAGAATTAGGGGGTAAGAGCATTTTACCCACAATTACACATAATTTCAGGCTCGACAAGTGTCCCTCATAGATTTATGGATGCTTGGAACCAGGCTTTATTTGAATTTTCTACTTACTTCCCCACTAAGCTTTCAGGAAGTGGGTAGGTGACCCTTTTCCACCCTTTGGTTGGAAAGAATACTGATGGCTGAGAAACACTTCCAGAGCATTTTGGGTCTGCAGGTAAGCACTGAGGGACCAGATAATTCCAGCTCACACCAAAGTCGGTAGAATACTGCACATGAATTTGATTCTGGGCAACTTTTTCAGACACTTTACATCCAACAGAAATCTAATGAACAGAAAAGAAAGATTGGAAAAATATTAAAACCAGATTACATATTTCTGCTCTAAGGACTTGGCAGCAAGAAAGGTGCTGATCACTTGATAGGTGTTACACCACATCCACTCTGTATTTTCAGGATCATTACTTATTCTGCTGATGGACAGGGTAGTTGACGTGGTTGCCCAAGATGACAAATTATAGAAAGTGCCAAATATATTGTGCAGGGAGTTTGGAGAGAAGCTGAAAGCTGCGCTCTGCCATGGCTGGCTGATTGCCTTGGAAGGCCTGGGCCCACTCTTACAAATTGTTGTTTGTTGTGCTAATGGTCTGGCACTTCTATTTGGCAGGATGCTCGACCAAGAAGGATTGCTAACAGCTTTTCCAAGTTTACTGTTTTGTTGTACAATTTATGACTCTCCATACATCACTTTCAAATACAAGTAAGATGCAATGAAGTGATAACAGAAGGTACTTTTAATAAGGCACAGCACCTTTTGTTGCCCTAGACAGGCATACTGGAACATTTGTTGCTAATACAGTGTGAGTGAGGTAGACAATAAATTGGATGACATAAAATAAATTGGTTGACACAACATCTTGGCCAAAATCGATGCTGGCATTAATGCTAATCATGCCTTTGTTTTCTAGAATTTTCTTTCTCCAGGAACATTACAATAGTCTTGCAAAAACAAAACAAAAAAAGGTATTTATAACCAAAATAGCTTTAATCTTCTCTTAAAGCAAGAAGGTGGCTAAGTCATATAATGATTTAAAATATGATAACTTAACTCAGCGTCCTACGTTTTTATTATCACTATTTTGCGCTATTTTGCTCTGTTTATTCCCGGACAGAAACGCATTTACTCTTATGAAAGTTTTACGTTGGCATAATTCAGAAATAAAATAATTTTAATCACTTTTAATCATTAAGTTATATACAGTAGAGATGTATATTACCTAAACATTACATTTTATTTTTCAAAGTGTATATTAAGTCAATGAAATGTTGTATGATCTTTGCCTCAAATTTTTTTTTTCATTTTTATATTGCTAGTGTATAGGTATTTATGTAATTGAGACCATAACATTTTCACCTTGAATTGCATGATCCAGCCTTCAGTGGGAGTCAGATCATGGGTCACTGCATACACTTCTCTTCCATCATGGCTGCCACAAATCATGACACCATCAGGGGAATCACAGAATCTTTCTACTGTGCAATCATCATGGAATAGCCAATGCTCATTCACTTAAAAAAATATAAATTTTATGACAAATTTATGACAAAATTACTTGAAGCAAATTTACACATTAAGCAAGATCTTGTACTCTTTTCAGTAGAAATCTCTCTTATCTTACATACAATCCACACGCAAAACACTAATGTAAGCATATCATTTTAGGAACATGGATCCTAGGAGGTTCAGATATACATACTGTCCAATACTGGTAAGTCTACATTTAGAAAAAAAGTATATTGTATGTGTTATAAATGAAAAGCAAAGGGAAATGTGTATTGATTCTTTTTTTAAAGTTTATTTATTTTTTAGTAATCTCTACACCCAACGTGGGCTTGAACTTATGGCCCCAAGATCAAGAGTCACATGCTTTTCTGACTGAGTCATCCAAGTACCCCTACACTGATTCTTTTCTGATAGATACTTAACTTTTAGGTAGGTTCTAAAGAAGGACAAAGAATTTCTAGTAATACAAGAGGGAAGTGAGCTAGCTACTTCTAATCAAATTCTGGCAGTGTCATCTGGGTAATTAAAAAATTATGATAGTCAAATTCATAGAACCAGAGGGTAGAATAGTGGTTAGTAGGGGCTGAGGAGAAGGAGAAATGGAGACATGTCCGTCAAGGGGTATGAAGTTTCAGGAACACAAGGCAAATAAGTTCCGGAGATCTATTGTGCAACAGAGGGCCTATAGTTACCAATAATGTACAGTACACTTAAAAACTTGCTAAGAAGGTTAAACAAAAAGGAGGCGGGTTCTGTGAGAGGAAATGTTAGGAGGTGATTGATAAATTTATGGCCATGATTGTGGTGATGTGGTGTATAATTATCTCCAAACTCATCAAGTTGTATACAGTAAAATCAACAGTTTTTTATATGTCAATTATACCTCAATGAAGTGACTAAAAACAAGCTTATGTCTAAGGAAAACTTAGGCAACAAGACTATGACTTGATTAGCGCTGAGTACATCTTGTTGTCTCTCCCTCTCTTTCTCAATCACACACACACACACACACACACACACACACACACACAAACTGTCCACAATGTCCTTTCTTTTCTGGAAGGGTTTTTGTTTTTTTAATGTTTTATTTATTTTTGAGACAGAGAGAGACAGAGCACAAGCAGGGGAGGGGCAGAGAGAGGGAGACACAGAATCCGAAGCAGGCTTCAGGCTCCGAGCAGTCAGCACAGAGCCCGACGCGGGGCTCGAAACCACAGACTGTGAGATCATGACCTGAGCCGAAGGTGGACGCTTAACCAACTGAGCCACCCAGGCGCCCCAGGAAAGGGTATTTTTTTTTTTTTCAACTTTTTTTAAAATTTATTTTTGGGACAGAGAGAGACAGAGCATGAATGGGGGAGGGGCAGAGAGAGAGGGAGACACAGAATCGGAAACAGGCTCCAGGCTCCGAGCCATCAGCCCAGAGCCCGACGCGGGGCTCGAACCCACAGACCGTGAGATCGTGACCTGGCTGAAGTCGGACGCTTAACCGACTGCGCCACC
>NW_024412391.1:80014799-80061001 GCF_014898765.1 Herpailurus yagouaroundi
ACGCTTAACCGACTGCGCCACCCAGGCGCCCCAGGAAAGGGTATTTTAAAAAAAAGTTTATTAATTTATTTTTGAGTCAGAGAGAGCACAAGCAGAGGAGGGGTAGAGAGAGAATCCCAAGCAGGCTCTGCACCATCAGGGTGGAGCTGGATGGAGGCTCGAACCCACCAGCCGTGAGATCATGGCCTGAGTCAAAACCAAGAGTTGAATGCCTAACTGACTGAGCCACCCAGGTGCCCCTGGAAGAGGCATTTTTAACATTATGATTTTATTCCAGAAAGTTTAAGAAGGAACATATCCATAAATTGCATTTAATTCATGATACACTTTGATTTTATAGGTCCAGCGTTTCTCTGAAAGTTTCTTGTTTAGCTCCAGCATTTTCTTTGGAGATGAATGGGTACAATCATAGGCTTGGGGCTACTGTGCAAGTAACAGAGTTGGATGGTCTCAGAGGAGTCAGAGGAGAGACCAAACAATTGGAATTCAGCCTTCATCTATGCTGGGTCCTTTTGAGTTTGTCTAAGCATTAACATATGTGTACAGAACAAACATTTTATGTCTGGGATTCAAATGGCTGCCACAATGCCATTATCTGTGAATTTTCATTCCAAATTCCATCCCAATTCATGGGATTTTGCAGCTACATTTAATCGTGCATCTAGTACTCCAGAGCCAAAGAGCACAGAAATTTGAGTTCCAGTTTATTCTAGGGCACATAGTTTATGCTAGAACTCTGCAATCCTGATGAAAGCAGGTTTTTACATTAACCCACTACCTCATCAATATCTTCTGAAATATCAGAAGCTACTTCTGTAATTAGATATTATAGTTTCTAAAAAACTATTTTTGCAATTCTTCAATTGTACATCACCAATCAAGCCTAAAGTGCAAATTGGTATTTTAGGTACTTGAAAAAATAATCTGTATTTGCTTTTATTCATACAGAAAGAGTGTTTAACTTATTTTCTGGCCATAAACTCACTTATGTAAATCATTTCACAGGGAAAAAATAAATGAATAATTTAACAAGGTTCTGAACCAGATCTGTGTAAGTAAATCTTCTCAACAACCTTCTTCAGAGAATTATTTTCACTGTTCAGATAACACTTGCAGTGTTGGTATGAGCCGTATAATTAAACATCACTACTTGACCAGAAGATACCATGTTTTATGTAGTATTACCAAGGATGTGGCATGACAAAGCCACAAACTTGATATGTCACCATTTTTAAAAAAGATGACCAGAACAGGGCGTCTAGGTGGCTCAGCCGTTAAGCATCTGACTTTGGTTCAGGTCATCATCAGACAGGTTGTGAGTTCCAGTCCCACATGGGGTGAGCTTGAGACCTGCTTGGGGTGAGCAGGAGCCCTGCTTAGGAGAGCCCTACTTCTCTTTCTCTCCCTCTCTCTCTCTCTCTGCCCCTCATGAGATTCTCTCTCTCTCTCTCTCTGCCTCTTGCTCAGTTGCACCCTCTAAATAAATAAATAAATAAATAAATAAATAAATAAATAAATACCAGAATAGTTTTATGAAATGAAAAGAAAACAAGACATTAAAAATGAGCCTAGCACGGAGAGATCTTTTTTTCTATGTCACCAGGATCACTGCTCTACTACTATTGAGAATAAACAGTGACAAGCAAAACCTGAGACACTCTCTAAAACATGAAATGTCATCACAAATGCAACTAACATGTAGCAAAACAAGACACTTGTCTTTGGATATTAAAATAAATGACTAGGAAATACTGGCTTTCTACCCAAAGGAGGAACAAGGAAACAAAGAAACAAATAATCTCTTAAAAAAAGGAATTATTATAGGATGCTATTTATTAAAACATACTTGCTGCTTAAATGGAAGAAGATTTAGTTCCAGTGTAGATCAGGAATTTTGAGAGACACAAAAGGGTGAAACCATTTTCACTGTTTCTATACCATTTGAGAATCTGTAAGAGCTTCACATTCTACTTTTTTTGAAAAGACCCAAATCCATGCTACATTTCTGCTGGATTCGTATGTAGCATTATTGATAAATGTACCTGCAGTTTTATCCTCCATAAACATGTCAAAAGCAATTCTCCCGACGGGGCCGGCGTCTGCGGGGGAGCGCTCGTGCTGGGGCACAGGGGCACTGCTGAAGGTATCCAGCATGACCGTCCTCTGGTCCGCAGAGCCCGAGATGAGGACATTGTCGATGGCCCAGTCATTCTGATCCAGGCCGTCATGTCTTGGCTGCCACCAGCGGAAGCGAGTGGCAATCTCTTTAGCATCAGGAGGGAGAAGGATATTCACGAATCTGTACGAAAATGATGGCAGTGGGGGGTAACAAACTTGTCAAATGTCTCATGCGAGTAAAAGATTCACAACAAGAGGTAAGATATTACACGTCACGTGGTGGTGAGGGAAGGACAGGAGATAAAATTTAAAAACTTAATTTATTTTTTTTTATTTTTTTTTAAAAATGTTTTAACGTTTATTTATTTTTGAGACAGAGAGAGACAGAGCATGAACGGGGGAGAGTCAGAGAGAGAGGGAGACACAGAATCGGAAACAGGCTCCAGGCTCCGAGCCATCAGCCCAGAGCCTGACAGGGGGCTCGAACTCCCGGACCGCGAGATCCTGACCTGGCTGAAGTCGGACGCTTAACCGACTGCGCCACCCAAGCGCCCCTAAAAACTTAATTTAAATAGTTGATTTAAATGTTTATTTTAATTTTTTTAATGTTTACTTATTTTTGAGAGAGAATGAGAGACAGAAGAGAGAGAGAGAGAGAGAGAGAGAGAGAGAGAGAGAGAGTGCAGGGGAGGGCCAGAGAGAGACGGAGACACAGAATCCAAAGTAGGCGCCAGGCTCTGAGCTGTCAGCCCAGAGCCCAATGCGGGGCTCCAACCTATGAGTGGTGAGATCACAACCTGAGCTTAACCAACTGAGGCACCCAGGTGCCCCAAAATTTATTTTAATTTTTAAAAATAATTTTTAAAATGTAATTTTTATAAACCATGATAAACTGGTTTGAGCTTATGAAGGTTCAGGAGTCCTTAAATTGGGGAAACAGAATGTGAACAAATTCAAGGATTCTGGAACTATCTACTTATTCTAATTGTCCCTGGGCAGGCCTTAAAGGGACTTTACAATTTTCTGCTTGCCTAGGGGCCTCTCTGGATCTATAAGCCTAGAGATATGCACTTTGGTAGACATAAGCCAATACTAACTTTTGTTTTCTGTCTCCTAGAGGTTGGTTTCATCAGTTTCCTTCCCCTGGTGCCTTGATTTCATTCTACTCCTGTGAGTATCAGCAAATTGCTTAGAATACAGACACTGAATTTAGACACATGTGGCAGGACATTTGGGTTCTCAGCTTGAGGGTACCAGGTTGTATGTAATTACTTTATGTGGTTTAATACTGACTTTGTCTTTATGTTTTATTGAAGACATTATACTAAGAAATGCTGAGTAAGAACCTTAGGGTAACAAGCCCAGCATGCTGTCCCCAACACGGTCACCAAGAACAGACATGGACAAATATGACTACATGCTCCAATATGAACCATAACCAGCTAGACATGATCACAATTACGCATTTAAAGCCCAAGAATATATCAAACACTTTTGAGCTTATACTCACAACCATAAAGTCTGTTGGGGAAAATAATTTCCTGAGGTTTACTTTCCTCTGCATAAATTCCCATCTTTCTATCCATACTAATCTACCTCCCTAACACTAAGGGCTGCCTCTTAGTGTTAGTGTTCCAAGATGGGCCAATAAGCCCAAATCCATCCTGTGAAGAACCCTTAAGTGGAGGACTTTCATGGTGGCCCCTTTAGTTTTCGTCTTTCACACTGAAGAGGGTTCACCATTTTGTTTGTATTTATACACTATTTCCTTGTTGATTTTATTTTCCTTCCTCTTTTCTCTTTTATGTCTTGTTGAGAGATTAGGACCAGAATAGTAGGCAGTATTCCAGATGAGGACGCATTAAGATCCATTCAATGCTGCTGTCCTTTTGGTTGGATTTTCAGTACTTGAATTTTAAATACTTTTTGACTATGTCCGTCATTTTGTGTACCCTTTGGGCCAAGACAGCTTAGTGGATCTTGGTCTTGGGGAAGGAAATTGTAGACCGTGAATCCTAGATCCTTGCTTGTATAGTTACTGGCAGTTTGGAGACCATCCGTGCTTAGGCAGGCAATCTTTTCCAAAGTTTATTTCCTCATGCATCTCACTTTCAAAGCTCATCTGTCTTCTCCTTGCCCTCTTTTTGTATCCTCACCTTGTATGATCTTCCTATAGCTTATCTGCTTTGATTTGGCATGTTTAACATTTTAAAGTGTATTAAATAATATCAGAAACGTGTCTGTTCCTAGAGAGGCATACAATCATACTTATTTACCCAGAGCAACGATCTTTACCTTTTTTTCCTTTCCAATTTTTTTTTAATGTTTATTCATTTTTGAAAGACAGAGCAAGACAGAGCACAAGCAGGGGTGGGGCAGAGAGAGAGGGGGACACAGAATCTGAAGCAGGCTCCAGGCTCTGAGCTGTCAGCACAGTGCCTGATGTGGGGCTTGAACTCATGGACCACGAGATCATGAGCCAGAGTCCAACGCTCAACCGTCTTAGCCACCCAGGCACCCCTTTTCTTTCCTATTTCTAATGTAGTTTCCTTTCTCTGATAAATCCTTGACCACGTTTAAAAACCCTTGGAGTAGAAATTTATCTAAGGCTGTTGAAAGTGTAAATAAATTATGACCACTGTTACTACTTCAGTCAATTTGTTTCTCCTTCAGAGAACTCAAGTAGATCAGACAGTTATGCTTTTATCTTAACTTCATTCTCCCTGCATATTATGCTAAATGTTCAGGAACTCATGCCTGAGAGTCTTTATACCTTTCTCCAAAAAGACTAAGGAAATAGTTTACTTGGCTTATCTGTTATCTTCTAACTAACAGATGAGCACGTTTTTGTGTGCTATTACACTGTGTTCCTCTTAGCTTCTATTTGAATTCCTTTACTACTGTCCAACTTTAAGTAAGTGCAGGATTTAAAACTTTTGCTTGTGGCTGACATTTCCTCAATTGCCATTTTCCCCTTCTTCCTTCATAATAGGAGCCCATCTTTATAGTGAGGTGAATAGTTGTCCAGAATAAAGACAGTATGTCCAGACGCCCTTGCATCTGGGTGTGTTTCTGTGACTAAGTTCTGGCTACTGGAATGTGAATGGAAGTATGGGCACCTGTTAGGAAGAGAGACAGCACATCCTTCTTGCCCATCCTCCCTCCTGCTGGTGGGAAGGTGGAGGAGCTGGGGTTGCCATTCTGGACCACTAGATGGAGGTCATGTGTTGAGTGTGGCAAAAACATAAGGTAGAAAGAACCTGGGTCTCTGGTGCTTATGGAACCACTGTAGCCGCCCTTGGCTATTTTCTTCCAGATCTAATTTATATGAGAGAAAGAAAAAAAAAACCTTATAAATTACTTGGGATTTTCTGTCATTCACAGCTGAACCTATTGTTAATGGACACACTGAATTTAAATGATCGTTTATAAGATTCTTTAATTGTTTTTATTTTACCTAATTTTTAACCTATACCTGGTTTGCCATACACTGAGGGATTATCTATGTTTTGTCTTCCTTTTTTGGTGCTTTTAATTCTTCTACGTTTCTGGGTTTAATTATTCTATATTTCTCCTTTCCCCTTTCCTCCCCTAACCTCTACTCTGCTCTCTCCTCTCCTCCAACCTTCTTTCTCTCTCTCTCTTCTCTTCCTTCCACCTTAATAGATATGCTCTTTTACTTTTAAAAACTCTTTTGACTTTTCTCATTGGTCACACCAATTGCTTTTTGCCTTTCCAGAATATATATCTTTTAAATGATTCCTACATTGCATTTATTAAGGCCATTGTGGGGGTTTTATTTTATTTTTTATTTTTTTAATATGAAATTTATTGTCAAATTGGTTTCCATACAACACCCAGTGCTCATCCCAACAGATGCCCTCCTCAATGCCCATCATCGACTTTCCCCTCCCTCCCAGCCCCCATCAACCCTTAGTTTATTCTCAGTTTTTAAGAGTCTCTTATGGTTTGGCCCCCTCCCTCTCTTTTTTTTCCCTTCCCCTCCCCCATGGTCTTCTGTTATTTTATTTCTTTATGATTATTTTTTTTAATGTTTATATTTTTGAGAGAGAGAGAGAGAGAGAAAGAAAGAGTAAGAGAGACAGAGCGTGAGTAGGGGAGGGCCAGAGAGAGAGGGAGACACAGAATCTGAGGCAGGCTCCAGGCTCTGATCTGTTAGCACAGAGCCCCACGTGGGGCTTGAACTCATGAGCTATGAGATCATGACCTGAGCCAAAGTCAGACACTTAACTAACTGAGCCACCCAGGTGCCCCTAAAACTAGTCATTCTTAAAATAAAAACCCAAACCAGCTATTTATCAGCTCAGAAATCTTATCTTCATGTCAGTTTCAAAGCATCTTTTTTTTTTTTTTTAGTTTTTTTAAGTTTATTTATTTATTTTGAGAGAGAGAGAGTATGTGAGCAGGGAAGATGCAGAGACAGAGGGTGAGAGAGAGAATCCCAGGCAGGCTCCACGCTGTCAGCACAGAGCCTGATGTTGGGCTCCAACTCATGAACCGTGAGATCATGACCTGAGCTGACACCAAGAGTCAGGCACTTAACCGAATAAGCCACCAGGTGCCTCACAGAAGCATCTTCTACCAGTGAGTATGGTCCAGGTCCCCTGAAGCCCCTGCTGACTGACTGCTGGCAGGCCTTAACAAGCATCATTGCTCGATATACTAGTTATTAAAGATAAAATAGATACAAACCCAGGTTTACTGTATTGGTCATAGAAAATCTCCATTAGCAGGTTCCAGGTAATGCCTCCATTGACAGAATATTCCAGGAGAACACCTTGGTTACGGTTATTTGGTGTAATCAGGCATCCGTACATGAAGTAAAACTGGATAAACTCGGCATTAGTGAGGTTTAGATCCACGGTGACTAACAGTCGACTACAACCCTAAGGGTGAAAAGCAGAATCCAACAATGATAAAGAATCATAACTGCAGCTTAAGGTTTTCTCTGGCTTGCATCAGTTTTATATTTCTTTTGTAATACAAGTTGCATGGCATAGTAATACTAATTTTTGTGTCATTTCTCCTGTTACCCTAGCTCCCAGCATGGCCTGTGGCACACCGTAGGTGCTCAGCAAATACTTGCTAAACTTTGAAATTTCAGGATCAGAACTTACTTACAAAGGATATTTTCTCATAAGCAATACGAGAGTTGAAATTAAAGTAGCTATTCTGTCTTTATTAAACCATTTCCAGGTATTCATAGGCATTTTTAGGTTTTTCAAAAGGTAGCAGCTATTAATAAATTAGCACTTAAAAATGTTTATTTATTTATTTTGAGAGAGAGAGAGAACATGAGCAGGGGAGGGGCAGAGAGAGAGAGAGAGAGAGAGCACAAGCAGGCTCTGCACTCAGTGCAGAACTGGACATGGGCTGGATCCCATGAACTGTGAGATCATGACCTGAGCCAAAATCAAGAGTTGGACACTTAACCAACTGAACCACCCAGGCCCCCCAATAAAATAACATTGTTCAGATGATTACTTTAATATGAAATTTAACAATAACTACATTGAAGAATTTCATATAATTTAATTATAATTAGAGATAATAGTTGTAATTATTTTTATTTAAACTTTTCTGGCTGATTTCAGTGTCATCTACATTAATTTATTCATGTAGATAGGTAGATGTCTCTTAGTTGAACACATGAGGAAAACTAGGCCTCTTGGAGTTGTATTTAAGCCAAGAAGAGTATTATCAACACTGCATTCTTAGTCAGTGTTGAGGATCACAGAGACTCTATATTGTTGCTCTTGGCTAAAACACTGATTATAAGGGCTCAGTCGGTTAAGCACCTGACGTTGGCTCAGGTCATGATCTCATCGTTCGTGGATTCAAGCTCCACGTTGGGCTCTGTGCTGACACCTCAGGGCCTGGAGCCTGTTTCGGATTCTGTGTCTCCCTTTCTCCCTGCCCCTCCTCTGCTAGTGCACACTCTTGCTCTCAAAACTAAACGTTAAAAAAACCACACTGAATATAAATGATATACTTCATTGGCACAAATGCAAATTCTAAGGTAGGAAATTGTAGGGAAATAAAGACCTGACAGTGAATTTGTAATTTTTAAAAATTAAATTGCTTGGGAATGCAAGCTGGTGCCGCCACTCTGGAAAGCAGTATGGAGGTTCCTCAAAAAACTAAACATAGAACTACCCTACGACCCAGCAATTCACTACTAGGCATTTATCCAAGGGATACAGGTGTGCTGTTTCGAAGGGACACATGCACCCCCATGTTTATAGCAGCACTATCAACAATAGCCAAAGTATGGAAAGAGCCCAAATGTCCATCGATGGATGAATGGATAAAGAAGATGTGGTATATATATATACAATGAAGTATTACTTGGCAATCAAAAAGAATGAAATCTTACCATTTGCAACTACGTGGATGGAACTGGAGGGTATTATGCTAAGTGAAATTAGCCAGAGAAAGACAAAAATCATGACTTCACTCATATGAGGACTTTAAGAGACAAAACAGATGAACATAAGGGAAGGGAAACAAAAATAATATAAAAACAGGGAGAGGGACAAAACAGAAGAGACTCATAAATATTGGAGAAGAAACTGAGGGTTAGTGGAGGGGTTGTGGGAGGGGGGATGGGCTAAATGGGTAGGGGGCATTAAGGAATCTACTCCTGAAGTCATTGTTGCACTATATGCTACCTAATTTGAATGTAAATTTTAAAAAATTAAAAATAAAATTAAAAAATAAATAAAAATTAAAAGTTAAAAGGGAAAAAATTCGAATTTCATCCTGGGAGAGAATGCTTGTGTACAAAATGTGAGGGTCTTCCATCTGGGTGATGCTCTAATTGAAAACTCCTCAGCTTGCAACAGATTTGGGATTTAAGGAGCCAAAACTCAGGAAGATGAACCTCAGCATTTCCTGAATGTATTAGCAAAAATTAATTCTTTCTATAAATTAGCCAAGGAAGAATAATTGTCAGTAATGATTAGACATTTTTGTTTATAGCAGATTATATTGTGAATGACAACAGCAATGTTAGAAAATATCTTTGAGAAATTTTATAGTCATTCTACCTTGCTGCCAGAGATAACTTGTATAAAAATAGAATTTCTTTAATACGATGATTAAAAAACGCTTCATAAGCAATTTAGTTTTTTTATTTATTTTTTTATTTTTTTAAATTTACACCAAATTAGTTAGCATATAGCGCAACAATGATTTCAGGAGTAGATTTCTTAGTGCCCCTTACCTATTTAGCCCATCCCCCCTCCCACAACCCCTCCACTAACCCTCAGTTTCTTCTCCAATATTTATGAGTCTCTTCTGTTTTGTCCCTCTCCCTGTTTTTATATTATTTTTGTTTCCCTTCCCTTATGTTCATCTGTTTTGTCTCTTAAAGTCCTCATATGAGTGAAGTCATGATTTTTGTCTTTCTCTGGCTAATTTCACTTAGCATAATACCCTCCAGTTCCATCCACGTAGTTGCAAATGGTAAGATTTCATTCTTTTTGACTGCCGAGTAATACTCCATTGTATGTATATGTGTGTGTGTGTGTGTGTGTGTGTGTGTGTGTGTGTGTGTGTGTGTATATGTCTTCTTTATCCATTCATCCATTGAGGGACATTGGGGCTCTTTCCATACTTTGGCTATTGTTGATAGTGCTGCTATAAACATGGGGGTGCATGTATCCCTTCAAAACAGCATACCTGTATCCTGTGGATAACTGCCTAGTAGTGCAATTGCTGGGTCGTAGGGTAGTTCTATGTTTAGTTTTTTAAAAAAAAAAATTTTTTTTTCAACGTTTATTTATTTTTGGGACAGAGAGAGACAGAGCATGAACGGGCGAGGGGCAGAGAGAGAGGGAGACACAGAATCGGAAACAGGCTCCAGGCTCTGAGCCATCAGCCCAGAGCCTGACGCGGGGCTCGAACTTGCGGACCGCAAGATCGTGACCTGGCTGAAGTCGGACGCTTAACTGACTGCGCCACCCAGGCGCCCCAATGTTTAGTTTTTTGAGGAACCTCCATACTGTTTTCCAGAGTGGCTGCACCAGCTTGCATTCCCAACATTGGAAGTCTTTTTCTAATGTGTACTTAAATATGCCTTGTGCTGACACTACCTGCATAATTAAATGGTCTCTGTTGATTTGTGATAGGAAAATGTTGGAAACAGTATTTTCTGATTTGTGCAAAGTTGCAAGTTCACATCAGGGTTGTTGTGCATTGAGAGGATCTAATGCTGGATCGTGATTTGCCAATGAAACTTCAGAAAGACACTCAGTTCTTTTGGGGAAAACTGAGAGGATGCAGAAATGAATAACCGGTTGCCAAATGCTCACCCCACTAAAATGGAGAGCCATTCCCGAAGCCACGGCACCACACACGGTACTTAGTTTCCCTCCATTCACAGTCAACCAGTTCTGGGTGGAAGGAGCTCGATTGAAGTTGTCTTTGAGCTGGGTTGGAAGGGAGGTCTCGGGCTCATCACAGTATAGGCCACCCCATTGCTCGTCACAGCTGGGTGTGGAGAAAGACAAAGGAAAAGTCAACATGAAGCAAAACCACCACAGTTGTGTTCTCAAATTAGTGAGGCCAACTGCTATTCCTAGTCCAGGACGATGAAAGCTTACTTATCTTCACAGAACTGCCCAGAATTTACCCGCTCTCCTGAACAGTGCATTAGGTTAGAAATAATCTGTGAATTAACTGCCTCTAGGCATACCTAAAGTAATGACTTGGGTTTACAGGGAAAGAAGCAACTTCAAGGAATTTACTAAAGTCCTGTCTCTACATGACACAGCTCTAAAAAAGCTGAGAAATAATTGTGGCTGCCAACCTGAACTGGTACCTCCTAATAACTTACGAAATTGGTCTTTGTAAAGAGGCTTTGGGCCAATTAGGAATCCAAGATGCCATGTTCCAAACGGCAGAGGGTACTTTGGGTAGCATCTGTCATCTCTGCCCAAAGGACTGACCTCCCTGTTCAATGGGGAAGGAATATGAATATAGGGCTGGAGGCTCTGGGGAATCACTAATTGATAGAAAGACCTCCCAGGCATGCGGGTTAATGGAGAAGGGGGTATAAATTCTCTACTCACATCTTCATGTCTACTACCCCATCAAGTAGCAAAATCTTTGAAAACCAAACATACGGTACATAAGACACACACACACACACACACACATACTTTCTCTCTCTCTCTCTCTCTCACACACACACACACACACACACACACACACATACACGCACACTCTCACACATACACACACACACACTCTCTCACACATACACACACACACTCTCTCTCACACATACACACACACTCTCTCTCTCTCTCTCTCTCTCTCACACACACACACACACACACACTCTCTCTCTCACACACACACACACTCTCTCTCTCTCTCTCACATACACATACACACACACTTTATTTAGATCCTTCCAAGGATGCTAAGTCTCTTTAAGTAAAATACTAGGCCTCTCCATCAAACAGGCATTTAAAAACCTTCTTATGCAAACAATGTGAGAATACGATCCAACCACAAGTCATGCACATCATTACATATGCTTAGACCTAAGTGAGAAAAATACTTATGGCGTATTATTTTCAGTCAGAATACACTGAGTTCCTGAACCTCTCCTGTCCTTTTCAGGTCTCCGGTGTGTCACAGGAACACAGAAGGAAATAAAACATAGTCAATTATAATTCATGTTTCTCTGGGCAAGATAGCTGTTGTTCAGTTCCTAATCTCTAAGCAAGGATATAGATACAATGTCCACAGACTCCATAGTTAGCTCAGTATCAGATTTCAAGAAAAATGTGTAAACCAAGGCAGCTTCGGAGTGATTAAAAATCCAGTTTTGGCAAAATCTCCTGGCTGGAATGTGAATCAGGAACTTCCTATGCAAGGAAGGAAAAACAAAGCCTACTTACACACAGTTTCCTTGGATGCACCTTCCATGGCCACTGCACATATCTACACAGCCGTCCCCGATATAGACATTATCTATCGCCCATGTCTGCTGCTTGTCAAAAGGAGCTGGTTGATGCCAACGGAAACGAGTGGCTTGAGACCTTTGAAGAAAAAGAGAATTATAATGAAGGCTGTGGTGGAAAAGAAAATGTGTCCTGGTGTATTTGAGCAAGTGCATGGAAGGGTGTAACAAAAATACAGGTACACCCCTAACTTGTATTCTCAGAAAAAGCATTCATTATTGCAACAGTCTCTGCAAAACTCTGATTAACAACACCAGACCGCAATGAACCGTAATAGCTTGAGAGTATATTTTGGGCTGAGGATCTTTCTGCGTCTTGTAAAAACAGACTAAAACAGAAACTAAAACTAATCCTAACCAGTAGCCTCAGGGGGGACAGCAAGCCCTGAATTTTGTATGGAAACCACTGTGGAGTGATACCAGGGCTGTTGCTAAGTTATATTTGCTCCCTACCCCTCAATATTTGACTTGGAAAGCAGCATATGGGCTCGACTTCAACTCCTATGTGTGCCCTACAATCAGACACTTTTGTGCAGTGGGCCTACTGGTCTACTTCATACCGCATTTGTGAGGAATTCTCAACAACAAAAGTCTTAAGAAGACAGAGTGTAAATCAGGGAGAGCAACGAAACCCTAGATAACTGGATAGAGAAAAGAGAGAGGGTAGTGAGACCAGACTTATTTTATATTCATTCAAATGCAGCATAAATAAAATCAAAACAGAGATGCTCCCGATCCAGAAGCAGAAATACATTTGCTCACTTGCACGGTTTTGGGGAGTGTCTTGTTCCGAAGCACAAATAAACATATGTTTTCAGAGACACTAGATGGCGGTAAATCCAAACAGTGCCCTAGGCTCAAGAGACTGAACATTCAGAGACCGGGAGATGAAACACTTTGCCAAAGCAAGTTTTGTTTTATGGATTCATACACTTTTGTCATTAAGAGACCGCTACTCACATGACTGATTTTGTTTTGAGCAGGACAAAAGACCAAATACCAGCAAGGACTGTGTATTTTCTAATTGAAAACACATACATTAAGTTGAGAAAACAGAGAAGACACGGACCAGCACTAAAATCTCCATTCTGAAAATGCATAGGGTTTGATATTTGATATTTGCTTACTGAGCATCTACACACTAACTGATTTTTCCATTACATCTCTTGCTCCTCAGCTCCCAGCAGACTACCTAACATCCTTCTATCGCTTCCTATGACATTTAACTTTCCACTGCAAACTCCGCCTTGGTCCATGAGGTGCTGTCTGAGCGGGGAGAGGGGGGGGCATCCTCTAGCCCTGCATCCTGGCTACCCACTCTGGAGCGCTGTTCCTTCTCTCAGTTCCCAGAGCTCATGACACTTTGTCCCACCTTCTGCCTGCACGTTCTTCCTCTCTCTGCCTGGTTCCCCTTTATGTGTCCTTTAGGCCTTGGATGCTGCGTCAGGTCCTCACAGAGAAATTTTCTTTCGGATCCCTTTAAAAATCATGTTTATTCCAAGAACAGCAAGCTGTTCTTTTACTTTTATAGCATTTATTATCACAATTGTAGTCGTATATTTATTTGCATATGTATTTCTTGAATGTCTATCTCCTCCTCAAAAGTGTAAGTTACCAGGGAGCAGCATTATTCCTTTCTTTCAACATTATCCCCTCAGTGCCCAGTGCCTAGCACTTAGTAGGTGCAGAGAGTTGGTATCCAGGGGCTACTGTTTTGACAGGAAGCAGTGGGAAGATGCCCCCCCCCCCGGGGTTGTGCAAGTCAGTGGCTGTGCCGTTTAGTTTAGTTAATGCTTAATGATGAAAATTACTAACAGATCACATGTGGCAGCATCTTACAAATAGTACAGGGGACTATCATATTTCCATAGCACATCATTACTTGGATTCTTTAAAAATATTTTTTTTAAGTTTATTTAGTTTTGAGAGGGGCAGAGAGAGCACAAGCAGGGGAGGGGCAGAGAGAAGGGGAGAGAGAGAATCCCAAGCAGGTTCTGCACCACCAGCACAGAGCCTGACATCAGGCTCAAACTCACAAACCATGAGATTATGACCTGAGCTGAAATCAAGAGTCAGATGCTCAATTGACTGAGCCACCCAGGCACCCCATCCTTACTTGGATTCTAATAACGAGTCAACACTTAAATTCTTCTCCTTCTTTCAGACTATAAACTTCTGAAGGGCAGGAAATAATCTCTATATTGTTTCGTATCTCTAGTGCTCATAGAGGGTAGGCAAGTAATGTTTGTTCTGCTAATGTTTTATAACGCTCCATCAAAGCCTTTATCACTTTTTATTAAGGGTGTTTATTTATGGGGGGGCGCCTGGATGGCTCAGTCAGTTAAGTGTTCGACTTCAGCTCAGGTCATGATGAGTTAAACTCCCACATCGGGCTCTGTGCTGACATCTCGGAGCCTGAAGCCTGCTTTGGATTCTGTGTCTCCCTCTCTCTCTGTCTCTCCCCTACCAGCCCTCTGCATCTCTCTCTCTCTCTCTCTCTCTCTCTCTCTCTCTCTCAAAAATAAACATTAAAAAGTTTTTAAAAAGAGGGCTTATTTATGTATAGTTTCCTCTGTTGGCTTGTTCTCCTTATTTATCTTTTTATGGTTGGTGACGCCTATAGATGGTGGGCTTCATAAATGTTTACTGAAAGAATAGTAAGTTGGTAGCAATTGATATGGCCAGGAAGAATCAAATAAGAGCCATCTTGTAGGGTGGGTAGGCAGGGACTGGGGATCAGCTATGGAAGGGGCAGTGATCTGATGGCTGTCAAATGGGGAGAGGAACTCTGGGCAGCTGAGAGGTGGCATGAGCTGCCTAGCAGGTTTTGGCTGTCTGAACGTTGGTTGTGTTTAATCACAGTCTGGGCAGCCACTTAATGGAGAGACTGTACAGAAGATTTAGGAGGCAAAGGCATTGTTGGGGTTGATAGCTTTTATGGGGACTTCCAACCATGACATGTTTAGTTTGTACAACTCTGTGGCATTCCACAGAAAAGGAAACAGTGGGAGCCCATGTGTAGAATGTACTAAAACTGAAGTTGGCCACCAGGAGTAAAGATATTGAAGGGCACTAATCTTTACTCTGGTACTAGTATATCCTATGTCCATGGTGAATAATTTAACATAAATAATGAGGGGGTTAACTTGGAGGACTTAGTCTAAGGCCCGGTCTCCAGTGTGATGATTTTATATTCTTGGGAATAACTACACTAAGTAATTATGTATCCATAAAGCTAGTGTCAATACATTATCCAATATTATTTTACAGGAAAAGGAAACACTTTCACTAAGGGGATGAATTGGAATAGAAGTTAAACATGAAGGTCTGGAAGTTGAATTTCCAGGACTTCTTATTCCCAGCCCTGTCACAACTTCACTATGTAAAGGGGCCAAATCATTTATGTTTATGTGCTGACACTTCCCCATCTGTAAAACTAGGAAAATGCTACTTCCCACCTCACAAGGGTGTTGTGAAAATTAATTAGCTCGTGTTTACCAAGACCTGTGAGTGTCTTGGTGAAATCCCTTGGCAGGTGTCATCATTTTCCTGAAGCTTCCTTATAATGACGGCCACTACCAGCTGCTGCTTCTTGGAGTTGGAGGGAAAATGGCCCCAGAGCATATTTCTCCTTTTCCATACCCTTGAAATGTCTCCCCTTGCTTCTTTTCTGAATTTATACCATTTTCTCTCCATCTACAGCACATAGTGAGTGCTCCATAAGTGTTGTTTAATAATTGAACATCCACTGCTATGAAGTTAAAAAATGTTACTGTCAATAGTATGGTTTCCATCATTTCTCTCCCCAGGAACCTTTCCCCACATTGTCTCCACACCTTTTAATAGTTTTCTATACACATTCAAGAGTCTTTGTATCTGCTCTTTTCCTTAAGATTACTCTACCGATGACATTCTCATTGTCATCATCATCATCATCAGGAGAAAAAGCCCTTTGATATGAACTATACAGAATTTTTAAAAAAACCTTTTTACTCCTGGTTGATGTTTCCTTTACTCTCAGAGATACATAAAATATTTAGGACAAGTAAATATAGCCAACAGTCTTATCCTACCAATCAGGAAGTCAAAGCCCAGTTGCACTAGGTCACATTGATGCACTCACAAAACCGAGAGAGGGCAAGAATCTTTTCGTTCACTATTACAATGTATTCTCAGTGAGGAAACCTTTCAAAACCACCTCAACCTATACAAGATAATCCTATCCCTACCATTACCCCTAAATATGAACAGCCGTTTCAAGCTACGGAAGGCTGTGTGTATTGTTGCTGTATGTACACACAAGTCTATTTATCTTAACTTCTGCAAGTTAATGACATAGCTGAAGCCCATGGCTTTCTGTGTTTAGCTAGAAGTTTTGCAATGCCCATTTCAAAATGTGTCCTATATTTCCCTTGGTAGCCAAGGCCCTGTCTTTATGGTGGAAAAAAAATTCCTCTGTTATCCTATTTTTCTGTGTTAGATAAAAGTAGAGAATATTCCAGGGGAGATATATGAATGGCTGATAAGTGTATGAAAAGATGTTCAACATCACTAGTCACTAGAGAAGTGAAAATCAAAACCAAAATGAAATACAACTTCATACCCCCGAGGACAGCTATGATAAAAAAAAAGACAGCAATAACAAGTGTTGGCAGGGATGTGGAGAAATCTGAACCTTCATACACTGTTGGTGGGAATGTAAAATGATGTGGATGCTGTGGAAAACATGTCCGTTTCTCAAAATGTTGAACATGGAGTCAGCATATGACCTAGCAATTCCACTTGTAGGTATATACCTGGGAGGAAGCATAGATCAGCTCAACTGAACAGAGAGCACCCATGGGTCACAGCCCATGACCTACAGATAAGAGTTAGAGAAAAAGCAGGCTCTAGAAAGGAGGTCTGAACTTTGGTACCAGGAATGTGAATGAGTTATGTATGGTGAGGGGCTCTCAAGGGGTGGGCCATCTCCCAGGAGACATGAAGACCCTGCTCTGGGGGAGATCCTCATGAAGAAGACACTGAACTATGACTGAAAGAAGGAAGTTGAATTTTGGGGGTGGAAATGAGAGGCTGACTCTTAGAAACTGTTTTGTACAACTGACTCATTTCATAGGTGTAAGGACTGCATTTAGAACTGGATCTAGAACCACCATCTCCTGCTGGAGCTGAGGTGTTACTGAGAACCCTGGTTGTCTTGAATGGCAGGCAAAGGCCGGAAGACCACTGATTGGGCAGCTAGCTGGGGGCACTTAATTTAGGCATCCCAGATCTTTTAGTAGAAAATCCCTTCGGTGATAATAATTAACACTAGGAAATTGTAGGATGCTAAATGACTATACATTTTGGGATTTTTGGGTAACATTAATGTGTCCATGAAGAATGTATACTGTCATTCAATGTTCTTTTCTTCTAACTTTCTTATAATACACTGGGGTCTGAATGAGAGGATAAGGTGTTTAGACCACAGGTTCTGACCCCAAACAAACGTGATAAAGGTAAGGTATCCTTATAAGGTGACCTAGATCCTTCATGATACTGCTCTGGAACTAGGGTGGAAAGCACATTACAGAGTTAGTAATAGAAGAATTTCAACAAGCCACCCCACATGGCCTTTATTTATTCCTTGACAGAGAACAAATGGAAAACTTTGGTACAATCCTGGTTCAGCCACAGTGTGTCTGTGGGGAAAATCATGTAACTTTTCTGTGTCTTAGTCCTCATCTTGTAAACAGGGAGACCTCAAGGTTAAAGAATACTTAAGAGAGGTGCCAGCCAATTATATTGATTTGTCTCCTAATTTGAAAAAAAAATGATAATATGTTTCATGAGACAAACAGGGACATTTGAATACTGAGTACTAAGTAAATATTGAATAAGAAGCTGTCATTAATTTTTAGGTGTGATAATGATATCATAGGTACATTTTTTAAAGTTCTCTTTTAGAGATACATACTAAAATATTTACAGTTGAAATGATATGTCTGGGAATTCCTTCAAAATTGGGGGGGCAGGAGTGAGTGGTGCTATTGAAAAATAAGGTTGCTCATAAGTCAATAATAGTTGAATGATAGTTGAAGCTGGGTGATGACTCTATTGAAGTATAGTTTGCTATTTTCTTAAATTTTGTTATGTTTTAAATAGATAAACGTGAGCCAAAAATAATCTGTGGTCCCTTCAAATTCATAGTAAAATTTTGATTTGAAGATTACAAAGAAAAGAAAATGGTTATCCTATTTTTTGGTAAAATAAGGATTTATTATTTTCGCTGAGAATCATAATTAGTAATGATACTAACAACTACAGTGTTCTGAGTAGGCCTACTGACAGCATTAAAGACTTTGGACCATCCTTCAAATAAAAGGAATTTCCTATAATTTTTAAAACACCTTCTCAAAGGAGAATGACTTCTATTTAATTGTTAAAGCAATCTTAAGAATCCATAGATAGCAATATGGGTGAAGTACAGCCAAGTCTCAAATTCTCTAATAAAATTTTGGCAACAAGATTGACAACAGAGAAACCTTAGTTGGAATGCAGAATTTCTGTAAACAGTTTTATTCTCTGTTGTAGTGGAAATGGAAATAGATTTTATTGTCCTAATGTGCAAATATTAACATATTCAGTATGTGAAAATCAATAGTACCACAGTTTACATCCAACAAAATTATTTTTTTATATTTATTTATTTATTTTTGAGAGAGAGAGAGAGAGAGCGAGAGAGAGAGAGAGAGAGCGCGCACGCACAAGCAGGGAAGGGGCAGAGAGAGGGAGACAGAGAATCTGAAGCAGGCTTCAGGCTCTGAGCTGTCAGCACAGAGGCTGACACGGGGCTCGAACCCATGAACTGTGAGATCATGACCTGAGCTGAAGTCAGACGCTCAACCAACTTAGTCACCCAGGTGCCCCAGAAAAAATTATTTTATGTTCTGTTGTCCTGAAACACCAACAGAAATTTGGTAAAGCAACAGCAATGATGTTCAAAGTATCAAAATGATGCATGAGAAAATGGTGACGTAAGAGAAATCTAAGGTTTCCTTGACCTGACTGAAAAATTTTAGCATGATGTTCAGTAAAACAAATGTCTGTAAAAAGTCTTTCAGAACTTACTAGAAAACTGAAAGTAACAATGGAGATAAATAATACTAAGGCAAGTTAAAAAAAAAAAATCCCTCCTTTAAAAAAATGAACTTGTAATTCCCTTGAATATTTCTCCAAGACAAACCCCCAGAATACTATCTTTAGTTATTTGGTTTTCTTAGCAAAATATATTTTCTCTGAAGTTATAGTTGGGATTATCATTGAAAATATCCTCCCTCCCTAAATCTGTTTACCTGCAAACAGGTAGAGACTCCTCTAACCCCATTCCATTATCCCAATCCTTCCACAATCTTTTTGCCCTTTCTCGTGCTTATCACTTTTCGTGTAAACTTCCCACAAACATTAAGTAGTGTCCATGCTGTGGCTAAAACCATCTGGCTTCCAAAGTGTTGCAGTTAATCTTTAAAGACAGTGGTATTGCTAGGTCATTAGGGCTGGTAGGAGGGAATGGATCATCTTCAAACTGTGACTTAAAATAGCCAAGTCACACCTGAGCCTTCCAGTGGCAGCACCCACCCCCTGCTCTTTTCTCAGTGGATTTGAGTTACCTGCCCTTCTGTTGACCTACCCTCCTTCTCAGGTGACATTTCAAGAACCCATGCTACTTGAGCCACCTGTTATTTTTAGATCTGGGGTTAGTAAATAGGAGGAGGCAGATTCAAATTAGGGGCTATGAAATTGATTTTGGTATCTTCCTCTCCTTTTCAGCCTCTCTCAAGAACTCCTGCATTCTCTCTTCCTATTTCTTCAAGGGCTGTATCTCTTAGGCAAGCAATAAAAATGTAGAACTAATAAGGGCGCCTGGCTGGCTCAGTCGGTTAAGCGCCGACTTGGCTCAGGTCATGATCCACAGTCTGTGGGTTTGAGCCCCGCGTCAGGCTCTGTGCCGACAGCTCAGAGCCTGGAGCCTGCTTTGGATTCTGTGTCGCCCTCTCTCTCTGCCCCTCCCCTACTCACGCTCTGTGTGTCTCTCTCTCTCACGAATAAACATTAAAAAAAATTTTTTTTTAAATGTAGAACTAATATACTGGTTAAGCCCATGGGCTCTGGGGCCAGACAAGCTTTATTTATTTCCAGTATCTTACTGAAACTTTTCTTTTGAAGGTCACTGACTATCTCCTTATGGAAAAATCTAGCAAATTTATTGTGAAACTTTTTTTTCATTACTCTATAGCGTGTGTCACTGATGGCCACCTCTTCCTACTTGATATTCTATTCTTACTTGCTCTTGGATACCATGTTCTTCTGATTCTTCTTAAACTCCCCTGAGTATATCCTCATGGTTCCTTTAAGAACTATTTCCACTCAATCTGCTATTAAATTTAAGGATCCTTTCTTTTCCTTTTGAATGCTCTCCCAAGTTGAACTGCTCCAGTTTTACAGCTTTGCCTATCACCTCTATGCTCATGCATCTAAAGTTTATTATCTTTCCCTGGGCTCTGAACTTCATATTTCTGTCAAATGGATGTTTCCATTTGTATTTCTAGTCACCACATTTAATTCAGCCTCATTGGGTTGAATTTGCCACATTGTCCCTCCTGGGATCAACTTTTGCTTCCTTTCCACTTCTCACCACTCTCAAGGGCTTCAAATTTTACAGTTGTC
This sequence comes from Herpailurus yagouaroundi, assembly GCF_014898765.1. Lineage (NCBI taxonomy): Eukaryota > Metazoa > Chordata > Mammalia > Carnivora > Felidae > Herpailurus > Herpailurus yagouaroundi. The sequence continues at coordinate 80,035,621 of NW_024412391.1, forward strand.
TCTGGATGGGTGCAAGGGAGAAAAATCTAGTGAGTTTTATCAATTCTTTCTTTGAAATGTCCTGTAATATCCGTCCCATCCCCTGCTTGTTAGCTGTAGCCCAGACCCTTGTGACTTCATGGAAGTCATTATCACAATGCCTTTGCCACTTTCTCTTACTTGCCCCTCTGTTCTCCCAATTGTTTTTTTCTTGGAAGAATATTCTCAGCTCGAAATCCACCATAGTTCATTTTTCTGACAAGTCTAAACTCCTCTACCTTTCTTCAGTGCCTGTGATAGTTAAGCCAACTCCACTAACAAACAACTTTCCAGAGCATCCAGATATGAGCCTGCTGCCTTCACCAGCAACTCCTGGGCTCTTGCCGGGCTCATGAGCCCTGTTCACATTGTTTCCCTAATTTAGAAATGTCCTTCTCCTTACCCACCTAATTCCTAGCCATCCTTTAGGCCACGACCCATCTCTTCCATGAAACCCTCTCTAACTCCCGCATTCAACATTGTCTCCGATTTATAGCCCATTCCTCATTGAAGCTCTCAATTATATACAGCGTGTTTTATTTTTAAGTTGTCTATTTTTCTCCAATGAGATGGTAACCCCCTCCAGGGCAGGAACTTAAGACAGTGTCTTACCATTACCATGGGTTTGCTCTTGTTAAGTGAGCTTAGGAAGACTTCTTAGTCTGACTGAAGGTAAAGTCTGATAATAAACTTGTGCTATGCTTAACAAGTATGATTATGTTGTTAACTCATAGATGTAAAAATGATTTACATTTTATAAATACTTACAATGTCCCAAACTCATCCATGCACATTGATTAGATTTCTTAAAAGTTTACTTATTTTGAGAGAGTGTGAGAGCAAGGAAGGGGCAGAGAGAGAGGGACAGAGAGCACCCCAAGCAGGCTCTGTGCTGTCAGTGCAGAGCCTGACATGGGGCTCGATTTCACAAACCGTGACCTGAGTCGAAATCAAGAATCAGAATGCGTAACCACTGAGCCACCCTGGCAGCCCCATTTATTAGATTTTTATACAGCAAAAAGTCTCATTTTTCACATGAAGACCCTGCAATTCTGGGACATGGAATGACTACCTTAAAAGCTCACAGGGCTGAAAAGCTGGAACTCTCCACTAAAACACAATGCTTTCCACTCATTTATTTCTCTGTAGTAAGATCTAACTTAAGCAGTGTATATGGGAGTAATAGAAACTATGATTCAATCTATAGCAGCTTATTTAGGTTTTAACATAGAAATGTCTGGAGCAGAGTGTAATGTCTCTTGTGTTTACTCTCAGGGCCCCCTTCCCAGTGAAATGTAGCAGCATCCATTCAGTTCAACTCAGAAACCACAGTCATCTTCAACATTGCCCCTCCCCTCACCTTCTCACGTCCATTTCATCATTAAACTTAATTTTATCACTTCTATTTCTCTTGAATTTCTCCACTTGTCTTCATGTCTCCTGCACCTTACTCCAAGCTTCCAGCACTTACTGCCTCTAGAAGAGTCTCCTTACAGCTACTCGTATCCTCCCCAATTTGTTTTCCAGTTAGAATACGCTTTTCTGATGCAAATCTGAGCATGTCCCCCTATTCCTGGGGAACTTCAGCAGGCTTTTAAGCACCTATGTAACCATCCCCAGATCTTCAGTAAGACCTCCAATGCTCTTCATGGTCTCACTCCATCTCACTCCGCTCTCTCTTTAGATCTGATACATTCTTTCAGTGTCTCACATATGCCTGCTACTTCCTATCATAGGTTGTTTCCCTTGCCTGGAACACCTCCCCCTACTGTTCCCCTAGTCAATTCCTATCCATCCTTTATCTATTACTTCAATTATGCTTTCCTCCAGAAAGTGGTCCTTGACTCTCCTGATAAAGGCAAATCTCCCTAGGACATATCATCTCTCAGCATAATGCAACTGTCCTCCATCAGTTACCACAGTTGAATTTTTTATTTACTTCTGTGATTACTGCTGGTTTCTGGTTAATAGTTCTTTTTCCCACTGGACTGAAAATTTGTTGAGGCAGGGGTAAGTTCATCCCCCTCACACAGACCTAGCATCCAATTAAACACTTCAAAAAATATTTGTTTCATGAATAAGTGAATGAATAATTGCTACTAATAACTACCGGCCATTTTAGTTTGGGTAATGATTTTATGTCAATTTGTGGATAACCAACCTCAGGTGACTCTTAACTACCACTGTGCCAACAATACTGGAACCCTAGCCTTGTGGTCCTATGATAAGCGAACAGGTGGACAAATCTACCACCAGCACATTGTCACTCCTCACCCCTACTGAGCAGATGGCTTTAAGTCATCAGCATCATGTTTGTTTATAGCGAAGAGCTACGAGCTGAAATTCTCCATTCTAGAGAGCAAAGTAAACATAGGTGTCGCAATACTTTGCAAATGTGGAGGCAGTAAGTTGAACTCAAGACAAGGAAGTACCACATTTAAAAAGTAGCTGGATATAAGAGCAGATAGAGTATAGCTATGCTAAGTTGTGTTTGAGACAAAGTGTTCTGAGTCTGGCACACTGTTCTCCTCATCTCTGGCATAGGGCAGAGCACAATAAGAAGTAGGTCTGGCTTGGGCTCCATCCATGTGCATTTCTTTCTGAATTATCTACAAGGCCTTATTACAAGGCAGGACCACCTTTAAGACCACTGTATAACAGGGGCTTTGAGGGTAGTACAATAAGCAGTGCATATTTTCAATACGGTAACAAGAGGAAAGGGATGCTCATCAGATTTCTCAACTTATCATTTGAAAGGGCCAAATTCTTATGGGTAGGTGCAAAAGACAATTAAAAGATATATTAAAAGAGGAGGAATAATTACCTTTCTTGAGTAGAAAAGTCCAGGGTATAATCACTAGCTGGAGTAAATCTTAGAATGTCTTTTATTTGCAAAATGCTACCAAGTAGCTGGGTAATAATTCACAGAATTCATAAAGCCTTAAAAGACTGTTGCCTTAATGGAGTTTTTTTTCTATTTTACTTATTAAGATCACCTTAATAATTCATGCATGGCAATACCTTTAACGAGCAACAAAATCTCACGTATCTCATTTAAACTTGGCAACTCTACTGACAGTTAATATAGTCTCGTAGCTCTGAGCCAGCAATTGTAGAGGGGCCTTAGGCTGTTAGTAACTGAAACCATCTCATTTATGATAATCCCAAGAAAAGTTATGTCCTAGATGAATAGTTGAATTTTATGATCATTTGCTAGGAAGATTTATTCATTCTTCATTTGTGGGGAAGCGAGGGACCAATAATGAGCCCAAACTGTAACTCCCGTTCCACATAATTGCACTGGTTGCTTTGCTTCTGTCTTAATGGCAACAACTGATTACCATTTTTTTTTGGGGGGGGGGGAGGGAACAGAATTTCCCATCAAGATTTTAAAGCTTTCCTATGATTAGCACCTCCTTGGATTGTGAAAAGAGAGAAGGTCAGGGAACACCATCCAGTAGGCAAGGTGAATTCTCTGTATAACTCAAATAAAGCACTTTTCCAGGCAATTTTATTAAGCCACCACCATTTCTTATGGACTCAATGAATGACACATTCATAATTGTTTTTCATATAAAAGAATGCTCCAGGTGGTAATTCTCGAGATACTGTTTAAAATAAAATTTCAAAATCAGACAATAATTTTAATACACTTATTTGCTCTATCTATTGATATGACACCACTCACTGCTATACCTACAGTAGTCTAACAACAGACTCCTTTAAACCTATTCTGTATGCAATGTGCCTGTTTTAAATTTAAGTGAATCAAGTCGGAGACTCTCACTGATCCATATACTGTTTTCTTGAATATGCCATTCTTTAAAAATGTTAGAAATAAAAGTCAGTATAGGCCCGGCTTTTGGGAAAAAAAAAAAACAAAAAAAAAAAAAACAGAACAATGTCACCACAAAAACTGGCTTCTATTTTGCTTATTTTTTTTTATTCCTCCTTTTTTTAAAGTAAGCTCTACACCCAGCATGGGGTTTGAACACAAGACCCCAAGATCAAGAGTTGCATGCTTCACTGACTGAGCCAGCCAGGTGCCCCCTATTTTGCTTATTTTTAAAAGTAAACTCCGTGCTTTGTGTGGAGCTCAAACTCGCAACCCTGAGATCAAGAGTCACATGCTCTACTGACTGAACCAGCCAGGTGCCCTTATTTTGCTTCCTAAGATCACCTTGTTCATTCATGGCTGGCAATACCATCAATCAATAGCAAAATTGCATGTATCTCATTTAAACTTGTTGTCCTAAAAGCTGATATGCCAAATTATATCAGATTTGGGTTCACTACATGCAGAAGCATCCATACCTGGTATAGGGAGGGAGAGGCAGAGTGATTCTGGTCCATTTGTTGAAAGTGTCTGATACCAGGATCCGCTGCAGGTGATAGCGACTGCATTCAACATTGGTAGGTAGACAATCCCTTACCAATGGGTGCCATGATAATCCAAGGTCTACTGAGTATTCCAATTCAATAGCTGAAACAGGAAACACCATTCTGAATAGAAATACATGTATGTAGACCCAGGAACGGTAAATACTTATATCTTCTTATGTTTTAATTTCACTCAGATGTCAATTTGATTTTTCCTCCGTATTTATGTTTCCTATTTTGAAATGTTTCCCGGTTTGATTTTTCCTTCCATGCAATATTAGTTATTATTTTTCACTTTCCAGATTAAAATAAATTTTCTTTTAAGGGGGTATGATCAAGTGAAACATAAATTTTCCTAAATCACTCCTTATAGTGAGAAACTTTCAGAACAAGCATAACAAAACCATTGTTTATATGTAGTTAAAGCAACAGTAATGATAGTTATATATATATTTATTGCTTAATCTAATAGTTACAATATATTATAAAATTATACAAACTATATATAATTTGAGGTACTGTAACTCTATGGTATCTATTTAATAGTTAACATACAAATACAAACGTAGTAACCATATATTTTAATGATTACTTTTTAAAAAGTTTTAAAAAACTGAGCAACTTTCCCTAAATTTGACCATTCAATAGGGATCCTGACCAATAATGCCAGTTTTGCTCCTGATACAGGTGAAACTTCTTACAAGTTGCAAAATTTCTTTTGCTCTTATCCTGCTCTGGTGTGTTGTGGAATATACTGGGAAATAAGAGAAGTATCAGGAGGGACCTGAAGGACATGTAATTTGTGCCAAAGAAGGCAGTCAGGCTGTGGGTCTATGAAAAGATACTTTTCTTTTTCTTCTTCTGAAAAATTCAACTTATGTTCTATGTTTTGTATTTCTCTTTAAGTGTTTAGAAACTGCTTCAGGCCCAACCTCCCTATTGAAATTGCTTCCTCTAAGGCCGTGATTCTCAATCTTGGCTGCACACTGAAATCACCTGGGTACCGTTAGAAACCACTAATGCCCCACCCCCTGGGTCCCACCCCCAGGGATTGTGATTTCACTCTTCTGGGGCACAGCCAAGGTATCAGGAGATTTAAAGCTCCCCAGGTGATTGTCATGCACAGCCAGTGTGGGACCACTCACTTCAGGGAGGTTCCTAGCAACCTTTTCTAGTTAAATACAGTGGTTCATCTCAGTCTTCATTGTTCTTGTTCTTCCTACAGCGTTGAATGTTATTGATTATTCCCCAATTCTTGAAACTTTCTTTTCTTTTGGAGGACATTATTCTGAATCCCCTCTCTTACTTTCCTGTGACTCCCATGCTAACTAGCCCAGCTGTGGGCATTCTTCCAGACTCCATTTCTGGTCTTCTGTTTTATGTGTATACTCCTTGGGCTTCAACTATGACCTGTGTGCCCAGATTTGCTAATTTTATGTCTCCAAGCAATTTCATTAATTCGATAAATGTTTGCTCAGCCTGGCATTGCACCGGATGCTGGCCTATTGTGGGTGCACAGTATAGAAAAAGTTCCTGCTTTCCATATTGTAAGTCCTCTTCACTCAGGGGATCTCCACTAAAAATTACTTCTAGGACTTGTTGTGATGAGCACCGGGTGTTGTATGTGATGAATCCTTAAATTCTACTACCAATATTACACTATATGTTAACTAACTAGAATGTAAGTAACTTGAAACAGACAAAAAAATAAATAAATAAAACGAATTCTACCCCAACTAAAGAAAAACTCACCATTTTCCCTAATAAATAAACATCTTTTCTTCACTACTAAATTCTTTTCTTTTAAATGTTTATTTATTTTGAGAGAGAGAGAGAGAGAGAGAGAGATTACACAAGCAGGGGAGGGGCAGATAGAAAGAGAGTGAGAGAGAGAGAGAGAGAGAGAGAGAGAGAGAGAGAATCCCAAGCTAACAGTGCACTAACAGTGCAGAGCCTGATGCAGGGCTTGATCCCATGAACTCTGAGATCATGACCTGAGACAAAATTAAGAGTCCGACACTTAACTGACTAAGCTATTCAGGTGCCCCTCTTAAAATTCTATCAATGGCAATGCTTTTGCACTTGTTTTCTGGGTTCAAAATTTATAAATTATTTTAGAAATTTTACTCTTCTCTCTTCTTTACCCTCTGTGTTCAAACTGTCAGCTGGTTGTGAGATTTTCTGCTTCTTTCCTTTTTGTTTGCATTGTCTCACATCAATATTATCCATCCTATTTCTCTTCATGCCACCTCCTCTGGAGATTACCATTGAGGCTTCCTTATTGGGATTCTTGCCTACCCACCTTCATCAGCTTTTGGGCTCATCTCCCAGAAATACACCATGATGCTTCTCTGCACTTGAGTCCTTTTATTCATGTCCTTGTCAGGTACAAATTCTTTTTTTTAAACTTTTTAAAACATTTTTCAAATCTTTTTTTAATGTTTATTTTTGAGAGAGAGCATGAGTGGGGAGGGGCAGAGAGAGAGAGAGAGGGAGACACAGAATCGGAAGCAGGCTCCAGGCTCTGAGCTGTCAGCACAGAGCCCAATGCGGGGCTTGAACCCACGAACGGTGAGATCATGACCTGAGCCAAAGTCAGATGCCCAACCAACTGAGTCACCCAGGTGCCCCTATAAATTCTTGTATGTGCCTTGTAAGGCTCTTCTTAGTTGGCAACTCTGCTTATCCATCTCTGCTTTCCTCTTTGATTTTGTCATTCAGTTCAACCTTTCTCAAGAGGCTGTGCCAGCCTATAGTAGAAAGTACACAGGAGGGTAGAGTGTCAGTCCTGGTGCTAGTGCAGGCCTATTGTGTCATAGCTTACCTCCTTGGGTTCCCATCCATTTCTTATGCTACTGAGGGAGTAGGCATCTAGAACCTTACCACCCTTTTCCATTTTCAAAATCAGCACTTTCCTCTCCTCCACTAGATGCAAATATTGCCTGTTCAGGCAGGTCTGCTCATGGCTTTTGGCATGGACTAGGAGGACCCCCACCTCTGTCTCTTTGCTTATGCTGCCAGCCTAGCTTGGGGTGTCCTTTCTTCTCTATTCACTCTTCAAATCCACTGCAACCATCAATGCCCACTTGAGACAGCTTCTTTGTGAAATCTTCCCAACTCCTTGGATTGGCCATCCATTGGTCATCTCACTCTCCTTTGAGCTCTCATCACATTTGGCATCAGCACCAATCCACAGATCACTTGACTTTGTCATTTATTGCACTCTAACTTTTGGAAGTATCCCCTCAACTAGACCTATTGAAGACAGATGGGTACCTTACACTTTTCCAAGTTCCACCCCTACTGACTAGGTTAGTGCTGACTAATCAATCCTGAGGTAGAAGCTGCACTTCTGGGAGTCCCCTTAAGATATGTCCACTAAGTTCAAACTAGCAGAAATATGAAAAATCTGGATTTTGTAAGACCTTGGAAGTAAACAAATTTGTCAGATGTTGGCCCCCCAGAATCTAAAACAGAACAAGGTCCTTGTGAACATTCTAGTTTGTATCTCTTGGAGGAAGAATGATAAGGGGTGGTAAAAGGCTGGAAGACTACCAGAATCCCAACAGGTTTGCATTCCAGTGAAGGCTCCAAGTATGCAATGATGTCAGTTTTTATATCTCCTAGGATAGGTGTGTGCGTGCGTGTGTGTGTGTGTGTGTGTGTGTGTGTGCAAGTCATGTGTGAGTAGGAGTGTGTGTGTGTGTACAACCTTGAGGATGCAAACTGGTCACAATGAGGGTGGCCTAGAATATGCTATGACCTAGAATGGCAAAAGGTATAAGGCAAAATGGGAACAACAAAATGTCATGATTCCTGGGGAGTTGGAAAGAAGACAGTAACCAGACTAATCTAAAGCCCTATGAATTAAAACCTATGCAAATGCAAATTTATGTGTAAATCCTATGGCTTATTCTGGCATTCTCTATGTGATGAGAGTTCTAATTCTGCAAATCTGATCGTACAAGAAAATTCTGGATTTTCCAACAAGAGATAAATTAGGGGTTATTATATCTATCTATCTATCTCTCTCTCTCTCTCTCTCTCTCTCTCTCTCTCTCTCTCTCTACCTGGAAATGGGGTAATGTTCCTCTACCCGGAAATGGAATTTTTACCGTAACAGGAGTCTGTGACTGAGCAGGAGGCAGCAAAATCTATCTGCAGGAATGAATCCTCATTCACAGCAATGTCTGTGGTGACCACATAGCGGGTGCTGGCCTTTTCAATGAAGACTAGGGCATCTCCAGTAGAGCCACACACAGGCATCTTGGTGCCTCCTGGGTGAAGCAGCCATTTCCTACTATCCAGGGTTGTGAAATCATCCTCCAAGACTGTATTACCAGAAATATTTCCTCCAATAAGAATCTGAAATGTATTTTCAAGAAAACAAATTTTTAATACGGTTTCAAGAGACGAGAAGAGTTCAGTCTTTTTGTTTGTTTTTATCTGTCAGATTGCTCAAAACTGGCATCATACAGCAAGCATACTGTTTGGGGCCTTTCAGAATGCTTTTGTTTATGTGGTCTGCTTGCCCATCTGGCAAGAAGCTACAGAAAACAAATTGAAGTATTGACAAAACCATTCACAGCCTTCATGGGCCAAATTGTGCCTTTGGAAACTACATGCACCCAAGCTGGGAAAGCAAAAGTTGGCTTACATGTGATTATTTTCCATGTGAAATTTCTATTTAAGGACAGTTGTATCCTAAAGCATTTCAGTCCCAATTTTTTTCATGGATTCTATCATTTGTTAACAGGTTCTTTGAGATCTATTTGATATGCATTTTATTATGTATGAAGATCGTTTAGAGGTGTCCATGAGGCTGTTAGGAATATTTACTTATTTCTTCTTTAAAGGCTAGGAACGAGGATTTGTAAACTACTGCATGTGGTACCAGTGCTAATTTGCACATTTTCCTTTTCAGAGAATTATAACCTCACATCACACTTGATAAAGTCCCTCTATCCATATGGCAGAATTCTCTATGAGCAGGACCTGGGCCTTCTGTTGTGTTGCTGGTTTTTATAGGCTCAGGCAATTGAAGCAAAAGAGAAGGAAAGGAAGCTAACTGCCATATCTAATCTAGCTGTATGCCCTTGGGCAAGTCATTCAATTGTTGGTCCTGGGCTTCCTCTACTGAGCGAGGGGGCCGGACTGGATGCTTTGTAGGCCACATGCAGCTCAAGTGCCAAACATTACAATAGTTAATCCTGAGTGGACTGACCTGGTCGATAACCCAGGGACTGTAGAAGTGCCCATTTTCAGATGGTTGCCACCAGCGGAGGCGAGTAGAAGTGGAACGGGCCTTCAAGGGTATCTCCAGGGCAATGTACCTGCCCACATTGCTGGAGTTGCTGAAAAGGAACTCTTGAAGGAGGCTCCATGAGAGGCCGCCATTGAGTGAATACTGTAGAAGCACGGGTTGGCTCCTGGGGTCAGGAACACCTTTACCACATCCCAGCCTCATGAAGAACTGCACGAATCTGACATGAGTAAAGTTTACTGTAGATTTTTTCACTTCAGTGAGAAATGCACACCATTAACATAAGACAAGCACACAGGGTAATATGGGGAAAGTGCACGGTTTTAAAGAATATGATGATTTAACAAGTGTCTAAAGCAATCATTTCAAATCCCAATTTTCCTTGTTAATGTAAGAGAGTTAATGAAATGAAAAAAAGGCAATTCTGTACTCAAGTTTATATTTTGTACCCTTCCACAGAGGAGAGTCTGAGGGAACTGAGCATTCCCCAATCCTGTTGCTACTCTATAAGAAGATGGGAGGGGTCCAAAGCCTCTTCAAGTTTGGGAGTGTGTATTGCTATCTATTTAAGACAAATTTGTCCTTAGTATCTGAAGCTGGAAGAATGCTATGAATGTAGTTTATGCCGTTAATTGGTGAAATCATCCATTTTCAGGTCTTACCAGTTTTTCAGATCTCATGTTATTGGTTTTGGGAAGACACATTTAAATTCAGCAGTTGTAGTACCTCTTTGTGAAAGACCAGGCATCTTTTGGAAGAGGTGTGTCGAGCCTGGGCCTCTTTTCTGTCTTTTGTGCCAGGGGCAGGAAAGTGAGTGTGGGGTGGTGGTAATAGTGGGCTGTGCCAGCCTCTATTGCTGGGTCTGGGATGGATGAGACTGGCCGTCGAGAATCATGGCGGCCAGCCAGTGGCAGCCTTTCCAACTGGCAGGGAGGTGGACAGAGTGGCAGCAACCAGCTGGGGTGCCAAGGAAAACTAGCTCACATGTTATCTTTGGCAGGCAAGCGGCTGGTGCCTGGTCTGGCCACTATGCTAGCTGGTAATGCAGAATAAATTTCATGTGTAACCCAACACATACACCCAATTATGTATGCATGTCAAACACAGGCAGCATATTGGGGCTCATAATGAAAGTTATCAGTTCCATATATAAAACCATGCATTCTTCATGGGTTCCTCCCCTCCCCCATCTCCATTAACTGGGCACTCATTTATCTCATAACCCCAAGAAAATTGGGATTTTACATGGAGCATTTTGAGGTCAATATATGCAAATCCCACACAGCATGCTACTGAGATGAGATAAATAATGGAGCTTTTTAACACTGGATTAATGAAAAAAAAATACATAGTGCCTAGTGACGTTTAGAACTATAAAAACAATAACCATTTACAGAAAAAAGCCTTTTAGCCTATTGTCTATTGTATTGGGAAATGTTTATATTAATTTAGTTATGGACAAATCTATGTCAGAATTATTTTGGAAAGATCTAATAATTTCTAAATTAGAGAACTTGGCTGCTAATGATAAATCTGAAATAAAAAGCATCAAATTAAACCATATGCATTAAAATAGGATGAAGATAAATAAAATCTTGCTTTCTATAATAGTAAGATTATCTCACAGAATTGTATTTTTATGAGGCATGCTCAAATTTATAATTCAATAAAATAAAAGATTTAGGTGAAAGAGAAGGATAAATATGTTGAGATACATTTTAAGATTCTCTGAAATGTTCTGAAAAACAAAAACACGACTTCTTTGTTCACTTGCAAAAAATAGGTCAGGGTTCCATTTTACACATGTTAAGTTGTCTTCTTTATTTTCCCGGCTAAGTTTTTGGCTCATCAAGTGATCAAGGGATATACATCTTGACAGGACATAATCCTCTGAGCCAGTTTAAAATGTTTGTTTCTCAATGGCTGTGCTCAAGTCAGAAAATGAGTACCTAGAAAGCAGGAGCAAATCATTGCAAAGAAAGGCTTACAAAGAATAAGGCTACACTTCAAATATTTTTTACTTAAACTGCTAATGGATATAAAATCAATTGTGAATAATTGGAGGATGCATCGTATTTCAGTTAAGCTTTTACTAAGCATGGTGTAGATAATTTTCCACGTAGTCCAAGTGCTCATGAAAAGTATTCTCTAGAAGGTGGATAAAAAAGATGCAACATTATTTTCTGGAAGTGAAAGGAAGTTAAACATTGTCATTTCCTAGTCACTGTCTTATAACCATCACTGTCTTGATATTAACTTTTGTCTGTTTAGCTATGTTTCATTTCTGATCTAGTTTATTTTGCAAAGCTCTCTGTTTTAGAATAGAAATTATGTACATCATGTCTTAATGGAGTCTTAGATAAGACAGCAGCTCAGCATGTCCCATGGATAGCCTTGCCCTTCACATGTCTGCTTTTTTCTGATGTACTTATGTTCTGTTACTGTCTATCACAATGTGGTTTCTCAATAGCATCCCAAAATGTTTACCTAGCGTGTGATAAATCCAGATCTCGTGTTGTCAACATGCGCAAGCCATCTTCATTGAAAAAGAGGTTGTTTCCACTGGAAAGGATTCCACACTTCCGAGATGGCTTTCCACCACTCATTAATAAGAATCTATCAGATTCTAGCTGACCTGAAAAAAAAAAAAAAGAAGTAAATGTGATTTACCTATGACCGCAAATATAGGCATATTCTTTTTTAAAGGACAAGGGCCTTATGTAGTTTTGAAATACAAAGTCATAAATATCGAAGTCATAGATTTTGGGATAAGAGGTCTCTTCAACAGTTTAGCTTGTGTGAATTGTTTAAACTTAGCTGGATAATTTAAGGGTCCACATGATAGAAGGGGGAAGAAGGCTTTTTCTGAGTATCTATGATCTAGCCAGATGGGTCCTTCCTTTCTGCTCTTCTACGCTGCAGAAAATGACACTGGCTGGTCAGAGAGTGATTCTGGCCAAAAGTAAGAGCATGATGTAGCTTTTCCACTGGCTTTTTGATTGTATCTTTGCTACTCTGAAGACAGTATCAGGCTGGTGTTATAAAATATTTTTAAAAAACACAGTTTTAATGGGAGACATTACAGAGTAATTTAATATTTTCTAAATACTGTCCTTATAAATCTCTTTGGATACTTACCTTAGATCTAGAGAATTTTTTGATTGTGGTAAAATGCACACAACACAAAATTTATCTCTTCCAATATTTTATTATTATTTAAAAATTTTTAATGTTTTTTTGAGAGAGAGAGAGAGAGAGAGACAAAGCATGAGTGGGGAGGGGCAGAGAGAGAGAGAGAGAGAGAGACAGAGAGACAGAGAGACAGAGACACAGAATCTGAAATAGGCTCCAGGCTCTGAGCTGTCAGCACAGAGACCAATGCAGGGCTCGAACTCACAGACCATGAGATCATGACCTTAACTGACTGAGTCACCCAGGCCCCCTTATTATTATTAATTTTAATGTTTATTTATTTTTGAGAGAGAGAGAGAGAGAGAGAGAGCGAGCATAAGTGGGGGAGGGGCAGAGAGAAAGGGAGACACAGAATCCTAAGCAGGCTCCAGGCTCTGAGCTGTCAGCACAGAGCCTGATGCGGGGCTCAAACCCACAAATCATGAGATCATGACCTGAGCTTGAAGTTGGATACTTAACCCACTGAGACACCCAGGCTTCCCTCCAACAGTTTAAAAGCAAACAACTCCATGGCATTTAGTACATTCACATTCACATTGTGCAATCATCACCACCACCTAGCTCCAGAACTTTTTCATCGCCCATAAAGAAAACCTTATACCCATTAAGCAGTAATTCCCCTTGCCAATCACTAATCTGCCTTTTGTCTCTATGGATTTGACTATCCTGGAGGTTTCACATTAATGAAGTCATATGATTTGTGGCCTTTTGTGTCTGACTTCTTTCACTTGGCATAATGTTTTCAAGGTTCATCCATGTTGTAGCATCCATCAGTGTTTCATTCCTTTTTATGGCTGCATCATACTTCATCGTATTGATATACCTAATATACCTAATATTAAAATGTACTTTAAAACCATAATTATAACAATTTTATAAGCAACTTGGGGAAAAGAAAAAAAAAGCTTTTAATCTCACTACTCTAAAACACATAGCCATGACATTAGTTCAAGACGTTCTCTTAGAATATTTTTCCATTGTTTTATCAGAGTATATCTCCAAGGGATATAATAATTGTGAATAATTTCAATCGTTATAGAGTATAACATTATCATCATGTTATATCCTTTTTTTTCTACGTTATAACATTACCATCATACATAATGACATTAGATTCTAGATATAAAACCAAGGTACAGAAAGCAATGAGAGGCTGCTTATTGAGTTGATGACAAACAATGACAGGAATTTACATTTCTGGAAACTTGTTCCCTCTACCCAAGATTAACCCTCTAGAGACATTTTTTCTTTTTCTTTTTTTTTTTTTTAAATATATAATTTATGGTCAAATTGGCTAACATACAGTGCGTAAAGTGTGCTCTTGGTTTTTGGGGTAGATTCTCGTGGTTCATCGCTTACATATAACATCCAGTGGGGAAACATTTTCTAAAATTATCATTAATCATAAATTACACGTGATAGAAAAAGTGGTGAAAATAGCTTTAGTTTTCTCAATCATGGTCTTGTTCATTCTCACTGACCATTGTTTCAAAAAAAGAACCTTATACAATTCAGAACTAACTGAAGGCATGGGTGGTCTCAATTGTAAGGATAAATAATGAAATATTAAAGTGGAACTTAATGATTACTCTTTTTGTTTTTAAGTTGGCTTCATGCCCAGTGTGGGGCCCAATGCAGGGCTTGAACTCACAACCATGAGATCAAGACCTGAGCTGAGATCAAGAGTTGGATGCTTAACCCACTGAGCCACCCAGGTGCCTCAATGATCACTTCTTTTAATTACCTGCATTTAATATGTAAGTCTTTTTCAAAGCTACATAGAACTTATTTTAAGTGATTACCTTCAAAATCATCTTTGAGAAAATCAGGATTTTTGGTGCTTATTTTACAAGTTGGACCTGAGTAGCCGGGATCACATATACACTTGGTTCCATTGATACAACTCCCATGTCCGTTACACATCTCTTCACATTGGGGACCAATATAGACATTGTCAATGGCCCATGTCACGGGCTGAGAGCCAGCAGGGTAAAATCCTTGGTACCATCTGAAACGCACAGATCTGGAAAAGAGGTACAAGTCTTTTAAAATGGAATGAACAGAACAATACACTTTCAAAGTAAGTACATCTGATCAATGAGTAGTGGGCAGTTACCACCTCTGCACCACAATCAAGAAGTAGAAAAAACGAGTTGACATTTCAAGAACACAAACTCTATTCCTCAATCTCCAGGATTTTGCCAATTATGTTCCTATTTCCTGTAAGCCCTTCCCAATCCTATCACTGGGTCGAATTCCAACTGACCTTCCATCTTTTTCAATATTGACTTCTTTGGTGAAGCTGTCTCCACCCTATCTGTCTACACTCTGCATAACTAATTTTTTTTTTAGTAAACTGAGGTAAAATTCACATAATATAAAAGTAACCATTAGCCATTTTAAGCATATAACCTGGTGACAGCACATGCACAGCGTGAGCTAACCACCACCTCTATGGAGTACCAAGACATTTTCATCACCCCAAAAGGAAACCCTATGCCTATTCGGTAGTCACTGTCCATACCACCCTACTCCCAGCTCCTGACAACCATTAATCTCCTTTTTCTCCATATGGATTTACCTATACTAGATATCTCACATAAATGAAATCAAACAATATGTGACCTCTAGTGTCTGGCTTTGTTCTTATAGCATAATGTTTCTGAAGTTCACCCAGGTTGTAGCAAGTATCAGATTTCATTCCTTTTTATGGCTGAATAATATTCCATTGTATGGGTATACCAACTTTCTTTGTCCATTCATCAGCTGATGGACATATGTTTGTTTCTACCTTTTGGCTATTGTAAACTGTGCTTCTATGAACATTTGTGTACAAGCATTTGCTCGAATACCTGTTTTCAATTCTTTTGGGTAGAATGATAGAATTGCTGGGCCATATGGGAAATAACTAGTCCTTTACTTTCTCTCTCTGCCATATTTTTGACAGAATTTCCATTATTATAGTTATCCCAGCTGGAGATATTTAAAAGTGTACCTATTTCCCCTATTAATTTTGAGCTCCTAGAGGCCAATGCCTATGCCTCTTTCTTCTTTGACTCTTTTGTGGTGCCCAGTACAGTGTTTCATATACACTATATGTTGTTTGTCATTTGTTGTGAAGAGCCTCAAGAGCCAGACTGAGGTTTTTGGATTTTATCCTATTGGTAACAGAGAACTGCATAAGATTATTTAATTTAATTTTTAATTTTTTAAATGTTTATTTATTTTTGAGAAAGAGACAGAGTGCGAGCAGGGGAGGGGCAGGGAGAGAGGGAGACACAGAATCTGAAGCAGTCTCCAGGCTCTGAGCTGTCAGCACAGAGCCTAATGTGGGGCTTGAACTCACAAACTGTGAGATCATGACCTGAGCTATAGTTGGATGCTTAACCGACTGAGGCACCCAGGTGCCCGCACAAGATTATTTTAAAGAGAGGAGTGACAAAATCAAATTTGTTTGGTTAGATGCCTCTTATTTCTTAATTACTTTTTTTATTATTATTTTAAATATTTTCTTTTTTATTTTTTTAAATGTTTATTTATATATTAAACAATTTAAAAAAAATTTTTTTTATTTTTTGAGAGAGAGACAGAGTGTGAGTGGGGAAGGGGCAGAGAGAGAGAGGGAGAAACAGAACCCGAAGTAGGCTCCAGGCTCTGAGCTGTCAACACAGAGCCTGATGTGGGTCTCGAACCCACAAGCTGTAAGATCATGACCTGAGCCGAAGTCAGACGCTCAACTGACTAAGCCACCCAGGCACCCCTTTATTTATTTTTGAGAGAGAGAGTGAGCAGAGGAGCAGAGAGAGAGAGAGAGAGAATGAACAGGGGAGGGGCAGAGAGAGAGGGACAGAGGATTCAAAGCAGGCTCTCTGCTGACCGCAGAAAGCCCAATGTGGGCCTGAACTCATGAACCTTGAGATCATGACCTGAGCTGAAGTCAGATGCTTAACCAACTGAGCCACCCAGGTGCCCCATCTTAATTTCTTTTTAAATCAAAATAATTTTCTCTTTTATTTGTAAGTAAATTGTGCTATCACAATTGTTGTGCTATCACATTGTTGATGATAAGTTAGCTTCTTGGAAATAACCTACATATTTAGGTAGCAGTCGAGAAATAGTTTAGTATTTTATTATACACAAAACTCAGTTCAAAGAAGACGGGTTTGTTTTTGAGGGCATGGCTACAGACATGGCATACACACTCATTTTTGTACCCTGTGAATTCGTCCCATTTCCAGTTATCATAGATACCAAATTCAGAATTAAATAAGGAGAAACAGAAATTAGAAGTCAATTTTAGAAGTATTTATAAGGCTTCTAAAGTTTAGTAGATAGTAAAGCAGATGGAGTCAAGTTCCCACATATAATTTTAACCCTAATTTCATTGTTTATATCAAGACTCCCACTATATGGAGCTGCTCCCAAAATGCCAGTTCATAATTACATTTTATTTTAAAATACTTGTCAGAGTTTAGTCTTGGCAAGAAGCACTTTCTACCCTTTGAACTTTCAGACTGCTGAGCTGAGGGAAATGGCTAGAGTTTTCCTTTGAACAAAAGCCTACATGGATTTTTTTGAACTTCTTATTTATTCAAATGTTCTGAATACAAATGAACCACCTTGGTTGGATATTTATTATTGTTCACCTGCCTTGACACGGAAACTGCAAGCACTATGATAAATGGGCTGAAGGGTCTGGTTCCACTGTGGTTCCCTTCTGCTGAAATCTTATTTTGAAAATTTCTCACTGCCACCCTCCCTGATGAATGTCAGCGTCTGTTCTCCCAAGCCAGTGGTATTCAAAAGGACCTGTTTTTTAATCGTAAACTTAAAATTGCAAGCACACAACAGTGCTTTCATTAAATGGGGGTTTTGGTTGACTCATTATGAAAGTGTGTAAAGCAAAAGCAATTAGGAAGTTTTAACCACAAAAAGACTCTAGACAAAAAGGACACAAAGGTGATGTGAATAAAACTCGATGAAAGCTCAATACTTCATGCTTCAAATGTGAACAGAGTGTATGTGGAGGCAAAAATGGTCATTTCTGCACCTGAAAACATTTCATATACTTTTTGGGTACCTGGTGCCTAGTAAGGTGCACAGAAAGGGGTCATTTAAATATGGGTTATAAATATATATTTTAGCATCTAGCTTGTGCTGTCACTATGTACCATGTTGGATACAAACCAAGGAATGGTTCACTGAGTTAGAGAAAATTTAACTTTTGCCTTCCAGCAATTCATGCCTGTGTGGGTTTTAAGAAGGGTGCTAATTCTTTTACTGAAACATGGACTAGACAACACTATGAAGGCAAAATCTTCTCTTTGCAAGAAATGGTTGAAGGCAATTTGAAAGGTAGGTTTAAACCATTCTGAGAGTGGGCAGGCCTCTTCAACAGATATACTTTTTTTTTATGGAAATAAAAATGACACGGAGTACAAATAGCATGATGGTCTAAGTTCTGTACCTTTAAAATTGGAGGAGGTATACTTTAAAGTGACACCCCAAACCAATAGGTGAAAATATATACATTTCTCTTGTTCAAATTATATTGCCTTGTAATTTCTCTTGCTCAGATTTCCAAATTGTATTTCCCTATGCATCAACACAGCCCAATGGACATTACCAATGGTAAGTTTGGTGATTTCCATGACACTGGGGCACTGTCCTGTGACTTTACTGCATACTTCTTTAAAGAGGATTATTTCCATATGGGAACTTGCTGAAACAAGTCTCAGTTGTTAAAAAAATTTAGCTCAAGGCCTACAACTTATCTTCAGGGTTGTTTCCTAGTTAATCCAATTCTTAGCTGAGAACAGGAGGAAATTAGAGGTCCATTAATGAGAAAGCCTGGTGGGGTGCGTGATTGGCTCAGTTGGTTAAGCGTCCAACTCTTGATTTTGGCTCAGGTCATGATCTCACAGTTTGTAAGTTTGAGCCCCACATAGGGCTCCATGCTGTCAGTGAGGAGATTCTCATGGCATTTTCTCTCTCCTTCTCTCTCTGCCCCTTCTCCACTTGTGTGCATGCGCGCGCTCTCTCTCTCAAAATAATGAACTTAAAAAAAAAAGAGAGAGAGAGAGAGAGAGAAAGCTTGGGGCTGTCAACAATACCATAATGGTTAAGGTTTTGGTCATAGGTGTCTGTGTGATTGGCCAGTAGGCCTTTTCTCTGCCTATGCTAACTACATGGAGTTTTGACAGCTAGGCTTCTGTTCCATAGCTTAGCTTTCTGGCTGTAGATGAGTGACTCAGATTTTCTTTCCCAGAAATATGGAATTAAGAGTTCCAGCACATGAGAACTGTGATTTGCTGAGTGAGAGTAAAGTCAGCATGATAAAAATGGGGGTCCACACTCCTTTTGCTGAGGTCCTCACACTTTCTAGGTGGGGTCCATGCAACTTCCCCAGTATGCTTCCAGTAAGCTCTTCTACTTTTTGGTAAGCCTCTTTATATTTCCTGCAACATATAATCTTAAATAATACAACTGATTTTGGCTGAAAAGTTTTTCCTGAGCTATTTCTCCCTGCCCTATTCTTCTACACACAATCCTCCCACCGTCCACAATGGCAGCTTTCTGGTTGTGCTGGCCGAACTGTTAGCTCTATCTTCTTGAGGACATTTTGCTTAGTAATGCCTTTTTTTTTTTTTTTTTAAACAGTTGGGATTTTCCATTGGGATAATATCCTGGTTTAATAGCAAGAATTACCAAATGATGTACTTGAAAGCACAAAATATTCAAGTCCTTAGCAGTCAAATTATAAAAATTATGTTGATGATATGATGAGAAGCAAATGGATTTATGTTCAAAGAGAATGCAGACATGTGAAAATTCACTTTCACCCTTTTGGAAAAGTACTAGGTATTAGTAGTTTTGCTTGAAGACCCAAGCCTTCTAATTATGCTGAGTTTCACATTGGGAATGTAAATCTATTTCCATCTTGAAAGTATATTAGTACTTTCTTCTTTTCTTGACATCCCCTGAAAGAATGAGTTCTTTCTTCTGAGAGAAAAGACAAATTCAGAGGCAGCCTGCTTTGTTGACTTCCTCTCTTTGTTCACTTGTATTATAAGTTTTATATTTTGAACCATACTTTTCATTTCATTTCTATTAGAATTGAAGTCCTTTATCTCCAAATAGCTTTCAACAGAAGAGTCAAATATATGTAACAAGAATGCTGAGAGAGGTTGAAAAAGCAGAAATGCCTGGGGCGGGGGGTGGGGGAGAGAGTGGAGCAATTTTTTTTTTAAGAGGCTATCAAGATTTGAGTGGGGTTCCATCCTCCAGCTGTGCCCTCTCCCTACACAAGGGACACAGGTAGATGTCTGAAAGTCATAAAATTCTTTTTTTTTTAAACGTTTATTAATTTTTGAGAGAGAGAGACAGAGAGAGACAGAGCACAAGCTGGGCATGGGCACAGAGAGAGGGAGACACAGAATCCAAAGCAAGCTCAGCTGTTGGCACAGAGCCTGATGTGGGGCTTGAACTCGTGAACTGTGAAATGATGACCTGAGTTAAAGTCAGACACTTAACCGACTGAGCCACCCTGGCGCCCTGAAAGTCATAAAATTCTAACTGCATTTATATTGGGAGGTGGGGCAGGAGGGGGGAGAATTACATTAGGAGAGAATCGTATTTCTGTTGCTTCTTAAGTGATCTAATAAAGACCCATGGGGATACAAACCACTACAGGGTGGAGTCCATGGAGCGCTCTTTTAAATCTATCCTCAAACTATAAGTGAGTAGTGTCAGCTCAGTGTCCTATGTTTTGAACATCCAGTGATCTGCTGAAGCAGAGAATGAGGAAGAAACGTAAGCTGGAAGATGCCCCTGACGAAGTGGCAAGTCAAGGATGACATCAGTGAGAAAACCGTCCAATGAGAAAAGTGCGGTGTCCTCACCCACAAAGGTGCAGCTTCCCGAAGTGCACGACCTCCCTCCTCCAGCCCTGGGTGGTCCCCGCGTAGTAGGTACTGCTCGGGTGGTGCTCAGTGGAGCACAGGGAGCTGACATGGCTGCTGCTGTGGTAGCACAGGGGGAGTAGCAGGTGCCAGGTCGCCCCAAAGTCCCTTGAAAATTCCAGTCTGACCGGATCAGCAGATGAGCTATCAGTGGAGCAGCCAACATTGATCTTGGGGAAGAAGAAAAAAAATCATACAAATTACTTCGGAGCAACAAGCCTTGAAATGATTCACCACTTCATTATTTTCTCGAGAGTCCATTTTCCTGGGAACTGTCTTGCTGAAATATTTAACACTCTAAAATTCTGTTTTGCCTAACTGAGTAATATCATATATTACCTTCAAATAATAATTTTTTCATAAAGAACCTCAAAGGACCTCATAAAAATTTTATTTTCCCTCATTTTATAAAAAGCTAGGAAGTGGGGAAGGCAGAGTGTGGCAAAGAGTCCAAATTTTACCTCTGGCCTACTTTCATAGCCAAGCCAAGGAAGTCGTAATGAAAAGACCATTTCCTTATTTCTAACCACTAGCTGTTTGTTTATTTATTTATTTTTTTTTCAGTCTGCTAAATAGGAAGAGCTTCTTTAAAAAAAAAATTTTTTTTTTTAATGTTTATTTATTTTTGACAGAGAGAGACAGAGCATGAGCAGGGGACGGGCAGAGAGAGAGGGAGACACAGAATCCGAAGCAGGCTCCAGGCTCTGTGCTGTCAGCACAGAGCCTGACGCAGGGCTTGAACTCACAAACTGCGAGATCATGACCTGAGCCGAAGTCGGACGCTCAACCAACTGAGCCATCCAGGAGACCTGGAAGAGCTTCTGTTTTCCTTCTTGTGACACCTTACAAATAACCCCCCAAGTTTTGCATGTGAAGAAACTTTAATATGTATTCAATATTAAAACAAAATATAATTACTGTCACCATTTCCCTGGCACAGGGAGAGTGTTTCTCAGAAAGATCCTCTTAATCATTAGGTAAATAACCACTTCATTCCTTTTTCCACGCTTTCAAGTAAATAAACTAAAACTTAATTAAATAAATGCATATAATTCTTTCTATGAAATTTTCCCCTCTTGCAATTGAGATTAATATTTTCTTGCTGTTGTAGCAACTGGATATATTTATAATTTTTGTATTTATAATTTTTGTTGTTGAACTTACTCCTTGTGCCTTTTGATGAGTAAACTATCAACATTTGATAAACTTTTCAACTACAGGCATTTGTTTCTACCTAGATCCTTTTGATAACAGAACAGGGCCACAGGCACTACTTTTTATTAACATTTAAGCATCAATTTAGAAAATATAATAGTTATTTAAGTAACTTAAAATAGAATTAGAAAATAAAACAAAGTTTAAAGTAGATACAGAATAATTTCTCCACGAAGGCATCATTTGGTCTCTGAACTTTTGAGAGGCAAAAGAGAAGTCTAATTTAGAGGCTACAGATAGTTAATCTAAAACAAATATTCAATGGGAATGCAAGCTGGTGCAGCCACTCTGTAAAAACAGTATGGAGTTTCCTCAAAAAACTAAACATAGAACTACCCTACGACCCAGCGATTGCACTACTAGGCATTTATCCACGGGATACAGCTGTGCTGTTTCGAAGGGACACATGCACCCCATGTTTATAGTAGCACTATCAACAATAGCCAAAGTATGGAAAGAGCCCCAGTGTCCATCGATGGATGAATGGATAAAGAAGATGTGGTACATATATATACAATGGAGTATTACTCGGCAATCAAAAAGAATGAATCTGGCCATTTGCAACTATGTGGATGGAACTGGAGGGTATAATGCTAAGTGAAATGAGTCAGTCAGAGAGAGACAAAAATCATATGACTTCACTCATATGAGGACTTTAAGAGGCAAAACAGATGAACATAAGGGAAGGGAAACAAAAATAATATAAAAACAGGGAGGGGGACAAAACAGAAGAGACTCATACATATGGAGAGCAAACTGAGGGTTACTGGAGGGGCTGTGGGAGGGGGGATGGACTAAATGGGTAAGAGGCACTAAGGAATCTACTCCTGAAATCATTGGTGCACTATATGCTAACTAATTTGGATATAAATTTAAAAAAATAAAAAATAAAATTAAAAATATAAAAAAATTTAAAGACCCATATGAAAAAAAAATAAAACAAATATTCACAATTTTGTTGATGCAATTAGGCACTATTTTATGTCTTCCCAAAGGTTGATATAGACCTCAGCTACGAAACAAGCACCTCTGAAAGTTAATGATATTGAATGCTGGCACAGCACACCCTTGCTTCTGCTGATTTTATCTAAGTCTTCAAAACACATAAAAGTTTTCTTTTATACATTATTAATTTGCTCTCCTCAAAATTATAAGGGGTCCATGAATATTAATGAAATACACAAAAATTATAAAAATAGTGTGGTGTTAAAATTCACGGCACCATGATACACATCATAGAAATGTGCTGGCAGGGTATAATGGTCATTATGTTGACTGGGTCTGAAACGCATAAAAACCGTGAAAACAATAACACAAGATTAGCATGGCTATTTTCATTTTTAAAATGTTTAAAATAATTTATTTCAACAACTTCCCATTGTAGTAGGTGGGAGACTATGTAATACATAAAGGACAAAAATTCAGAAGTAAGCCTTAGTAGGACAATTGGTTCTGCTAATAAAAATGAATTGTGATGTAAAACCTTTTTTGGTCCTTGCACAAAAATGGGAAGTTATAATGCATGAAATTATCTGAGATTTTCCTTCGCTTTCCTGGCTTTTGTTCAAGATACAACTGAAAGCATTTCTGATAGAACAGAGTCAAGTACCTCAAACTGGATGATGGTGTTCTCATTCACATCCAGGTCACGAGTGGTAATGGAATGCTCACCAACTTCATTTGAAACAAATACCATAGCTGAATCTTCCTCACTGTTACATAAGAAAACCAGAAATCCATTAGGGCAAAAGTTCATCATGATTTGTGTATAGCAGTGGTTTTATTTTTAGCATCTCAATTAAAGACTTACGGGGCTCCTTTCGAAGAATATGGGCAATAAAGACCAATGTTACCACCAGGATAGAAAAACCAATTGTCTTCTCTGGGTCCAAAGTCAAATGTATCCAGAAGCATCAGAGGGTTGTTTAGATTATTCCCATCAATAATGAAGTCGTCAACAATCCAGATTTCTTCTTTTTTACCTAAGGCATTTTTGGGTTAAAAAAAGGTTTCCAATGGTACAAATCAGAGACATATTTTTGCTCAAGGGAAGAAAGTAAAGGATAGAAGGCAATCAGTGACAACGGGTTAGATATAGGCCTTCCAGAAAAAGAAACAGAAACTATATAACAGTGTACCTACAGTGGTTCAAGTAGGAGAAAAAATTAAGTTTTCAGTCATATTAAATTGACATAGCATGGAACAGCCTCACTGATTTCAGGAAGCTGAGACAAACAGTTTGTGAAAGTGTGCTGCCTTTCAGTTACAGTGGTGCTAACGACCCCCCCGCCCAACCCCCAAGAATGGGATTTGAGTTATGTTTTCATGGTTTAGTGGAATCTGTAAGATATCTAAATCTGTGAAGATGGGCGATCAAGCCTGTGGATTGTAAACTGAGGTACACTAGTCTATCCAAGGAGAAACTCATGACCTTTTATTTTATTTATTTATTTATTTATTTATTTAATTTTTTAAATGTTTACTTATTTTTGAGATAGAGAGTGACAACAGGGGAGGGGCAGAGAGAGAGGGAGAGAGAGAGAATCCCAAGTAGGCTCTGCTCTGACAGCAGTGAGCCTGATGTGGGGCTTGAACTCATGAACTGTGAGATCATGACCTGAGCCAAAGTCGGTCGCTCAACTGACTGAGCCACTCAAGTGCCCCAACTAATGAGCTTTTAGAGTCAACCCATGACTTAGCATCATGCTTTGGTCAGGTCAAAGGACTGTGGTCACTAAAACATTGGCCTAATGCATAATTTTATTTAATTGTTAAAAACTACACAGAAGAGGGGCGCCTATGTGGCTCAGCTGGTTGATTGATTGCCTCTTGATTTTGGCTCAGGTCATGATCCCAGAGTTGTGGGATCGAGCCCCATGTTGGGCTCTGTGCTGAGCGTAGAGCCTGCTTGAGATTCCCTCTCTCCTTCCAACCCTCTCCCGCGCGCTCTCTCTCAAAAGATTAAAAAAAAAAAAAAGTACAAAGAAGAAAATACCCTGTGTTATATACATTTTTTTTCTTAACACTTTTCAAAAGTTTTATGTTTATTTGAAGCGACATGGGAATGTACAGAAAACCAGTAAAATCACTACTTAGGCTGTCATAGAATTTGATTCAGCAGCATAGGCTGGGTGTTTAAAGATATTACTGAGTAGATAAGAAGGGCAAACCCAGGCTGCTTTTGCAAAGCACTGTTTGGACTGAAGGAAACAAGGAGACAAGACCATGCCAACCAGAAACATCAGGATTCCCCAAGGTTGCTTCCTCACTGATTTTTACTTTTACTACAGTTCTTAAAAATAAAATAAAATAAAATAAAATAAAATAAAATAAAATAAAATAAAATAAAATA
>NW_024412391.1:80061011-80101911 GCF_014898765.1 Herpailurus yagouaroundi
TAAAATAAAATAAAATAAAATAAAATAAAATAAAATAAAATAAAATAGAAGCATCTAGAGGGGCACCTTGGTGGCTCAGTCAATTAAGCGTCCGACTTCGGCTCAGGTCATGATCTCATAGTTCATGAGTTTGAGCCCAGCATCGGGCTCTGTGCTGACAGCTCAGAGCCTGGAGCCTGCTTCAGATTCTGTGTCCCCCTCTCTCTCTGCCCTTCCCTGGCTCATGCTCTGTCTCCCTCTGTCTCTCAAAAATAAATAAAAGGTTTAAAAAATCCATAAAAACAAAGAATCTAGAAATAGGAGCCTGTAGTTTTAAATGAAGTCACATGCGTCTCTCTAAATCTATCACTGTTCTAATTCAAGTAGTCTTCTCTTTTCTTGTTTTGGAACCATTTGGTGAAAACAGTGAAGAAAAATCAGGTAATGAGAGACTTAAATACAGAGAACAAACTGGAGGGGCAGGTTGGGGGGGTGGCTTAAATGGGTGACAAGCATTAAGGATGGCACTTTTCAGGATGAGCAGTGGGTGTCACACTTAAGAGATGAATCACTGGGTTCTATTCCTGAAGCCAAGACTACACTGTATGTTAACTAACTTGAAAATAAATTTAAAAAATAAAAATAATAATCAGGTAAGCATTCTAATCATACCGTGAAGACAATGATCCTTTGGACTGTGAAACTCCCACATTTTTTTCTTTTTCTTTTCTCTTTCTTTCTTTCTTTCTTTCTTTCTTTCTTTCTTTCTTTCCACTTTTATTTGGTGATTTTAAAAGATTATTTTTACTGTTCATAATAAGTTACATTTTTCTTTGGTTTGTGAGTTATAAAGTAAATATTCAGGTTAAATTTTAGAGACAGCAGTACAGTTTTCTTATCCATTTCTGTGTTACCTCTGCAAAGAATCTGCTTAATGTGATATCTCCATGCTTACTCAGGCCATTAAATGCATGATTTGGTAGAGTCTGGTCCTTTATAATCAGCAGTTAATAGAAATATTGGAAGCAATAAAACATTACAAATTTGTAAAATCATTTTCCGTAACCATTTGAAAATGCTATTAAATTATACATGTGCTTTAACTTATCACGGAAGCGAGTGTATGTGATAAGAATATTTTATCTAAGCCACTATCTGCTTGGTGTAAGTCCCTCTGTTTTTGTCATGGTATTTTGCTACAATGTTGTTCTATCTCACTACTGAAATGCCACATTCAGAAGAACTATGTATTCCTAAATGAATTTAGCAAGAATGTAGTTATAGTTGATGAGTGGCTAATGATAATGCTGAATTATTTTTTAAAAACCTTAGCTCTGTAAGAGGCTTTTGCTATATTTACATTAGCAAGAGAACTTATGAGTCAAGTACAAAGAGGTGATAAAGATATATAAAGTTAAATGTCCATTGAGACGCCTCAAAAGGGAAGCATGCAAAATGTGCGTTACGGACAACTAAACCACTCAGTTGACAAACACTCCCTCCACATCTTAGAAACACACGTTAAAAGGTCACAGTCAGTTTTGATCATAGGAGAACATGGGCATTCTTACCATTATTATAAGGCTGCCAGAGTCTGAATCTTGTAGCGTTGGTTTGGGCAGTATATGGCAAGGGGACATTAATGAAAAGTATGTTTGTTGTTTGAGGGAAGTAAAATTCATCCATTAGGAGCCAAGTGATTCCCCCGTTGATGGAGAATTGTAATAGAATAGAGTGAGACCTCTCTGGGGTACCTAAAAAGAAGATACCACAGGCATAAAACATATTGTGATAAAAATGGGGAAGTGGTATGTTCTAAGAGACTATTCTTCGGGCATTGATGCATAAGCTGACCTGTATTTGCATAGAGGCTTTATAGTCCAAATGCTTGGGAGGCAGCTTAAAGCTATGACAGGTGGGGCTTTCTGTATGAATGTATCTCAAAATGCACACCAGATCTTAGATTTTCACATGACAGTATCTCTCTCTTTCTCAGATATGAACACATTTCTTTCTATATTTCAGTTAGGAAATATTACATCAGAAAATTTTGATTCTACAGGCATCGCAATTTTACAAAAAGGTCAAATGTTTAAATCTTAGGATACAAGCAAAAATCAACTTGAAAGTTTATTATATCCAAATGGCATTATTTGTCGAGAAAATGGTTTAGTTAATATGAAAGGTCATAGTGGCAAAGAGCTGTCTCTTTTGGGTTCACATCTGTCAAAGAAAATCCAAAATTTCCATAAGTTAAAATTTTAAAACATAAAATCCTTACACCTAGGAAGTGGTGGTGGAAAAAAGACTCAGGGACATGATGATAAATTTACCATAGAACTAGCATGATTACTTACTACACCTATATGAAATTATTGCAAAATCAGTAGTTACCTTACCCTTATGTTAAGATGAACGTAGATTATAGAAGCGCATTTGTGAATGTTTATTTACTCAAGTTTATGTTAGTTCTTCCATGTAAGAGAATCTATGGGCCTCAAATCCATTTTTTCTTTGTGGGGGAGTAATTGTGCAAGGTAAGAGGGAGTTCTTCTGAAGGGAAATAATGAATTCTACCCATAGAAATAGCTTACCTTTTGCTATAAACCTAAGTGAAAACTGGACATACATAGTATTGGTACAGTCGAGATCTCTTGAAATAAACATCCTCAGTCCTTCCTGAAAACAACAACATATACGTTAAGCAACTTTATTTCATCTGCAAAATTATTTTCCTTTGACTTTTAAACACTTAACTTGTATTAACTAAGTAATAGATACATATAAGTAATGATCAAGAAGCAATGTTTGGCCCAGTTCAAAAGGAAAAATTGATGATTTTCCCTTTCTTGAGGCTCTCATGTCCTATGATTGCAGAACACAATTTCATTGTCTCAACTCTAAACCACGCTTTGCTGTGACTTTTATGAAAAGCAGTGCAAAAATGATAGCATTACATATCTACAGGCCTTTTTAAAAAAGTTGCCTCCTTTGACCACAGCATGCCATGAGAGGAGTAATGAGGAATCAGACGGAAATTCTCTGCCAAGTGAGCCTGCTGGAAGTTGGGAATTAATAGGTAACTTTTACAGTGTTCCAAGGAGTCTCAGGAACTTACTACTCCTTTGTGCATGCTGACAGCCCTGGGAGGCTCTCATTCAGGCTGACACAACACCCTCCAGTTGGTCAAGTTAAATAAGGCATAACTAAGCAAGTCCCCATGCTTCGGCTGTAACTGTTCATGCAGAGAAGCCAAAGAAGAAAGAAAGCGATCACATTAGCTTTGGTAATTTTTTCTGCTAATTAACTATTTCTGGTTGCCTGGGATTGACAGCTCTGTAGCTTGTTTTCTCCGTGTGTTTAAAGCACTGCAGTGACAGCCAGGAAAATAGAATTTCTCTATGCATATGTCCTAAGGTACAAATAGGCATTACTATTTAGTTTCTTACTTGGCTATGACTTCTGAATGAAGTGACTCTTTGGCGACATAGGGCTATGTGATACTGAATGGACACTGGATTTCTTAATTATCAACTAACAAACACCCAATGTAATTTTAGCTAGAGAAAGTAAACTCTTCCTCTTTTTCTTAATATTTACTAGAAAGCACAATGCTCAACAACTTAAAAATTTTAAATAGAACTAATTTTGTCATGGCAACCATATTACTGAATGTCTATAACATGCTGGGTTCTAAAATAGACACTTCTTTAAAACACATAAACTTGTAAGGGCAAGAAATTATTATCTTTCTGATGCACAGAAGGAAACTGGTACTCAGAGAAAGTAACTTGCTCAAGATTGTACAGTTTAAAAGCAGTAGTGGTAGAATTCAAACCCAGATATGTCAGACTGTGAAACTTATCTTCCACCCTTTATGGGACACTAGTGTTTGGTTTATTAAATCATCTTTGGCTGTGGGGAGAAGAAAGCCAGATAATGCTAAATTTAGAATTTGAGAATGATTTAATACTGTAATGAAAAAGTAACCGCATGCATACGTATCCCCGAACTTTATAATGCATAGATTCAAGCTTCTAGGATTGAAGGTTGCATTTGAAAATCCTTCTATTCCCAATCTTCGTTTTTCTTTTATCCTAATAACTCACTGCCCTGATCAGTCTGTGGCATCTAATCAATGCCTAGTCTTCATGTCTCACTGTCTCTCCTCTCTCCCTCATACTCTGATAAGCACAAAGCCTTGAAGGGTCTTACAGCTTGGTGCCATGTAGAGGTGGAGGTTATGAGGAATGGTGACTTCTTCAACTTGCCATGAAAAAGCTCTGCCATGGCTTTGCCATGAAAAAGATCCAGCTAATAAAGATCCCTTACTAACAGTAAGTTAGAAGAATATGATGACTCTGCCCCCTTGATTATGGAATTTAAGGATAAAGTGGTTCCCGTGGGCAAATACAGATTAGCCATAAAACGACCATTTCACGTTGCATCTTGTAGGAAAGACTGTGTAGAAAGTGGGCATGACCTACATGAAAGTATGTTTCACGATTGCAGTATCGGCTTATAGTTCGGCCTTTGATATTAATTACATGATGGAACTTGTAGGCCCTGCTCCTGTGTATATTCTAGCTCCCATAGATAGGTTTCTTTTCTCATCCTTTTTCTGGATTCATTAATCCATTTGGGCTAAATGTGGGAGTTCTTTGGTATCCAACAAGCTATTTGAATAGCTGATAGTGCTACTGAATCTATAAACATTAAAGAGGTACTATCATTTCCTTTTTTATGAAAGAATGCCTTTCTAGGTCAAACTGCAGGCTACTGAATGGCACATGCTGAGCCCTCTCTCCATCTTGCAGGGCTGATAGATAATATGTCTAACACGTATAATGCTTGGCTGCTCTTGCATTTGGATGGCTAAAGGGAAAATAGAAAACACCGTGTGTCTTCCTCCTTTATAGGATCTAGGGACCAGGTTAATTCCATTACTTAAAAATTTATCAGGTAAAGATATTTAAATCATGAAAAGTCTCAGGGCTTCCACTTTTTTGGTCTTGTCCCTGTTGCAAACAGATGGGAAGTGAGCCAGTGGTCATGAGAGCTAATGCCTCAGACAAGACTGAAAACACACAAACATGCACGCACGCACACACACACACACACACACACACACACACACACAGAAAAACCAGTAGTTTCCATCCTGAAGGGTCCCACCTCCATTTCTTTGCCCTCTCATAGCTCATAGGGACTTATAAATCTCTCAAACCCCTAAGGGTTTTTTCTCTCTCATCCAAGCTTGAAAAGAGTTCAGGATTCAAACAAGGGTGATAAGCAGTATCTATCAGCTATAATTGAAAAAGTTCCAGAGTGTCCAATTTTCTAAGTATTAGGTGTTCATCATTAGGGTTGTACAGAAACCCATGCAGATTATTGTTAAAGATTTCATTTGCACATCTAGATCAGCTGATTTCCCCATGCTGGGAGATGCAATAAAGCATATATTCACACAGGAAGATGTGCCAACCGGTACAGTGCTTCACATAATTGCTTAACGTCTCTCTCACCAGACATCTAGGTTGAAATACAAAAACATACTAACAATGTCCGAGAATGCTAGGTCACTTGACTCACAAGTTTGGCTTTCTTGAAGTCATGAAAGGGCTCCATTAACAGGAGGAAAAGGGGGGAAAAAGAAAGGAAATGGCAAAGACCTTTTATAAAATCAGTTCCTACAATTCTGCAAGTTATATATTCAACACCACATAAACTGCTACATTCTAGAAGTCAAGATTCTAGAAACTGCATATGCATAATGTGTGTGTGTGTGTGTGTGTGTGTGTGTGTGTGTGTGTGTGTATAATTCCAGCAGAAAGTAACGGAGGTCTGATTATCAAAGTAGAGGAAAGATTTTATGCCTAATTAATCCTAAAGAATGACTGTGCTGAACAGAGGAGGAAACATGGTCCGGGCTAGGTATAAAATTATGCATCATCTGAGAAGATTCAGGAACGCATTTGTGTGGAGCAGTGTGTGAGGAAGGAATTCTGGTAGCAGTGTAGAGGAGCAGAATCTTATCTAACCCCTTTAAAGATGAGTGATGTTCCAGATTTGATGGTTTCGCCATTCAGATTCCCCCTCTCTGCACCATACACTTCAGGCCAAAGGTCGGGATGTAGGTTTCCGTTGAAATCATCCTTAAGAATCGAGGGCAGGGGGACCATGGGCACACAGTAGGCTCCCCCAAAGCCCCGGTCACACCTAAGAAAAAAAAGGAGTGGTGGAAAGGCATTCTTTGTCATGAGTTCAAAAGCCATTTTTATTTTTGCAGGGTAAAGAAAGAAACTGCCAGTTTTATTGACTTACACACAGCGTCCAGCATCGCAAATCCCTCTTCCTGAGCACATCCAGGGGCACCCTGAAGCCAGCACAACATTGTCAATAGCCCAGGAGTCTGCCCCCATGGTGTAGTTGGACTGAATCCACCTGAACCGGGTCCTGGGAGATCTAACCAAAGAAAACACACTTGGTTCGACAAGCAACCCTGACAGTAGGAGAACATTTATTTTAACTCTCCTTTCACTTTGAAGAGCCCTCCTCCCCATTCCAATTTCCTTTACTTCAAAATACTCCCTTCTCATACCAAGTACTGGGTGCCCTTGCCTGCTGAACCCACCAGCAAGAGAGTAGAAGAAAATGTGTTTTTTAAATATTTCACCCTTTCTTCCATGCAAGTGTCTCTGAATGCACCTGGGATGGGAAAGTTATTTCAAACTATCGATTTATTCTGTGTTCGAACAGCGTGTCTGATTTTGATTTTTGCTTTCAGGCATTTACTGTTGTTCAGGATGGGAAAAGAGATGAAAGATGATACACATGAGAAAAGTTGGAATCTCATAAAGTTCTTGCCTTGAGGTCCCTGTTCTACTGTCCCTAAACGGTTTCTGAGACACTAAAATGGAAGCCCCGTGGATATTTTGCCTCCATTTTGGTGCCTGGGGTTCTAGCTCCCTAAAGTTGAGG
This sequence comes from Herpailurus yagouaroundi, assembly GCF_014898765.1. Lineage (NCBI taxonomy): Eukaryota > Metazoa > Chordata > Mammalia > Carnivora > Felidae > Herpailurus > Herpailurus yagouaroundi. Next base: position 80,067,972 of record NW_024412391.1, read on the forward strand.
GTGGGAATGATGTGAGGCGTTCCCGTATTTTCTTTTATATTTGCAATATGCAACTTGGAATAGACTATCAGAAGATCACCTTATCTAGAAAGATATGCAGCTTTAACAAACAGCAGTCACAGACCCTCATTTAGGAACAGATCGCACAGAATTTTGTTAGGTATTTGGAATGTGGAACACAGTCTACTTGAAGAACAATTTCAATAGTAACATTTTAAGGGCTATTGTTTCCCCTACACAAGTACTCCCTCAATGCAACATGGCTGCCAGCATGGTGGCTTGAACAATGTTAAGGCCAACTGGCTTAGGCCCATATACGTGTCCCCTTCATCATCTGACCTCTTCCCTTGTCTTATCTTTCCCCGTTTCTTGCCTCATAATTATACTCCAGCAATACCGAATCCTTGAATTTCCCCATCAGCTCAAGCTTTTTCTGGTCTTTGGGATTTTGTTTTGGCTTACAAAGCATAAATGCCTTTCCACGAACCCTTTTCACCTGGACAAGCTCTACTCGCTTATTCAGTTCACACACTGGCTCCTCCAGGAATCTCTCTCAACTCCCCCAAAACTCACTTAGGTAGTACCCCACTGTGTTTCAATAAAATCCCTATTATCATGGTCACCATTTTATATCATAAACAACCGCTTAGATGTATGTTATCTTAAATAATATATTTGGATCCTGGCGTAGACTTATTCATTCTGTATCAGTGTTCTAAAACATAACAGATATTCAATAAATGTTTGTGGAATAAAAATAAAGTGAATAAATGAGTTACAGATAAGCACTTGTTAAAGCTCTGAGGGTCCAGAGGAAACCATTTTAGGTTAAACAATGAAATGCTTTGGTTTCCTGCATTTTTTTCCTGCCACTTAGTTGTGCATCTCTGAATCAAAATTGAATCAGCTAAATGGGAACCACTATAAGTATTTGATATAGAGAGAATTTAACACAGGGAACTGGAGGCATAGTTAGTGCCAGAGCTGAGAAGCCAACAGGGGTGGGTGAGGAAACCAGAGTTGAGCAAAGTCAGGAGTCCACTACCAGTCCAAGCTGGAGGGGCAGAGGGAGCAGACATGGTTGCTGGTGCCCAGAGGCCAGGGTTACATGGAGGGCTATCTCCAGGGAGCTGGAGCCACTGAAGTTGGCCAAGATGCACTTGACACAGAAAGGGAAGGGGGAGGAATGTCCTGGTTTATCTCTCTTTCTGCTCTGATTATCCTGCCAGTGTCTGCCATTACATCTATCAGGAAGCCAGCCGATGCAGGAAGCTGGCAAATGCAGCCTGCAGAGGCCAACTTGCCTGTCATTCAGAATGTAGTAGTGGCGGGGAGAGGCAGGAATCCAAGGGAAGCAGTCCCAGGATGGCACAATCTCTAACCAGCCACCACAGTGCACATTGGTTCCTAGAAAGATCCCCAAATCACCCAAATGCCTAAACCCCCAAAGTGGAAGCCTGCTGTAAGCCCTCATACAACTCCTGACAGTGATCTGAAACATGCCAGGGAGGGGAAGAAAGATAAAAAACATAAGAGTGTTCCAAAGGAACCAATTTTTTATTCCTACTGTGGTATTGAGAATGAAAAGAAAGAAACTAAGGGTACTCTTCCATATGTATGTGACTTTACATACTGCTTGACGTGAACAAGTATCACTCTGGGGCTATTGGGTAGATACTTATTTTTACAGCAGCACAGAACCCATTTTTACAAGTCAATCTGGTGGGCAGGCTTCATGTTCCCAAGGAAAAGTTGAGACCTGTAAAACTTTTGGAACTCATTCACTACATTCAAAAAAAAAAAAATCTCAACCCATAGCACCTTGTGCCTTTACTTGTTTTTCCTCCTCTGGCATACCCCACACATAATTATCATGAGAGAGTAATAGAATTGCCAAGTAGAATTGCAATTATTTTCAAATTAGGTGACAGGAATCTAAAGTTCTGACACGGGAAGGAAAAAAAAAAAAAAGAGGTTAGAGTGGGAGAGAGCCAAAGCATAAGAGACTGTTAAAAACTGAGAACAAACTGAGGGTTGATGGGGGGTGGGAGGGAGGAGAGGGTGGGTGATGGGTATTGAGGAGGGCACCTTTTGGGATGAGCACTGGGTGTTGTATGGAAACCAATTTGACAATAAATTTCATATATATATAAAAAAAAATAAAGTTCTGACATGAAGCCAAACAACAATTCTCACATGGTGGCGAGGGGAAGGTAGACAGTGATTCGCTTCCAGTTCTGGAATCTTTCTGAGGTGTAAACGGAACTTTCTGTGTAGTGCAGACAGCCAATGGTTGGAGGAACACACTCTTCAGTGACGAGATGCCAGTCCCTGCCATTGTTTAGAGAATACTGGAGCTGCACACTGTGGGCGTCGCTGAAGGGCTTGCTACACCCCATGCTCATTTCAAACTGCAAGAAGGTCGAGGCTGACACGTGGAAGTCCCAGGTCTCAGCATAACGAGGTTTTCCTACAAAAAAGGAAGAGTTTAATGGTAGCACATAATTGTTCTCTCTTTGCTTATTTGGCATCTGTGCTTGTAATGAACACTTTCAATAGCAAATGAAAACCATGTCTTATCTGAAGTGACTTTTTATCTCCCAATTAACTGTTGTTATTTGGGTTAGCCTAGACTTGGACATATGGCAGGCTGCTAATTTGAAAAGCGTTACCACCTTGAAGAGTCTTACATCTGCAATTCTGCGAATTATGAAACATGGGAATGTCTTCAGATAGAGATGTTTTGCTCTGCTTTCAAGAAACCTTAGATCACACATGAAGGACAGTTCTAACGCAGGCTGCCACTGAATGCACTGAGTTGTAGTAGAGGTCAATCCAACTCCTTTTGTCCCCAAGGGTCTCCCCCAGCACAGGCAGTTATGTACAAAGTTTTGCATTAGACAGGCTCCTCTTGGGTTTTAGTTCATTTAGTCCTCTAGTTAATTAAATATTCTCCCCTTATCTGGTGAAAATATATACCTATGTTTTCAGTGAATATCAGAGCAGTATCCATAGAGAGACAGTCAATGCCGACTTGACCTCCTTGTATTCGGTACCAGCTGGCTTGCAAATCTATGGAGCCATCAAATTTGTCCTGAAACCCAGTTTGAGAGCTGTCATTCATTCCTATAAGGACATCATCCAAGGCCCACTGGGCTGAATGCTTGCCTGCAATCAGATGAATAAAGGCAGTTAGAGAAGGTTTATTACAGAGCAATATGAATACCTTTATGATTGTGATTTTAAATCATATTGTCTAGAAACTGAAAGCAAATTAAGAAGCATATAGCACAATGCAGCTTTAACTGTGTGTTCTCAATGCTACCAGGAAGGGTGGGGTGAGTAGTAACTTGCCGTGTTGGGGTTGCCACCATCGAAAAGCTGTAGCGGAGGTCTTTGCCTCCCGTGGCAGGTCAATGGAAATGATCTGTGGTTCCAGAAATGACATGAAGTCCAACTCTCGAAGCAAATGCCAGAGTATGCCGTTGTCATTTGAATACTGAACAACAAGCCCTGAGTTAAAAGACATAAATCCAGTTACTTGGACAGCTTTCCCAGAGGCAAAAAAGGCAAGGAACAGTATTTTTTAAATGGCAAGACTGCAGCAGAAACTTCAAATTGCATCTCATAGAATGAGTGCACATTCATCTAACTTCCAAGGAATGAATTAGTAGACCTGAAGGCTCATCAATTCCTTGACAGTTTCTAATGCACCAACTCCCAGGAAATAGAGAGAAAAAAACCCAAAAAACAAAACCATAAGCTTTTTAAAAGACTACTCAGCTCTGTATGAGTGATGAGTAGGTTGGTAAGGGGGTTGTAAAAATCCACTCCAGATCATGCATTTGAATTTTAGATTCTGTCCTGAACATTACCAAGTCTCATATCATTATTATACACTCAGAAGAAATATCTCAATCTCCTCGGCACAAAATCAAGTAGTGTTTTTTTCTGCCGAAGCACAGACAGTAAGTAAGCATGGCCCAATCTGAAATTCTATTCAACAGAAAGATCCTTTTACTGGCACTTCATACTTTGTCAGACTTTAGTTACTGAAGCTGAAATGAAGTCATTTACTAAATAGCAAAGCAGAAAATTCACTCCCCTCCAATGTTAGTTCTGTCTTCCTTTCTGGGTCACCCTTCCCCTGTTCACCCACTCCATCTACCCAACACCCCTTCACCTGTTGCCAAAGTGACATGATTTATGGACCTGCTCATTAAAGTTACGGACGACATGTGCTGCCCCTGTTACCTCTTCTGGAAACTTTTCTATTTTATTTTTAAAAAAAAAATTTTTTTTTCAACGTTTATTTATTTTTGGGACAGAGAGAGACAGAGCATGAACGGGGGAGGGTCAGAGAGAGAGGGAGACACAGAATCGGAAACAGGCTCCAGGCTCTGAGCCATCAGCCCAGAGCCTGACGCGGGGCTCGAACTCACGGACCGCGAGATCGTGACCTGGCTGAAGTCGGACGCTTAACCGACTGCGCCACCCAGGCGCCCCAAACTTTTCTATTTTAAAAGAGGACATGGGGAAAGGGTAAGGTTGGATGCAAAAAAAAAAAAATTGCTAATGATGAAATGGCAGGAATCAACAGGGTATCTATCTATCTATCTATCTATCTATCTATCTATCCATCCGTCTATCCATCCATCCATCTATCCATCTATTGTTATTGATGGAAAGGGTAGATGGCTTTCCTGCATCTATCTAATTGTCTATCCCATAACTGTTCCTAAGACTGCATATTTATAATTATGATGGGGGATACCAAAATACTTTCTGGGTATTCATAGAAATTATGTTTGGTAAAGTTGTATTTGTTATACTAATTTTGTAATACCTTAACCTTTTTGGAAAGCTTTAAAGTTTACTTATTTTGAGAGAGAATGCACACACACATGTGCATGAGTGGGGGAGGGGCAGAGAGAGAGAGAGGGAGAGAGAGAATCCGAGTAGGCTCTGCATCATCAATGCAGAGCCCGATGTGGGGATTGAACCCACGAATTGTGTGAACTGAGACAAAACCAAGAGTCGGACACTTAACGGACTGAGCCACCCAGGAGCCCTAGAAGATTTTAAATCATTAATGGTACATACAATAACTTTTTAATTTCTACATTATTGACTGATAGGAATTTCTTAATCCTTTTATCATGCTGAACAACTAAGAGTTTACTAAAACTAAGTTTCAGGAACTATTAGGATAAAATATAGAACCAGAAGAAAGCCTTTTAAGGCTAATTGATTGCACATGGATTTATTGTCACCACATCTGACAAGGAATGATGCCAGGAACAACAATGACTAATATGCAAAAAATGAGAAATCTCGGGAAAATTAATCTTACCATATTTAAAATAGATATCATCATTTTTAACGAGAGCATAAAAATAGCACAAAGAAGAGGAAATCTTTGGGGAGAGAGCGTGATGTATACAGGTGTAGTTAGATTGGCAGTTAGAGCTTCAGTGGGTGGCTGTAGATGCATGTATTGGAGGAAGAGAGTCAACTAAAGTTCATGAAGAAAATGGCAGGTAGTCTGTTTCTGGTCTTTATTCTAGTTAAGTTGAGGAATGGCTGACAAAACTCTCGCCCCTAACCCTTGATGTTTGCTCAAAATATGTCCTATTGGCTTTTAATGTGATTTTGGGTGAAAGAGCGGACACTTCAAAATTTAGTTTTTCTTGTGGTTATTAATTTGTGTTGACAGGGTTTACATTTAATTAGATGAGAGAGAGAGGGAGAGAGAGAATAATTTAGACAGTCATCTGTCTGAGGGGTGACCTATTCAGAAGGCAGATTACAGTACCAGAAAGGAAGCATCATGAGAATAAAATCTCACTGGCTGGTCCTTTCTAATACCCTCTACTCAACTATGGTCTCAGGACCAGCACCTGTATCAGCTGGGAACAGGCTTTACCTGTGGTGGTTAAAACATGTCCACAAATTCTTTGACACTCTTCCCTTCAAAGAGTGGAGCTTAATTCTCCTTTTCTGTGTGTGTGTGCCATTGGACTTAGTAACTTACATGTAATAAGCAGAATATGGTAGGAATGACAGTGTCTGACTTTTGACACTAGGCCATAAAAAGCATTGGGCTTTCTTCCTTGATCTCTCTCATGGATCTCTTGCTCTGAGGAAAGCTAGCTGACGGGTAATAGGGGACACTCAAACAGCCAAGGGACAGGTTCACACAGTGAGAAACTGAGGCCGCTTGCCAAACAGCCATGTAAATGAGCATCTTGGAAATAGATCCTCCAACCCTGGTTGGGTCTTTAGATGACTGCCCCCCTCCTGGCTTTTATCTTGTATGCAACTTTATGGAAGATCCTGAGCCAGAGCCACACAGCTAAGCTGTTCCTGAATTCCCAACTCACAGAAATGAGAAGATAACTAATGTTTGTTGCTCTAAGCCACTCAGTCTTGGAGAAATTTATACTAACCCAGTTCTGCTGAATCAGAACCTACATTTTGAAGCTTCCTAGAGGATTCAGGTATCAATGAGAAGCATGACTCAAGGGGTCCATATTCCATTTGGTTTCTGCTTACAATCCTTCTCCTCATTTGCTTTTTTAGGAGGGTCACAAGAAAGTCTAGGATTAGGGCCCAATCCCAAAGGACAATAAAGGAGTGCCTTCCAGAGAAGTATGAAAGAATGAAGGAATGCAAGAAAGGGAAACAGCAGTATCTATACTTTATGTAAATTGTTGAGCCCCATTAGCTGTGTCATCTGACACATGGCACATCTGAAAAAAAAAAAACCAAGCCATTTTAGCTCATCTACTGAGTGTTTTCGGCATGTACAACATTTCTCTTTTTAAATTACAACTCCATCTGCGTTCTGCCCAGTCTTATTGAAAATAGCCTAATTTTGATTTTAATTCCAAATATGTAAATTAATGCTTCAGCTTGAGTAAGTAAAAAATCTTTACTTTCATCAACTGGAAGAGATTTGTTCAAGGATTTAGGCAGATTTACATTTTAACAACCTGTTTTCCAGACAAGGCCTAGAAACGCCTGTGGGGTGTCAATTACAAGGCTAGCAATGAGTTTAAGAAAATGGCTCAAGAGCAAATTAAGAAAAGTTGCTTGTTGCTAAAAGGATCTTAAGGGAATCTGCCCTGAGGCAACAGCACTCGTGGTCAGAGGCTAAGTGTAGAGCAGAACTTTCATGTCTATGACAAGCGGATGCTTCCCAGAATACTCTGGTCAGTTCTCCTCTTTAAAGTTCATATACACATAGGGATACGGATCTGTGATTTTCAGAAGAGTCATACACACAATTGCTACACTGTTCCAACCACCAAGTATTTTACAGTAATTTTATTTATTACCAAGATTAAAGAAAATGTTAAAAAGCTCTACCTCTCCAATCAGGAAATAAGGTCTTGAGGACGGGACCCTGTCTTCCTCTGCAGCCCTCAAAGCTCCTGCCTGTGCCCCGGGGACAGAGAACGTGTTCCATAAATAGTCACGTGTTTTGAACTACTTGTTATTTCTGTAGGGCGATCTTGTAAAAATTTACATAAGATTATGTCATTGCCTGGGCTAAGGGCCCTCAGCTGGTGTCCAAGATGCATGGATTCAGACCCCATCTCCTTACCATGGCTAGCAAGGCCCTCTGCACAACAGGACTTCTGCCCCTCATCTCCAGGAGTTCCAAGCCACACTAGCCTCCTTCCTTCCTTCCTTCCTTCCTTCCTTCCTTCCTTCCTTCCTTCCTTCCTTCCTTCCTTCCTTCCTTCATCTCTTTCTCCCTCCCTCCCTCCCTCCCTTTCTTTCTTCCTCTTAAACTGTTTTTTTAATGTTTTATTTATTTTTGACAGAGCGTGCACAAGTGGGGGAGGGGTAGAGGGGGGGGGACAGAGGATCTGAAGCGAGCTCTGTGCTGACAGCAGGGAGCCCAACGTGGGCTCGAACTCATGAACCATGAGATTATGACCTGAGCCGAAATCGGATGTTCAACTGAGACACCCAGTCACCCCCACACTAGCCTTCTTTCTGTTCTCCAACATAAGAATTCTTTTCTACTGGCCTTTGCTGTTTCTTCTGACTTGGAAAACTTGCCCTGAGCTCATCCTGTGCTGCCTCCTTTTCATCCTTTAGATTTCAGTTTAAATGTCACTTCCTCAGTGAGCCCCCTCCCAGATCACTCTATCTAAATCAAATCTCCCCATCAACAACTGGCCATCTCTTCAGGTGATTTATTTCTGTCCAGCCTGTCAATTTAACATCTTGCTTATTTCTTTTCTTTATTGTCTATTTTCTGATTCTTCTCACTAAAATGGAAGTGTCCCTATGGACGGGGCTTTTGTCTGCTCTGGTCAGGGCTTCTTCCGCTTCTGGCACTTGGTGGTTTGGACTTGGGGTCCCCTTCACCACACTGTCTCTTTCTCTCTGCCACATGGTTGGCAACACCTAGAATCTACCCAGCAGAAGCTTGTCCTGCATGTTGGAATGAGGACCTCAGATGAGCCTCAATGAAAATGTAGCACTAAGGAGAAATCTTACTGTTTTAACCCACTGAGATTTAAAGGGTTGTTCCTTATTGCACCATAACCTAGCATATCTTGAATAACGTGTCACATGATTGGAGACACTGTATCCACAGCCTAGAATGGACGTGGCTTAGAGCAGATTCTTGAATAAATCTTTGTTGAAGAGATTAGGGAATGCAAAATGGTCTGTAAAACGTTCTAAACTTTTAAAGAAACTTTTACCTCTACAGAAACTTTTACAGAAGCATCTACAGATGTTTCAGTAAATATACAATCTGGATAATTACTAGACTAAAAGTACTGAGATACTCAGAAAACGTCATGAAACATCTCAGTTAGTGGTGACATGGCCAAGGACATTTAGGATTGACCATTAGAGCTATCACTAGCTCCATGGACTCACAGGTACAGTTTAAGCCAATATGTTTTTTATTTTACTTTTTTTTTTTTAACATTTATTCATTTTTGAGAGACAGAGAGAGACAGAGCATGAGTGGGAAAGGGGCAGAGAGAGAAGGAGACACAGAATCCGAAGCAGGCTCCAGGCTCCAAGCTGTCAGCACAGAGCCCAATGCAGGGCTCGAACTCACAAACCATGAGATCATGACCTGAGCCGAAGTCAGATGCTCAACCGACTGAGCCACCCAGGTGCCCCTAAGCCAATATGTCTTATACAGTCATGCCTGAGATAATAAACTTTCATACTACAAAACTCTTTATGTGCCTTTCATGAGATCAAGGTTTGTAGGAGGACCCTTCTGAGAAGCCCACAGATTTTGTATTAGGGAAACTCATATTTGGGTTCCTTAAGGATCCCATCCTACTCGCAGAGCTCCTGGAGGCCACTTATATATGTTACGGGCCTTTTGCATTTTTTTCAGAACTGAACCACTGAGGCAGGAGATGGTACGGATGCCTAGAGAAGTGGAGTTCTGGGCAAGGAGAGAAGCAGTGTGCAGGAGGTTAAGACATCCATTCTGGAATGTGCATCAGTGGTTTGAATCCCTGCTCATTCACTTACTGACTGCATGATCTTGGGTAAGTTGCTTGACCTGCTTGTGTCTCAGTTTCTCTATCTGTAAAACTGGACTAACAGTACCTATGGCAAAGAGGTATGACGGAGATTAAATGAATTAACAGATAAAACACTTGGAATAGTGCCTTGCATATATCAGGTGCTCAGGAAAAGTTAATGTTTATCCTTACCAAGAACTGCTCCTTCTACCAAAGTATGCTAGTACCCCCAGAATGTTTATGGCCATGGCCAGGGTCTGATCTGCATTCAGTAAATAACACCCTATGCAAAAACTTCTAGCCCCGCACTAAATGTAAAAGTCTCTTTTTCTTCCTATTGAAAGTTATAAAGGAATTGCATTCCTTAAAACAAATAGACTCTGATAGGATCCATGAGCTTTTCAGGCTTAAGGATCTAGATGAGGAACCTAAGACATCATGGCTCCATGCAGCTACTCATTTAATGATGGAAAAGAGAAGAGAAAGAGTCTCAGTTTGCAAAATCCTGGCCAAACTTTGGGAAGAAAAAACACTAATGTGCCAATACTAACTATAATTTCTATAGAAATATAGCAACTTACCTTCATTTCTAGCTCTTGGTTTGATGCAGGTAATCCCTGAAGTTTTGCTTCCAATTTGTATATAAAACTGAACGAGTCTGGTGAAAAAAACCCCAAAAACCCAAACTTCAGTTTATTCATAAATAGGTAAGTTCAGAAGAGATTTAACCTTCTGTGTTTTGACATAGAAAATTTAAAAAAAAATTCTGTAATTCTGAAATGTTACTTTTAAACACAAAGGGCATATGAAAATCAGAAGCTGCATAGATTATGTAGCAAGTTAATTCTATAAGCATTTTAAAAAGTTTCCTAACAACCATTAATTTTATTCTGCAACAATGATTTAAACAAAAGGAAACAGTTGAACTTTACTTCATTGTGACAGTCTGGCATAATTTAGTGAAATCACTGAAATGGTCATTCCTTAGATTGAGATCATACTATTCTTGGAAATTCAGGATGAAGAAAAAACTAACATTAAGAAGCCAAATGCTGCATTAGTTTAAGGCCACATAATTACTTATACTGCCGACTTAGACTTGGATGGTTTAATTTTTCACAGCTGACACTCACTCAGTGTGATGTAAATTAGCCCTCCATCCATAGTAAACCAACAGAGAAGGCCTACCTGACAGGAGCCCACTGTGACAGGAAAGGGAATGAGACTGAAGGCAGAAAAAACGTGACATAGAACCCCAGATTTTAGTGAGGACAAGGCCTATAAGCTTAAAATATTTCTTCTGCTTCCCTTCTTCTGATTCTCAAATAATTTAATTTATAGTAATACAAAAAGCACAGTTTTATTTTAGGTGTGCTACTATTTCATTTGACCTTAAAACTAAGCAGTTCTTTATTTTACCAGTAGGTGTCAGTATAGGTATTTTAAATTTCAGGAGCAGTTTTTATTTTTATTTTATTATTATTATTAGTATTTTTAGAGGGCTCCACACCCAATATGGGGCTTGACCTCACAACCTGAGATCAAGAGTCGGATGCTCTACCAACTGAGCCGGTCAGGTGCCCCTGGGACAGTTTTTAATAAGTGAATACAAATACACTTCGATAAACAGAATGTATCATTTTCAGACACAAAATTTAAAGTTGAAAAAAAATCCTTGTTTCACCTGGCATATATGAAAATAATATCAAATAGTCTTCATAGTAACGATGAACTTTAGACAACCAAGCTGACATACATTAGACACACAGACTTTGGTGATGTCTGTAGGCTGGTTAATGAATTGTGGTATACATTTTGCAGAAACTATTTTATTATGGAGTTGAAGTTATACTTCATTTTTAAATATCAAAATATATAGAGAGAAACCTTATTATGTAAGTCCTCAATAGGATAACAGATGTTTTAGGTTTGACCACAAGGCATGGTGAATCTTCATGGAGAAGTGTACCAATAAACTATTCACCTGATACTCCTGGTGTCCAGAGGGACAGTCCTTGCTTCCCTTTTCCCGGGGCCATTGAAGTAGAGAGATCTGCCATCATTCAGTGTTCCACAGCCAGTTCCAACCTGGCCTCCAGTTATCTTATACCACAGAGGGCTGAGCTTCCCCTCAAACCTATCGAACATCTCACTGTGATTAGGGACATTAGACACACAGGTTCCTTGTGCAGCTTCCAAGAAAACAAATACACAGGAGAGAGGCTTTGTTGAAATCATGAAACATTAGAAGGTACATTCAGAGCCCGGGCTAAAGAAGCATTCCCACAGGTGTTAGGGGAAAGAAGCCACATGGGAATCTGTATCTCACAATTGTCTGTCTGAAGTACAGCCATCACTACTATCATTACAAAACACTATTCCACCTCTATCATTTTTTATTCCTTAGTAGAGAGACACTGGGAACCACACATTTCCAGGGTTCTTGCTACTCAGAGGAGTTGTGCAAACTGGCAGATAGATTTTGTCCACAATAAAATGTGTTCCTTTGCTGTCCTTCTATCAGAGGATCAATAAGGAGAGTTAATCTCAGATTAAAAAAAACACACCCTTGAAACCAGGAGTGGCTGGGCACTCCACAGAAGGCCTGCAACAACATATGTTCATCTTTGGCCATGCGCCAGAAGAAGGGCAGAGCACTGAAAATCTGGGAGGAATCCTTTTGAAGTGGCCTCCAGGAAAAACTCTACAAAAAGACTTTTGAAGCTTGTAACATTTTCTCCAATTTTACTCTTTAATCTCAGCTCCCTTTTTATTTTTCCTTGTAGCAACAGCCAACGGTGACCATGGTCAGAAATATTTCTCTTGTAAAGTCCTCTTTTGGCAGCCCTGGATTTATCATTTCTTACACTGATTTTTACTTTGCATGTATAAAATTACATGCCGTATAAAAAGCAACGTAAAGAACACAGAGAGCCCCTTGCAGCCAAGTGGTCAAGGAAGAGCTTAGGTTTGAGTTCTAGAGAATGACTTGCTAGAGTTTGAAGCCTAGCCACAGCAATTCCTAGCTGGGTGACCTCGGGAGAGACACTAAGCCTCTCTGTCTTGGTTTCCTCAAATATAAACAAGGACAATAATAGTATGTACAATGGCATAGGGTTTTTGTTAGAATTCAGTGAGATGAAATGAAAAGCACTTACTATAGTGCCTCATAAAGCAGAGCCTAAAGCAATGTTAACTACTATCAGTTTACTAATAAATAAATCTCCTTTAGGGAGTGAAATTGGCATTACCATGGTTTTTTTCCTTAGGCAGCTCAAAACTACAGAATATCTTAGCACTTCAAGGACCTGGGTGGCAAATTCCTACAATTAGGACTTAAAGAAGAATCATCTCAGAATCTGTTTCCTTGGAAGAAGTAACATGGCATACAGTAACCAGGGATTAATATTTTACAAACAAACCACCAGATGCATGTCTGTGGCCTTACCGGTGTAGCCCAGGTCACAGAAACACACCCCTGAAACACAGTCCCCATGGCCACTGCAGTAGCTGGGACAAGGCTCGGATATGTACACTCCATCCAAACCAAAGGGAGGCACGTTCTTCTGTGAGCTGCTCTCCTGAATCCATCGGAATCTGGTTTTACTGTCAGGAAAAAACAACACATGTGTTTCTTGTACCAACATTGCGTACAAAAGCACTGAAATACAGAGCGGTTCAGAAAAATTAAAAAAAGATTAATGTTTATTTGAAAGTCATGTCTTCTTGATTGGACACTTGACCTTCATAATAAGGTGTCTCTCTCACAGCTTTCTCAGCCTATTTTTCTTCTTCAGCCTGTTTTCTTTCTCAGCCTGTTTATTTCTTCTTCAGCCTAAATGTTTCAATACCAGGAGGATTATCAGGTACAGAAGATTTTTGATGGCCAGAAATGTAATATAGGTTTTTACTTGTATATTTTCCATCTCATACTCTTTTAGTAACAGAAACCAGAAAGGTATTCCTTTCACTTAATTAGTATTTCTCCCTTCCATTGCACTAATTTTATGGGTATTTTCAAAAGAGGCCATTTAGGAATTTTTGAGACCATCAAATAGAATGCTCTTTGTTAAGACATATAAGGGGGACTCTAGCTATTTGCCACTGATGTGATTCTGACAGGAAAGAGTTAAGTTCATACTAACAATGCTACTCCTACCTGTTGGCTCCCTCTTCATCTCTCAACTTCAAATCTCTAAGACACTCATTCTGTGGACTCTTAGCAACCAGCTGGGCTGCCAGTGACCACTGGTTTCTGCCAATGAACAAAAGAGAGACCTGGTTCCAGTGCTTCAAAATCCTGGAACACCAGTGGGCTGGGCTGTTGCCCAGTGCTTCCTCCTCCACAACATTCTGGATACTGCCAAATGAACACTTGTCCCAGTTGCTTCCCAGCCTTTGCAATCCCTTCAGGACATCTCTCTTTTCAAATATATGGAAACCCATCCACATCTATAATATCACACCAGGAAAACACCTCTTCCTTCTCAGTTCTACTGACATCAGAGAAGGAAGATGGATTAGGTTACCCGGAGTCCAATTAATTTTGCTGCCAATATTTATAGACTTGTGAGTGAATCCAGTTTCTTAGTAAATAAGGGTAAAGAATCTTAAAGATTAATGAAGATTGTCAAGGATAACTATAGACAAAGTTGGTTCCTTGTCCTCTCCACTATTGTGGAAATAATACAGTAGTGTCAGAATTCATTTCTTTCTAGCTCTTCATAGCTTTGATTATTTGGCAACACAGAACCATCAACCTGGATTTTTTTCTTCATTATTTTAAGTTACCTACTCTTGGCAAATCCGCAGTATGTAACCAAAAATGGAGTTTACTAGGTAAGTGTTCAGAGATTAATCACCTATTACTGCAAGTCTTAGCACACATTCTTCAGTGTGTTAAGAGGTAGGTAAACATCTTTTATTTCCTTTGAAGCTAATTCAAAATATGTTGGTTTTATTTTTTAAGACAAAAGACAAAGCAAAAAAAAAAAAAAAAAAAAGAGAAAGAAGGAGAAAAAAGAAAATACAGTGGTGGTGTCATGGACCTGGGGAAAATTCCTCCGTTTGGGGTTGTAATGTTATTTAGGTTGTGCAGATGTTTTTCCTCTCAAAGGAAGTAAATGGAATTAATGATCAGCAGCTTTTGCCAATTGCTGCCTTTAAGGAAAATGGCAAGGCTCCTGTGCTCCTCTCAAAAGACAGGTGTATCTTTTGATAAAAAGGAAAACATGCCAATTCTCCGATACAAGTCCTCTTTGATTAAAAGTCATTCTTATCTCTTCCTTTTCTGTTTCTATAATAGAGAGAAACAATAGATGCACAACTTCTATCCCATGGAAAGTAAGAAAGAGGTAAGAACAAGTTTCCTCTACTCTAAGTCCTCCTATTTGGGCAAGATCAGGGCATCTCTATTGACTGCCCTACTTCATGGAAGAAGCAGGCTCAGGTTGAGGCCCAGAAGCATTTAGAAGGTTGAAGATTCCCACTGTTGGGTAAATCTAGATGCTTGGGTAATTTGATAATGAATGAAGGGCAAGTGAAACACTTTCACCCATCTGTTTCTTGGGAGTCCCTATTATTTTCATAACAATAAGAGAACGAGGGTCTGGTCTGGCCAGAGAGAGGAGGCACCCCTAGGTCTAAGACTCCTATTGACCCAAGAAGCAGAGTGCACTGTTAGATATTTGAGAAGGTACAAGACCTCAGGAGCTTAGAATTAAGGAATCCATATTTAAATAAAGAAAAAACAAAACAAAACAAAATGATGAATTATTTGGTTAATAGGGTGAGTCCAGGACATGATGAATCATAGCTAAGAGTCCTAGCTGGGAGCCCATATTTCAAAGAAATAGGGCAAGACATTGTACCTCTTTTCCTTCTCTTTATCTTTGCTGGATGGCTTTTAGTTGGCAGGTGTAAACCAAAGCAAGAAAGCTTTCACCATTCACGACATCAGCCAAGTTTTGCTTCATTTAAATTTTTCCAAGTTGTGCCTGGTTCCCGATGCCTACTGCTGCTCTGTCCTACTCTCCACTGCACAGTCTTGGAACTGAGCACGAGAAATTAGCAACCTCAGGGTTGCTGGAATAAAAAGAAGGACTACTAAGAAATTAACTAAATAACTGTCGTCATGGGGGTGCCTGGGTGGCTCAGTCAGTTAAGCGTCCGACTTTGGCTCGGGCCACGATCTCATGGCTTGTGGGTTCCAGCCCTGCATCAGGCTCTGTGCTGACAGCTCAGAGCCTGAAGCCTCCTTCAGATCCTGTGTCTCCTTCTCTCTCTGCTCTTCCCCTGCTCATTCTCTGTTGCTCTCTGTCTCTCAAACCAGAATAAACGTTTTAAAAACAAAAAAACTGTCATCATGGAGAGACCATCAGAAGAAGGAAAGAAAGAAATAGGCCAAAGTGAGGTGGCTGTTTCATTTCTTCTCTGAAGAAATAGGTGGTTTCTGACAGTTAAAAGTTATCTTGTCTGTTTCTTGAAATGCCTTCTAATTCTTTGCCTAAGAGCTGTTTTCTTATAATAGGATACTTGTTCATCAAACTGTTTCTGAATCTTTGCTTGAAAACCTCTTCTTATACCAGCAAAAATCTACCATTCCTGGGATCCCATATGCTTCTACCATGTTATAAGAGATTTGGTATGCAGAGAATTTTTTAAGTTAGTTAATTTATTTATTTATTTATTCATTCATTCATTCAGACAGAGCCAGAGAAAGGCAGAGAGAGGGAGAGAGAGAGAATCCTAAGCTGGCTTTGCGCAATCAGCATGGAGGCCAATGTGGGGCTCATACTCATGAACCATGAGATCATGATATAAGCTGAAATCAAGAGTCAGCTGCTTAACCGACTGACCCACTCAGGTGTCCCAGGAATTTCTTGATGTGGCACCATGAATTCATCCCTCTCTCTACGTTAGGATATTCACTGCTCACTATTGGAATGGCTTTGTCAACTGAAGACTGGATAACTTTCATCCTTGGACTAGTTCTTCTCTGGGTACTGATACTACTCATATGAATATTATGGTGGAACAATGGAGAAGGTTGGTCAAAGACAAAGTATTATGCTGTCCACCTACAGAATAAATTTCCAATTGAATTTATTGCAGGAACCAGAACAAGACTGTTACCCATTCTTGTATGCAGAACCAGACCACAAGTATCTTACTTTTATTTACTCTTCTTAAATATGAAATAAATTATAGTTTTAAAGCTATAGCTACAACAACAACAACAAAAAGAAGCAGGCCAAAGTTAAGCTAATAAGCATGTCTAGATTCCACATAGTTTATCTTTTTTAAAGTAGTGGAGACATAGTCTTGAAATTATTCATGCTATTAATGTGTGTGTGCACATGTGGGAATGAGCTATCCGTGCCTTTTCAGGGAGACACAGCAGAATGCAGAATAATGATTTTTCTGAACAGCATGGAATTTATTTTGGAAAACAGTTTATTTTTTTTAAATTGTTTTTAATGTTTATTTATTTTTGAGAGACAGAGTGAGAGCGGGGGAGAGGTAGAGAGAGAGGGAGACACAGAATCCGAAGCAGCTCCAGGCTCCAAGCTGTCAGCACAGAGCCCGATGCGGGGCTCGAACTCAATGAACCGTGAGATCATGACCTGAGCTGAAGTCAGACACTTAACTGAGTGAGCCACCCAGGCGCCCCTGGAAAATATATTTTAAAAAGGGAGGCATCTTCATTGTAGCTAATCACCTACTGTTGGTCCTTATTTCTCATTCAATATCCATTCATTCAACCGGCATTTACCAAGTGCCTCCAATATGCCAGACATAGTGCTAGGGTTATGTATACAATGGGAAACAAAAACCCAACAAGGTTCCTGCCATCATGCAGCCCATAGTCAAATGAGGAAATACCTCAATGGAACCCTAAATAAAGTAATGTAAATGTGCAATGCTGATTACTACTACTATTGAGAAGGACATAGAGCTAGAAAAGCATCTTTGATCTGATAGTCAGGAAGGTCTGGGAAGGATTGGAGGACATGATGATTGAGGAAATGACAGAGTTCAGTTTTTTTTTAAATTTTTTTTAACATTTATTTATTTTTGAGAGACAGAGAGAGACAGAGCATGAGTGGTGGAGGGGCAGAGAGAGAGAGAAGGAGACACAGAATCTGAAGCAGGCTGCAGGCTCTCAGCAAGCTGTCAGCACAGAGCCTGATGCGGGGCTTGAACCCACAAACTGTGAGATCATGACCTGAGCCGAAGTCGGATGCTCAACCGACTGAACCACCCAGGCGCCCCTGACACAGTTCAGTTTTTATGTCACTTTACTAGAAATAAACCATACTGTGGTTTGACCATTCAAATCTTGAACAAAACCTTCCAGAGGTTTTGCTTTCCCAGATAAGGAAACAGAAGACTCTATCTCTGTCTTCTTTCCCAATTACTTTTGTTCAGAGGATGCCTGGGTGAACAGGAGAATCAATTTCTATACCACCTTCTTCCGCCACCACATTTCAGATGTACATCAGCCTTTCAAACCAAGAAGCTTCCTGTGCATCTGCTGGTCATGTGCAGAGGTTCACAGGTGATGGTGACAGTGGAGGAGACATTCTGCAGAATAGTAGGCAATTGTGTTTCTGGCACCTCTTCCCGCCCTCAAAATATTAACATTTTGCATTCTGCATAGGGAACCTACAGAAGGCTGCATGACATGACAGACTGTATGGTTGGGGACACTGCCGTGGGTCAGGGATATACCGGCATGTAGCTACTGTCACCAACATGCCTCCTTTGTAGGCAAGAACCAAGAGAATGAATATGAAGACAAAATGCTCCTTTGAGAAAATCAGGTTACGATTATTTGTGAAAGAGCAATGTTCTAGTAACTATTATAAGCATGTTGCCTCGTGGCAAAATAGCTCCCAATTTTAACAATTTTCACACTTCAAATTCTCAGCTTTCCAACACTGCATTTGGAGACAGCAGAGTTTAACATATTGCAGAAGAAACAACAGCTCTTAAAGTGGAAATATATTTACTATTCTTCAGTAGAGAGCTCTTTGTCACCAACATGCCATCAACCAGCAAGCTGGATGGTATTCAAATTAGCCAGGAAGCTGGACTCTAATGAAGAATATTTCTTCTTCCAACAGCTGAGGTCCAAAAAAAATACTGGTATGTTGGGAGCTTCAAAATATTGGCTCACTTTGTGATATTGAGGAAAACCTTCTTTTATTTCTCATATGTGGCTTTACCACTGCTTTCATAGTGATGTCTTACAACACCTGGATATGCTTGCTAGTCACTGCAGCAAATATACACCACTCGGTGTTCCCCAGCTTCACAGCATGCTACACTATATATTTGGAAGAGCTGTGGTTGAGCCAATGTTTCAGAAAAGGATAGCTGGGGAGGGGAGGAGGCAGGCAGCTGGTAGTGAGGACTACAGGGCTACACTGTTACATGCCCAACTTCTGAAGGGCAGAAAGCAGGATGAGATGGCTATTAAGATACAAACACAGATAAATTTTCATGTCAAAGGAAAGATACCTCAGAGGTTGAAGCCTACAGGGTAGAACCAACAGCTGAGAAGAACAATAGATTAAGGAATGACTCCTAAGGAACAGAACTTAATCAAGGCCACTTTCTTGTCCTAGACCTTGCTTATGGAGGAGGGAGTCCTAATAACAAGTATCTTGCTGGATTTCAGAATTCCTATTGGCCAGTGGCTGCTATGTGATTCCCATTCCTTCCTTATGATTATTATTATTTTTTTGAGTGGAAGTGTCTATTGTAGTTATCCTGTCAGTGTCTCGCCATTGTATGTTGGATGCTGATAACTGTCTTTTTAGTTCACAGGTCTCTAGATCGAGAGGAGCCATTTACGGGGATCCATGGCCATACCCTGACCTGATAGAGATCACAAGATCAGCAACTAGTGACTGATACTGTGACGGAATGACATTTGGGGAGTCTTGGGAAGAGAGTGAATACATTTGGCTGTTGGAAGAGATGTGAGTCACTGGGACTAGTAACACACTATGGAATGTTACAATAACACCCCCAATGAATCACACTTCCTTGTGTACATGTTCCTCTATAAAGTGACTTTTCTGCACTTGCTATCAGAAAGAGGAGTCTGTTTTCCCACGTTCTGAATCTAGACTGGCCTTGTAACTTGCGCTGATCAATTGGATGTGGCAAATAAGATAGTCCTGCAGTTTTTACTTTCGTTCTCTTGGAAGTCTGGAACCACCTAACTGTAAAAAACACTGGGATGAAGACAACATAGAGAGAAAGGTCTTGCTGAGCCCAAACACTAACCAACTCACCAATCAAATGCAGCTACATGATGGAGCCCAGAGAGAGCAGCAGAACAACCCAGATAATCCTACAAAACCATGAGGAAGTAAACATTGTTGCTTTAAGCTATTAAGTTTTGGAGAGAGAGGTTAACAGATAACTGTACATATATTATCTTAGGCTATACTCAAGAATATAAACAAGGAGTAGGATGGTTTTTTTAAGAAAGTAATGTATGGGGCGCCTGGGTGGCTCAGTCGGTTAAGCTCCCGACTTCGGCTCAGGTCATGATCTGACAGCTTGTGAGTTCAAGCCCCATGCTGACAGCTCAGAGCCTGGAGGCTGCTTCAGATTCTGTGTCCCCCTCTCTCTACTTCTCCTCTGCTCATGCTCTGTCTCTCTCTGTCTCAAAAATAAACAAACATAAAAAAATTTTTTTTTTTTAAATAAGAAAGTAATGTATCCATGCATCCTTGACTCCTTTTTCCTTCTACTGGTTAAGAGATGACAAGATCTAGAACAGCTGCCTTGGATCTGGAGATGAGACTCTTGTGCTCAGAGTGGCAGAACCACCCTGTCAGCTTTGAACTGATCACCTTTGGACTGCTATATGAGAAAGAATGGACTTCTACCTTGTTTAAGCCTTGTAAAGCATTTGTATTTGTTCTGTTACAGTAGCTGGGCCTGTAGCCTAACTAAAACAGAATGTAAGTCAAATTCTTAAATTTTGCTGAAGAAGGCCAACTCATCAACTTTGTTACCTATACATCAAATCTTCTCTCTTTAATATACTACAAAGAACACTGGCATAAAGGCAAAAAAATTATTAGTTGACTTAGATACACTGACTGAAAAACTTTCTTGGGAAAGTTGGTTTAAAGATTACGCTTCAAAGTTTAAGAGATTAACCCAGAAACTTGTACATCCTTGACTAAAATTGTTTCCCTACCTAGGAAGATTGTCTACCAAAGTCTGTGGTGTAATTTTTTAAGATGCATACCTAAGTACTGACGGAGGCAGAAGAACATAACCAGCTTCTCTAGCTAGATGAGGAACAATAAGTTTGGTAATCAATTAGGTGAAAGTTGTCACAGACAGAATGGTCTCCAAGAACTTTATGAATAGACCACTCCTATCGACTGCTATGCTTTTACCACTGTTATCAGTCTGGAGCAGGTAAGCTATGTTGTGGTGACCAACAATCCCCAATCTCAGTGGCTTAACTCAACAAAAGTTATTTCTTGCTTCTGCTGTATGCCCAGTGTAGGCTGGCAAGGAAGTCTGCTTGTTGTAGACATTAAGGGACCCAGACTGATGTAAACTACATCTCAAAACATGCTTTCATAAAGCATAGAACATGACAAAATCCACATGGGCTCTTAAAAACCACACATTTGATTTCCATTCACATTTTATTAGACCACATCAAACTTTTAAAGATGCGGGGAAAATATAATCCTACCATATCCTAGGAAGGAAGCAAGCAAGCTGGAAATATTGCTGAATGGCACTAATGAATATTCCAAGTGTATATGAAGTCACAACCAGAAAGCTATACGAGTAGATAGATGTATATCATCTCAGCTCTGCAGAAATGCCTTGACTTAGTCACGATTTAATGCTACATCCTGGGATTCAATTAAGAAGTGTCTGCTTGAAGAATGTTTATCTTTCATAAAATGATAGAGTTAAAAATACTGATATCTACTTTACCTGGCATAAGGATACATATACATGCTATAAATCTATTTTAGAATACTAAGCATGGAAAAAATGTTATCCTTTTCTTAAAAATCAGAATGAATTTTTTCTTTTTATACAAACATGAGAACTAAATGACTATATATTTTTCCCCTTTGTCCTAGCTGCCAGAAAACTAAGAGTTAAATTTATTGCCCTATTAATGAAACTAATTCCTTCAAGTTCTTTTTAAAGTTTTTTTTTTTTTAACGTTTTATTTTTATTATTTTTGGGACAGAGAGAGACAGAGCATGAATGGGGAGGGGCAGAGAGAGGGAGACACAGAATCGGAAACAGGCTCCAGGCTCCGAGCCATCAGCCCAGAGTCCGACGCGGGGCTCGAACTCACGGACCGCGAGATCGTGACCTGGCTGAAGTCGGACGCTTAACCGACTGCGCCACCCAGGCGCCCCGTAATTCCTTCAAGTTCTTTTAATCCATTTATCTCATTTCTCTGTCAACTGATATTTAATCTTTATATTATTTTTATAGTTATTTAAAGGAATTTTTAAAAATCTTTTTTAATATGTATTTATTTTTGAGAGAGACAGAGAGACAGTGTGTGATCAGGGGAAGGGAAGAGAGAGAGATACACAGAATCCGAAGCAGGCTCCAGGCTCTGAGCTGTCAGCACAGAGCCTGACACAGGGCTCGAACTCACGGACCATGAGATCATGACCTGAGCTGAAGCAGGATGCTTAACTGACTGAGCCACCCAGGAGTCCCTAAAGGGATCTTTTATATTACAAGATATCTCAAATTGCCCACACAGGTAGGTATTAAATTACCAAAAATCTATATAAAGTCAAAGTCTGATATAATAATGCCTTATGACTCCCTTGGACTTTAAACATCTTTTGTTCACTGCTGTCCCACTGCCCAGAATGGTGCTCAATAAATATTTGTTGGATAAATGAATGAATGAATGAATGAATGAATGAATGAATGAGTAAATCTGTTTCACAAGCATGCATGGGTGCATGTGCACCTCAACACACACCTGGGCTTTGGGAACTTTGCCCCAGGGCTCTTTTCCTTATTTTGTGAACAGATATGGCTAGACTATATGAATTCTTGTGGGTTATTGAAATGATGATATTGAGATAAATATATGCTTCCAAGAAATAATGCCTAGGGCACATAATAAGAATGGTCACTGTACCTGGATGCAAGAGACCTGGGAATAACAATGGTGATTCTCGTCCATTCCTCAAAGTCCCCTGTGTGATACACGGTGGGCTCACTTAGTTCTCGGGAGTTTCCTTCACATCCTTTGCCCACAGACGCTGGGTAACAGCCTTCTTTCACCAGAAACCAGGACATTCCAGCATCATGAGAATACTGAAGAAGAACTGGAGCAGCACTGCTGAATTGATTGGCACATCCTATGTTTAGCTGTCCAAAGGAAAGACAGAATTATAAAAGGTCTTCATTTCAAGTTATCATTTAATACATTAGGTGCTGCAGCAGCCAGGGCCCTTTCTACTGAGTCTGTCTTTTATTGACAATGATAAGACATTCAGGTCAATTCCAAACAAGACCCTTCTGTAGGTTCTAGAAATCTTTAGGTGAGCAATGGGCGTTTTTTAAGAAAAGCTGGACCAGTTGCCATTTTGTGGATTTCTTGGGATTATAGGCAGGAAAACAGAAGGATAGTATCTCTGAGGTTGGAGCCATAGACAAAATCATGGAAGCCAAGAAATGGTTTTCTTCTCTGATCCCAGGCCTATATAAACAGAGGGAAGCAGAAGATAAAGAGCTATCCTCCTCAGGACATGAAGGTTACCTGAAGTGAGTGCCATCCTTCTGCTTTCAGTGGAACAAACATCTTTACTCCATTTTCTTGCCAAAGCTCAGTAAGAAATCATTGCTAACTTAGATGAAAAGAGCTAAGTTTTTGCCACTGCATCAAATAAGCAAAAATAATGTAGAAATAAAACCGTTACTGTCCTGTGCACTCATATAGAGGAATGTCATCACAGGATTAATAGCATTTTAAAAAAAAGAAAAATAAATAAAGCAACTTAAATCCCAATGCCCTAGCATGGGTATTTTTTTTTTCCTGTTTTCTCTTCTAATCTTTATAAAGAGGCATACATTTTGGTTATTGTTGAAGTCATCACACTTCCTAAACTTTCCTTTTGTGGGGCACCTCAGGTAAGCAACCAACTTCAGCTCAGGTCATGATCTCGTGGTTCGTGGGGTAGAGCCCTGTGTGGGCCTCTGTGCTGATAGCTTGGAGCCTGGAACCTATTTCAGATTCTGTGTCTTCCTCTCTCTCTGCTCCTCCCCCACTCATGCTCTGTCTCTCTCTCAAAAATAAACATTAAATAAATAAATAAATAAAACTTTCCTTTTACTTTCTATTTAACATATTGTTTTATTATTATATGCAGCATTGCAAAGAATATATGTTTGTTCTTTAGTTGATCTGTTATCACCAGATAAATTCCTATAAATAGTATTACTGAATCAAAATGCAGAAACACTTTAAATTTTTTTATTTGTATGTGTTCATTTTTAATCAGCTGGGTTCAAATGAATCAGTTTTACCACAGCTCTGAATGTTATTTAGGTTTAAAACAGTTTCTTTCTAAATTAGTATATGTACAAATAATTTTATTACTGTTTTAGTTTATATTTTTTGGTAATTATAAATGTCAATCTCTTTTCTTGATATTTATTTGGTTATATGCCATCTTTTTTTCATTTGTTTTAATTTTTAATTTTTTTATTAAAAAATTTTTAAACATTTATTTCCTTTTGAGAGACAGAGAGAGATAGAGCATGAGCAGGGGAGGGATGGAGAGAGAGGGAGACACAGAATCCGAAGCAGGCTCCAGGCTCTGAGCTGTCAGCACAGAGCCCAATGCAGGGCTTGAACCCACGAACCGAGAGATCATGATGTGAGCTGAAGTCAGACACTTAAATGACTGAGCCACCCGGGTGCCCCTGCCATCTTTTTTTTTAAGTTTATTTATTTATTTTGAGAGAGAGAGGGAGAGAAAGTGAGAGTGAGGAGGGGCAGAGAGAGATGGAGAGAGAATCCTGAGCAGGGCTTAAACTCATAAACCATGAGATCATGACCTAAGCCAAAATCAAGAGTTAGACGCTTACCAACTGAGCCAACCAGGCGCCCCTATTTAATTACATACCATCTTACATGAATGATCTATTCATATCTTATTTAGGTTGTTGGTGGGAGCCACCATAGAGCTTTAATGTATAAGCCTAGAGATAAGAATAGTCAAACTGTATAAAAAAAACTGAAGTAAGCACTCAAAGGAACATGATCATGACTGAAGAATAAAGGATGAAGAAAAGGTAGGGTCACAGGCATAATACTGGTCCAGACATCAAGAGGTCAACCAGTTCATACTTGTGACTATTGGTAGTTGGATCCAGTCTTTCAAAAGAAGATTCTATATTTTCCTTATTCCCATACTCACAGCTAGAAAGCATCTCTCAGAAGACTTTATAATTGGGCTAGTAGGAATTTTATTGTGATACATTTATCCAAGTTTATATAATTCAATGTCAATAATATAAGCAAAGACTTGACAATCTCAAATGCATGATTAAACTCTTTTAGCACAAATTCCTTTCGTTGCGCATTAGTAAGCATTAGCTTTTGGTTGGTAAGAGTTGATGGTAATTACAAAGGGCACACACAGTTAGCTTTTCATTATGGCCATCATTGTTTCTAAAGTAGGAAAGTTGACGGCACTTTCAGGCCTGACAAGTCTATGCCTTTTTAAATTGACCATTTAGTCTGCTTCTTAACTGTTAATGTTTTCTAGCATTCAATTCTTGGCTTTCTTATCTTTGTACTCTATACATGCTCCTTAATAAGTCGTTCACATCATAATTTCAAATTCCTTCTAAATACCTACAACTCCCAGACTGGGCCTCTCTCCAGCTGTCTGGAAAGGTCCATAACTGCTTCCCATGTATTTCCATGTGAGCAGTCCACAGGCATCCCCAATTCCGCAGGCCCAGGTCTGCCCTCATCATCCATACCCTAAAACAAATCTTCCTGTATCTCCAGTTTCAATGACTGGAGCCAGGAATGTGGGAGTCATTCTAAAATCCATTCTATCATCCAACAGGTCACCAAAACCTGTTGACTCTTCCCCTTTCACATCTCGCAGATCATCTACTTATTTTTATAATCTCACACAGTGCTTTAATCTGGCCTCATTTCATACTTTGATGATTGCTCTAGCATCCTTTCTTTACTCAGAATATAGTCAACAATCTGAGTACTTCTCCCCGCCTCCTCCACTCTTACACAGTCCTCATCTTTTACCTGGATCATTGCAATAGCTGCCCAGCTGGTCTTTCTGTCTCCAACTTTTCCTCTGCCACTGTACTCCCAGCACAGTCACCAGATTCTTTAAAAGCCTGAGTCAGAGTATGTCTCTTCTGCTAGCCATTTTATTCAGAGCAGAAGTCCAAGTCTGACCTCCTTTTTTCTCTGTGTCTCCCTGTTCTCGCTCTCTTTGCTCTAGTCACAATGGCATCCTTGTGATTTTCTGAACTCTTGCAAGCACACTCCTGATGCCAGGCCTTTGTACTTTTTGTACCTTGTGCCTGGAATGGTCTTTCCCAGAAAGCTGCATAACTCACCCTTTTAACTTTTGTAGGTCTCAGCTTAAAAGTCATTTTATTAGTGAGGGAACCTGACAACGCCTTATAAAATGATAACTACCCCACACCACTGGAGTCCACACTCTCTATTCCTATTTATGCTCATAGCATAAAACAGAGTCTGGTATATAGTAGAGGCTTTACAAATATTTGTTGAATAAATGAATAAATGCACTTGTTGATTACAGTTTCTCCTCTTGTTAAGTCAACACCTATACTGTTGCTGGAAGGATCTTTCTAAAACGGGTCTGATCTTTGCACTTAATGTATTAAAACCCTTCCATGACTCACTGCTCTTGGGTTAATGTCCAAGTGGCTTAACGTACCATATAAAGGTAACGAGGATCAACTTTCTCTCTCAACTTTGTGGCACACATCCTAAGAGTTTCCAAATTTTCATTTCTAATTTGCACTTTCATTTATTTTTGTATATTTGCACATTCTGTTCCCTCTAACTGGAATTCTTCCCCTTCCATTGTTCATCTGGCTAAGTCTGTATTTCCAGAGACCTTTCATTTCAACTTATCCATCTATCCATCCATCCTTCCTTCCATCCATCCTTCCATCCATCCTTCCATCCATCCATCTGTCCATCCGTCTATCCATCCATCCTTCCCTCCATCCATCTTTCCCTCCATCCATCCTTCCATCCATCCATCCATCCATCCATCCATCCATCCATCCTTCCAACTGACAGATGTTTTTGGAGCATCTGCCACACGCCAGGCAATATGCCAGGTACTCTCATACCACCCAGAGCCTATTTCTACTACAACACTCTTGTGAGAATTACTATTCTCTCTTCTGGCTCACTTCCTAATTTCTGAGTTCCTTGAGGGCCAGGGCCATATTTTTCATGTCTATATTCTTAACAACTAGTGTTTGACAAATGGCATGCATTACAAAAATGTACCAGCACTTTGTACAAATGACACCAAGTTCTTGTCACAGATTCCAAATATACATTAATCATCAATCCCCAAATGACCCATATTACATATCTATTATCAATTAATAGCAACAATCCAAAGTCTTCTGCTGGTGTCATTTGAGAATTGAGATTATCTTAGGCATTGTGCATTCTTGCTGGTTGTTTAAGTACTTGAAACATTTAATAATGTTTTCTTGATTTAGATTTTTAATTTTATTTTATTTGTAATTTTTTAAAATGTTTATTTTTGAGAGAGAGAGAGAGAGAGAGAGAGAGAGAGATACAGAGACAGAGCATGAGTGGGGGAGGAGCCGAGAGAGAGGGAGACACAGAACCCGAAGCAGGCTCGAGGCTCTGAGCTGTCAGCACAGAGCCTGATGCAGGGCTTGAACCTACCAACCACAAGATCATGACCTGAGCCATAGTTGGATGCTTAACTGACTGAGTCAACCAGGCACCCCCTGATTTAGATTTTTTTAAACACCAGAATGCCATCTTGCAGATTTTAACACCTACAGTATTGTGATTTTGTGATTAATGAAGGTGTCAAGTGAGAAAGAGCATAGTATTCCAGCAAGGTATTATTTTGCTATTTTGCTATTGCCATTATTTTGTTACCATTTTTAGGCAGTACCAACACATTAATATAGCGTCGTATACTGCTGTTAGTGGTTTTTCCACTGTAGTTTAGCATCAAACTCTAAACAGAGAAGAATAACATTTCACTAATCATTTTATTTATGACTAACTTTCTTGTTTACAGACCTGTGGAAATCATATTTGAAGAGCTGCCTATAAACATCTGATCTCTCGAATAATTCCATTTGTAAATTATTTACCATCTGCATCCTGCCGTTACGTAAGGACCATGTAGTTGTGCTAGCTCATTAAAACTGCATTACTTTCGACCCCAGAATTCACCAGTGGGATTTTATTATAAACAAAATGAAATTTTGATTAGGCTTCTGAAAAAAGAGCTTGTCAGAGTAAATACTTGCTATACATGTTGACATGTTCTTGGTGGTTTTTTTTTTTAATGTTTATTTATTTATTTTGAGAGACAGAGAGCAAGAGAGAGCGAGCCCTATTCGGGGAGAAGCAGAGACAGTATACAGAGAGAATCCCAAGCAGGCTCCACGCTGTCAGTGCAGAGCCTGACACAGGGCTCAATCTCACAAACTGGGAGAGCAGGACCTGAGCCGAAACCAAAAGTTGGACGCCTAACTGACCGAGCCACCCAGGCACTCCTATATGCGTAGACATGTTATCACAGTGCTGAAAAACAGCAAGGTTTTAAGAAAGCAGTGATCATTAAGGTATAAATTTACTGAATCAAAGGAAGGGAAGTTGTTTGAAAATCCTATAGTAAAAACGCAAAATAACTCATAAATCCCCAAAGCATTAGCAAATTGAAAAAGAGAACCCTCTTACCCTTCAGAAGCATGGGATTCATTAAGTCATAATCAGATAGAAAATCTAAAGGTCAGTTTTCAACCTGACCAGTTTTTTTCATTGTGGGTAAAGCTAAATAAAGAGCTTTGCCATTCTAAGAATGCTGAACCTTTGTTCAAGTGAGTCCCTTCTTCAAGAGAGTTTGAAAAATTTGTGTTCTTTCGATGTCACTTATAAGTCTGGGAGACGGTTTGCTCTTTTACCTGCCCTGGGAAGAAGTCTGTGCATAAATACCTTAAACTGTAGAACATATCCAGGTTTCAGAGTCAAATCTCGAGTTACTGCAAAGCGATCCCCATCTGATTTTCCAAATACCATGGCTGATGGTGTGGCAGAGCAGAAAGTTTCATTTTTAACCATTCCTTCATTGGCCAACATCAACCACACACTCATTTGATTCATAGGGTAATCAAAAGCTGGCTTCTCATAAAAGTTCTATTAGAAACAATACAGACAACACAGAAAGGCAATTTGATAGCTTTGAAAACAAGAAAGGAATTTTCAGTTTATGACATGCAGGCCATGTACGATTTGTATTGCTAGGAAAACACAGCAGAATCTCTAAATTATTATTTTTTTAATGCCATAAGCCCTTTTTCCTGATGATTTAACCACTGAAAATATTTTGCCACTGTATATCTAATTTTATAAACACATTAATAATTGTGCTTGATGTCTTGGCCAGACTTCCTAGCCATTTTTTAAAAATATCTAAATAATCTGTGAAGTAGTAGCATAGAGAGAAAATAAAACGATTAAGTGTAAAAAAGTAACTACAAACACAGAAAACTTATGTTACTTATAAAGCTTATATTCCAGGGTCAAGCAATCAATCTTTGGGGGAAGTGAGGAATTCTGTAATCCCATCTATTTTTACAATCCTGTCTTCTTGGAGTTCAGGCATAGGAAAGATACCTGGGGTAAAGTCGGGTTCACAATGGGGATGACCTGCTTTTGTTTCTCTGACAGAATGATGATGTCATCGACTGCCCACTGATCGTAGCCTTCCCCTGAGAACACAGGCTGCCACCAGCGGAATCTTGTGCAAGAGGTCTTAGCGGCAGCTGGAAGTTCCAGGTAGACGAATCTGCATAAAAGGAAATCATTTACAGCTGGGAAAGGAAAGGCTGTTTTTCTTCTTAGCAGCTGTTTAAATAACAAGAGTAGCAACAAGAGAAAGTTTAGTTTTGTTTGATCTCTTGAGATATATATATATATATATATTATATATATAATATATAATATATAAAATATATGTAATATATATATAATATATATATATTAATTTTTTTTTGAGAGACAGGGAGAGACAGAACAGGGGAGGGGCAGACACAGAGGGAGACACAGAATCCAAAGCAGGCTCCAGGCTCTGAGCTGTTAGCATAGAGCCCGATGCAGGCTCGAATACACAAACCGTGAGATCATGATCTGAGCTGAAGTCCGATGCTTAACCGACTGAGCCACGCAGGCGCCCCTGATCTCTTGATATATATTTTTTAAGTTTAGACAGATCAGATCAAGAGGTTTAAAGTTGTAAGTCCGTTTAGTCCTGGCCATGTTTATTCCATTTGGAATTATAACTTTTTGAGGCAGATATTTCTACTAAGTCTGATTTACTGAACCTTTTGATTACCATGACAACGGCATAACGTTTTTAAGAAATACCTTGAAAAAACTGTTCCTCTGTATATTATTACATTAAAATAGCATTACAATTTTTTCCAAACCATTTCATTTTACTATGCATTAAAAATGATGGGGCGCCTGTGTGGCTCAGTTGATTAAGCGTTGGACTTTGGCTCAGGTCACGATCTCACGGTTCGTGGATTTGAGCCCCACGTCGGGCTCTGTGCTGGAAGTTTGGAGCCTGGAGCCTGCTTTGGATTCTGTGTCTCCCTCTCTCTCTCTCTGCCCCCTCCCTGGCTTGCTCTCATTCTCTCTTTCTCTCTCTCTCTCTCTCTCTCAAAAATGAATAAACATTAAGAAGAAACATTTTTTTTTAAATAAAAACAAATGAAACAGAAAATCACCCATAATCTTCTGCATGGGGTTGACTTGTGCTAACATCTTGATGTATCATTAAAGCATGTAATCTTTCCTATAGGTGAAATATATGTATAATTCAGCATCCTACAGTTTGAAATTTCATATTATGTCATATGCACATCCTCGTGTCAGTATATTTTTTTTTCTTCTTTTTTTTCAATGTTTTATTTATTTTTGGGACAGAAAGAGACAGAGCATGAACGGGGGAGGGGCAGAGAGAGAGGGAGACACAGAATCGGAAACAGGCTCCAGGCTCTGAGCCATCAGCCCAGAGCCCGACGCGGGGCTTGAACTCACGGACTGCGAGATCGTGACCTGGCTGAAGTCGGACGCTTAACCGACTGCGCCACACAGGCGCCCCAGTATAGTTATTTTTTAAGATCATTTTACTGTCTATATATTTTCATGACACAGACATACTATTGTTTATTTTACTTCTCTCTGTTACAAATAATTCTGTGTTGAAAACCTTTATGTGTACAGCTATGACTCGGCTTATTTCTTTAGAAATAATTTAGAAAGGTTTAGAAAGATTTACAAATAATTCCTAGACATGAAATTACCAGGTTGAATAAACTAGTCATGTTTAAGGCTCCTGATTTTTCCAAATTTCTTCCTGGAAGAGTCATACAGTTTGCAGAATGACCTGTCTTGCTGCTCCCATGTGGAAATAGCACTGGTGTTATCATTAAAAAATGACCACCGGACTGATGAAAAATGGTATCTTTTTCATTGCAACAAACATTGGCTATTATTCATATTTCATTAAACCTCTGTGTTTTCTCTTTTGTAACATCTACTGATTTCTTTCACCCATTTTTTAAAATTGGGATCTTACTGGTGTTTTCGATAATCTTTACAGTAACATCAATCCTCTGTTTCTCATATTGGTTGCAAATATTTTCTCAGTCTTTCTTCTCTTTAACTTCTTTGTTTTCTTTGACAGGTATGTGTTACATGTGTATGTAGTTACACATTCGCACGTAGTATATTTCTACATAAGTAGCCCTTTCCGCTGTTAATTCTTCCACTGAATTTGTGTTTAGGAAGTTTACATCTCTTTCTGAGATCAGAAAGTAACTTAAATGTTTAAATCTTTAACCAGTCTTTAACAGTTTTTGATGGGGTAGGGTAATGATCTAATAGATAATTTTCCCCTAGAGCCTACCCATTTTTTTCTAACACTGCTTGTTTGAATAACCACTTCTTTCTCATTGATAGTTGATTTGTCTTTTATTTTTTTTTTAATATACAAGATTTTACACACATCTGAGCCAATTTCTGGGTGATCTATTTGGTTCACTGTTTCTGTCTATCCATGCACCATTCAAATACCTTAGGTTATACAGTGTGTTTTAATATCATGTGGGGCATTCCTCTTTTTTCCCCAAAGTTTAAGCTATTTTTGCCAGTTTATATGTCTAGATACAAAGTCCTTCCCCACCTCCAAATTCCACTAAGATTTTGATTGGAATTGCATGAAACATAAATTAAGAAGTATCTGCATATCACAATCTTTAGTTTACCTATCTAGAGATGTTATATTATTTTCCACTTATTTGTCTTCTATTATATCTCTGAAGGAAATTTTGTAGTCTTCTTTACACAGATGCTTAGTATTGTTTGTTAAAATTAGTCCTTATATTTATGTATTTGCCACCATGAACGAGGTCTTTTTCTGATATCTTCCAACTCAAAATTTACCAACCATTTTTAGTGTCATAGAACTCTTTGATAATGTGGTGAAACAGTCTGGTCCTAAAGAAAAATTCCCAAAAATCAAAACTGAATATTTATGAAATCTGAAAAAGCTATTGAACTTCTGCTTGTCTATACAGTACTTCAGTCACTTTACTGAATGCTGAATAATTTCCAGATTGACAATGATATTATTTGGAAAAAGTAATTTCCATTATTTTAAATTGTTGTTTCAGCTAGTTTGGCACCATTATGAATTCCCTCTTCCTTGTACTGGAGGAAATCTCAACAGGTCCCATTTCCCACACACCATTCCTGACATTCTCCCTGGATGTTATGTCTCTCATTTTACCCAAGTTGGCTTTTCTCTGGTTTAATTTTTTATTTTTTTAAAAAAATGTTTTTAATGTTTTATTTATTTTTGAGAGAGAGAAAGAGAGACAGAGAGACAGAGCATGAACAGTGGAGGGGCAGAGAGAGAGGGAGACAGAATCTGAAGCAGGCTCCAGGCTCTGAGCTGTCAGCATAGAGACTGATATGGGGCTTGAACCCAGGAACCCTGAGCTGAAGTTGGACACTTAACCGACTGAGCCACCCAGGCACCCCGGCTCTTCTCTGGTTTTAGATTCTCTCAGTGTCTCTCAGAAGAAGTACTTTTGGTTGGTCTATCTGCATGGCTACTTATGTTATATTATGGAAAGTTATGTCACCTTTGTGACTCAGTGTTTTAAAAGAACAAACTTCTAAATCTTCAAGCTACAAAATAACTCTCTGTTATACAGTATGTTTAAAATAATTTAATTTGTAAGAACTGAACCTACAGAGTCTTCAATAATATTTTTCTTCAATAAAACAAAGTTCAGTTGTAAAATGCCAAATAAGATGCTAAAACTTAAAATGGGTTGGTGGTGAACATATAAAGAAAAATTCTGTCTCTTTGTTAAAGTACAAACATGAGATTTTAAGAGGAATACTCTAAAAATGATATCCTTGAATAGATTTTAATGACACATATAAAATATAAAGTATAAATACAGAATTTCAAAATGCTATGTAATTGTAAAATAACTAAATTTAAATATAGAAAAACACATTGATTGTCTGATATAGGGATTAGTATTAAACACGAGTCATTTTCCCAAACTCCTTAAGAGTTATTGTCTAAGATATTATATATTTCCTCCTTGCATGAAAATCAAGACAGGGATGGGTCAGTAAAAAATTTCAGAAATCTGAGCCCCACAGATTCATTCATATTTTGTCCAGGACTAGCTCTGGTGCTAATATGAAAACTTAAAAAAAAATTTAATGTTTATTTATTTTTGAGAGAGAGAGTGTGAGCCAGGGAGGGGCACAGAGGGAGGGAGACACAGAATCTGAAGCAGGCTCCAGGCTCTGAGCTGTCAGCACAGAGGCTGACGCGGGGCTTGAACCCACGAACCATGAGATCGTGACCTGAGCGGAAGTCAGAACCTAACCACCCAGGCACCCTTGAAAACTTTTAATAAAATCCATCTTGCTGTTAAATCTAACCAATGAACACCTATATCCATATCCAGATGTTAATATATAAATGTATGCTTCTTTATATATATATATATATATATATATATATATATATATATAT
>NW_024412391.1:80102011-80156218 GCF_014898765.1 Herpailurus yagouaroundi
ATATATATATATATATATATATATATATATATATATAGTGTGTGCATTCACAAAACCTGCAAACTGGAAATGTGAGCTTGGAACATCCGTATATCATGCAGTTTCTTTGGGAAAACTGTTCTGTTGTCTTTTCCTCTAGTCACAATTTTCCCCAAATTCTTTAAAAATTCAAACATGAACATGAGTGCTTTTTGTCCATAAAGAAATGAAATGAAATTTTTATATACTGGGCTATCATTTATGTCAGAATCTAATGAGTCTGTCTACATTTGCAATAGTTAACATTCGAGAAACAGCTCAAGAAAACTGAACTCTTTACTGTTCTGGAAACCAGTGGAAGGCCATCAGGGGTGGTTACCTGGGTTTGCTGAAGTCTGAGAAGTACATTTCTGCCAGCAGGTGCCACTGGATGCCCCCATTGTTACTGTACTGAAGGAGGACGCCTTCCTCTCTGCTGTCGGGTTTGTTGCAAGCAGCGCTCTCTCCACCAATCTGGATGTAGAACTGGACAAAGTCGACCCAAGAGGTGTCCAGATCCCAGCTCACCAGCTGCCTTTTCCCAGCCTTTCCAAAAGACAGAAGAACCACAGATTCAATCATCTGGGGGCTCTTTGGCATTCTGTCATTTCAGTTTCAAGATCATAGGCACATCCTAGCATCAGGTGGAGATGATTTTGTTCCCATCATACTGTTGAGAGGAGCAAGTTGTGCCATTTAATTCTCTGCTCTGGTTATGGTAACTGTTCCTGGATACATTTGATTAGTCTCTGCATCATTGATTCCCAGACTTGGTTATGAGACCCTAGGGAACTGCTAATTATACCAAAGAGTATTTGAAAGTCTTTAAAAATAAAGCAAAATTAATTTTAATTAAAACACTCCACGTATTTGCTTTGTAAATCTCTTCCAGGCAGAGTAGTGGAGAAGAAAGACCATATACTTTGAAATCAGTTGGAATTGGGTTGGAATTTTAGACCATTATTCATGCTGTTCACTAGCTGTGTGACCTTTCTGAGCTTTTCTTTTCCTCAAAGAAACAATATGGGTAATAATACCTTCCTTATAGGGTGCTGTGACAATTAGATGAAATAGATGTTGCATGTAATTTGCCTAGCACATGGCATGTCTTGCTGAGGGAACATCCTCTCCAGAGATAGGCCCTGACCCCCCTCCTCCCTGGGAATTAAAGTGAAACATGCAAAATAATAACTTTTTGACAAAAAGAAAGAGTACTCAAGTCTCTGAGGGTCCTGGTCAGTCTCTCTCTCTGTCTCTTTCTTGGTAACAGAGAGGGTGGGAGGGACCATTTCAGTAAGTTTTTGTGACCATGAAATGGTCTCTTTGTGTCTCAAAAAATGTTAAAAATATCCTCAACCTGCTTCCTTTGCTCAGTGTGTCCCCTACATGTCACAGTCATGTGGTGAAGTACTAGACTCAAATTGACAAGGTTTGTTGTCATTCCTGTTTTGCATAAATGGGTTCGCACTAATGGGACTGAAAAACGGTTTGCCCATGAGATTATTCCACCCAGAGGTACCGCCAAAGCTAATCCATAGACTGCACTGAATTGGTCTTGGAGAGCTCCCAAGGAGTTCAATTAAAAGCCAGGAAGAGGGGCGCCTGTGTGGCGCAGTCGGTTAAGCGTCCGACTTCAGCCAGGTCACGATCTCGCGGTCCGTGAGTTCAAGCCCCGCGTCGGGCTCTGGGCTGACGGCTCAGAGCCTGGAGCCTGTTTCCGATTCTGTGTCTCCCTCTCTCTCTGCCCCTCCCCCGTTCATGCTCTGTCTCTCTCTGTCCCAAAAATAAATAAATGTTGAAAAAAAAAAATTAAGAAAAAAAAAAAAAGCCAGGAAGAAAAATTGAGATAGGATACCTAGTATAGAGAAAAACATCCCTCAGACTTATAATTTAAACCCGATTCTAATCCACTAAGTTAATTAAGAAAGGGTTTCAGTTATTAGAAGTCACAGGGGAAATACTTGGGGATAATTAAAACACTACACTGTTCCTGATAAATCTAAAGCCAATTAAGAGACTCCAAAACAAACGAGGGAGCAGCAAAATAAGAACTGAAGTTAATCCTGAGACAAGAACTTATTCTTTGGAATTCTCAATTTTAAGTACATATTTGAGAAAATCCTAAAAGTAATAGGCATTTTCAACGTGTTATGTACGCTTTTAACTTTTATTTTTGTTGATTTGAGATATTATAAGTGAGAAACACCTCAGAGGTTATTATAATCTGGCCTAGAATTTTCATGCCTCAGGATCATTACAGGAAGAATGATTTTAAGAAGAAAAACTATAGAACCTAGGTAGTTAATTCCAATCCAGAAAACTTCTATAAAAATTTGGCATGTGGAAATGAGCCAGAAGGACAAAGATCTAAGGTGAGGAGAATTATAAAAAATCCAATTATCACAATTAGCTGATTGGAATGATTGGTCTATTGTGAAATTCACAGAGTAGTGCTTTTTTTCCAGGAGACTATGGTGTTGGTCGACAAAGGTTTT
The DNA here is from genome assembly GCF_014898765.1 of Herpailurus yagouaroundi. Taxonomy (NCBI): domain Eukaryota; kingdom Metazoa; phylum Chordata; class Mammalia; order Carnivora; family Felidae; genus Herpailurus; species Herpailurus yagouaroundi. Next base: position 80,104,525 of record NW_024412391.1, read on the forward strand.
GAAAGGGTTTTGTGAGGTTTTTGTGAATGGTAGAAAATATCATACAAATGCTTAGTTTGGCACTGAAGGTGTTTTTTCCTAGAGAATAGCACAGATCATTTTCTTTTGTTCAGTGACCTGAAATGCTGAACATTGTTTTAAAGGGAGATAAAAAAGAAAAAGGAAATGGCTTACGGCAAACTTTTTGTCAGAATTTAGAATCTGATGTAACAACATGCTTTGCGGTTTTTCTATTATACTATTATCAATGTATTTATGTGTGTGTAAGTGTAGAGATATACACATCTAATGTGCGCACGCATGTGTGTTAAAGTACTAGGTTATGGATCTCCTCATTTTTGGAATGTAAAAATACCATCCAATTTCCTTCCAACATTCTAGGTTAAAATGGCTCACTGCTTTAAGGGTTTAGATAAAATAAAACATTTTAAAGGCAATGTCTTCAGAATCTAGAGACTTCATAACACAACATCTAAAACATTTCATAAAACTTTACATTTGCCTCCCATTAAAATATTCTCTAGTCAAAATGCTACTAGAAAAATATTTCTATATTTATTTGAAAACAACCATTTCTTTTTTTTCTTAAATTTATTTATTTATTTATTTTGAGAGAGAGAGAGAGAGAGAGAGAGAGAGAGAGAGAGAGAAAGAGAAAGAGCATGACCAGAGAGGGGCAGATAGACAGGGAGGGGGAGAGAATCCCAAGCAGGCTCCTTGCTTCACACTGAGCCTGACATGGAGCTTGATCTCATAATCGTGAGATCATGACCTGAGCCAAAATCAAGAGCAGGATGCTTAATCAACTAAGCCACCCAGGTGTCCCGAAAACAACCATTTCTTTAAAACCTCCAGCTTTCTAATTTTCTTTTTCTTTCTTTCTCTCTCTTTCTCTTTTTCTTTCTCTTTTTCTTTATTTTTCTTTCTTTCTCTCTTTTTCTTTTTCTCTTTCTTTCTTTCTTTCTTTCTTTCTTTCTTTTCCCCTTCCTTCCTTCCTTCCTTCCTTCCTTCCTTCCTTCCTTCCTTCCTTTCTTTTCAATAAGAATTATTGGGTGCCAATTACACCATACACAATAGGAAAACAAACTTGGAAGGAGAGTTCACAAATACGTGTAGTGACAATAATGACAATTAGGGCAGCAGACCAAATTCTATTCCGTGTTGAATCCCACTTGGTCATATGATCATCTATCAATTCTATAATCTATTCAGTCTCAAGGTACTTGTTGATTTGTACATGCCTAGCTCATGGCACACATTTCTGAGTTGAACACCTTATCTAGAGTTTGGCTCAGTCAGTAGGATTCAGCATCTTTCTGGGTACTATGAAAATAAAAATAAAACTATGATCTATCTATGAATAGAACACAAGTGAGGGAGGAATTCAAAGAAAGGAGAGAGCAGTGTAGTCATCATGCCACAAAGCTCCATGGAGAAGCAGGATTTGAGCAGGACGTTTACAAGGTTTATAGGGATACAGAGACAGTAGAAGGCATGATGGTAGGCAGTGGAAATTAAACAAAGACAAGGAAATTATTGAAACCTGGGATGGGGAGGAGAAATTTCTGTTTGGAGCAGAAGTCTGATGTTTCAAAAAATAAAATAAGAGGTGTAGTTAGGGCAGCAGTACTGGAAAGCACCCTGATTGATCAAAGAGGGACAGAATAGAAGCACATTTTAGGTTTAGGGTGGTTTGCAATAGGGCTAAGGAACCTTTCCTTTGGGTTACTGCTTTGGCTGGTAGGGGCTGCCAAATTGTGTATCCCACCTCTGTGCTAAAGCAGTGAGCACATGACTCTGGCTCTGCCAATCAGAGTATGTCATTCTTCCAGACACTGTGACTGGCCAATCAGAAACCTTCCCTAGATGTTTCTACAGAGCTGCTTAGAAAGCTCTGTGGTCCTGGCACCACTCTCATAATGACAGCTGACCTGAAAATAGAGGAGAGAGTTCTGCGGGCATTTGAGTTTCTGGTTCCAGGTATCTCTGAGGCCAGCTTCATATAAGCCCTCCCTGTGTTCTGATTACATGAACCAAATCTCCCCTTTTTTGCTTAAGCTAGTTTGTCTCACTTAGAATTCAAAACAGATCTACTGATATAAGAGAAAAAAGAAAAAAAATGCTCTTCAGATATTCTGACAAAAATATAGGGAAAAGGCTGGATTGGGAAGGGAAGAGAATGATTTTACTTTTGAAATGCTGGTTTTAAGTTAGTGGCAGGGCATATAGATAGAAATATTTAATGGTACAAATTTTTAATTTTTTTCATAATTTTTTAAATGTTTATTTATTATTTTTGAGAGACAAAGCACAAGCAGGGGAGAGGCAGAGAGAGAGAGAAATGCAGAATCTGAAGCAGGATCCAGGCTCCAAGCCATCGGCACAGATGCGGGGCTCGAACCCACAAACCATGAGATCATGACCTGAGCTGAAGTCAGACACTCAACTGACTGAGCCACCCAGGTGCCCCTAATGATATAAATTTTAAATACACTCTCATAAAATGTAATTGTGACAGCTAACACTTACTGAATGATTTCTATGCGCCCCACATGACTCTTTATTCTTTACCTTCATTAACCCACCAATGGTCCCAACATCCCGCTCTACAATAGAGAAAACTAAGGTACAGAAAGATGTGGAAGTCTGCAAGATGAATGAGCTAATGAGTTTTGGAGCCTAGGTACAGATCCAGGTAGTCTGACAACAGAGATCACCTTGAATTAAGTACATACATATTGATATATAATCTTTCTGTGTTTAAAATATCTGTGTATGGGGGCGCCTGGGTGGCTCAGTCGGTTAAGCGGCCAACTTCAGCTCAGGTCATGATCTTGCGGTCCGTGAGTTCGAGCCCCGCGTCGGGCTCTGTGCTGACAGCTCAGAGCCTGGAGCCTGTTTCAGATTCTGTGTCTCCCTCTCTCTGACCCTCCCCCGTTCATGCTCTCTCTCTCTCTCTCTGTCTCAAAAATAAAATAAATGTTAAAAAAAATTAAAAAAATAAAATATCTGTACACACGCATGTGTACTGGGATGTTTGGTACATATTGGTTAAGGATTCATAATCTTATTTTAAAATTGATGCTTACGGAGACACTATCTTCCCACTTCTGAGCAATTATACAGTGTATCCAGATCTATGCAACGTATACTGGTTGCTTGTGGACTATCATCTCTAATAACAATACCCGGCGGATGTTCAATGTCAATGGATAGGAAATATCATTAAATGGAATCCATCCCTGATTTTCTATCATTCTCTATCTTGTTTGCTGGCTGATTCTTTGTTCTGCACCTGCATCAAAACAAAACCTGTACCTATTTTTGCATTTGCATAAATTGACTTATTTTGGATTTCTTCCCAGATTCCACAACATATCAGCCCTACAGTATATCACCCACACCTGTGTATTTGTGACGCAGACTGGGACATTTCCAGTTGTCCTAGAATTGGTGACTATAGTCCTTAATGGAAAGATGTGGTTTTAAGCACCTCACATTCTAAATTTTTTTTTAATGTTTATTTTTATTTTTGACAGAGAGAGAGAGAGATGGAACATGAGTGGGGGAGGGGCAGAGAGAGAGGGAGACACAGAATCTGAAGCAGGCTCCAGGCTCTGAGCTGTCAGCACAGAGCCCGACGCAGGGCTCGAACTCACACTGCAAGATCATGACCCGAGCCAAAGTCAGACGCTCAACTGACTGAGCCACCCTGGTCCCCCTAAGCATCTCACATTCTATAGGGAGCTGCTCATTAGTAGGGTTAGACATGTAGCTCAGGTTGGAGAAGTGGACCTGCTCCCTCTCCAGTCCTTTTGAGAACTATATAAAGAGACGAATTGGAGGAGGGAGAATGAAAGTAATGTCCTGCCTAGACGGTAGCAAGGGAGGAGAGGAAGGTGGTTCCCCCTTCCCCACTGCTGACCAAGCAACATGGGTTGGGGATGTTCCAAGAGAATCAGTCTTACAGATTCCAGTGGACACCTTTGTTCCCAGTTGGTGTCTACTGACTTGTCTGCCCAAACTGGTGCTGCCACTACTGAAGACAAACACTGCAAGAAAAACTTCTGGGGCACCTGGGTGGCTCAGTTGGTTGAGCGTCTGACTTCAGTTCAGGTCATGATCTCACAGTTCATGAGTTCGAGCCCCTAACTGGGCTCTCTGCTGTCAGTGCAGAGCCTGCTTCGGATCCTCTGTCTCCCTCTCTCTCTGCCCCTCCCCTGTTTGTGCACACACACACACACACACTCTCTCCCTCTCAAAAAAAAAAAAAAAACATTCAAAAGAAAGAAAAACTTCTACACAGTGTCCATTGTAGACTTCATGTTTATGTGCCCCCAAATCCGTATGTTGAAAGCCTAACCTCTAAAGGGATGGTGGGCCTTTGTCAGGTTATTAGATTATGAGAGTGGAGCCCTCATGATGGTATTAGTGTCCTTATAAGAAGAGACACAAGGGGCGCCTGGGTGGCTCAGTCAGTTGAGCATCAGACTTCAGCTTAGGTCATGATATCATGGTTGGTGGGTTTGAGCCCCACGTCAGGCTCTGTGCTGACAGCTCAGAGCCTGGAGCCTGCTTTGGATTCTGTGTCTCCCTCTCTCTCTGACCCCCACCTGCTCACACACTCTTTTGAATCTCTGTGTCAAGAATAAACATTAAAAAATGAAAACATAAACCAAAAAAAAAAAGAGATACAAGACAGCCTGATTTTTCTCTTGGTGCTCTCTCCACCATGTGAGGATACAATGAGAAGATGTCCATCTACAAACCTCATCAGACACTGAATCTGCTGGTGCCTTCATCTGGGACTTCACAAACCTTTCAGAACTGAGAAAAAAAAGTTTCCTACTTAAGCCACCCAATCTATGGTATTTTTAATAATAGTAGTCTGAATTGACTAAGACAGTCCTGTATTAGCAGATGCCACCAGCAGCCACCAAACTCAATGTTCAACATGGATGGCTATGCATGTCCCCAAACCTCACCATTATCCCTCCTTCCTCCAATCATATTCTTGAGATTAACAGATTGGCAAATTTCACAAATCCTTGTACGAGTGCTATGTGTCGGGCATTGTACGTGATTTGCAAGTGCTAACTCACTTACCCTGTGTGAAGACTAATGAGGTAGGATCCTCTTATTAGTTCCACTGTACAAATGAGGAAGCTGAGTCACACAGAGGTTATGGGATTTGCTCAAAGTCACACAGCTGCCAAGCAGCAGATTCCGCCTGCAGCAGGCAGCTGCTGCTCTTAATCTCTAGGCTTCACCTTCTCCACCACCACTCACCCCTCACCCATGGGCCGCATGCTCACACATCCTCCGATGCTGGGGCAAGAAGACACCAAGTCCCTGCCCCACTCAAAGACCCTCAAGACAGAAGCCCGGCTGGCACAGCAGGAAAGGAAGGCGATTGGATTTAAATCCGGTAAAAGAAGGGCAGGGACTTTAAACCGACCTAAGCTGGATTTGTAGTAACCAAAAACAATCATAAAACTACAGGAGTTTGCCAAATGTACTTAAGGGGTAGGAATTTGACAAACGAATTTAAAAGCAAGTAATGTGGGCTGGGGGGAATAAAACTACCTCATGTTTGTACCTTCTGAGTTCAGACTGCTCCATAAATCACATATTTTCCTGATCATGCATTCTCAGACCTTAGTTATAACTTCATCCCCAGCTCTTACCTTGCTGAAATACAGAGACGATCCAGAAGAGATGACCCCACACCCTTGCTCTGGTTTTACAATTTCTCCCCCAATAACTTCTTGCCAGTCAGACTCCCAACCATTCTGGTTCTCAAAATCTGACATAATCGTGGAAGGAAGAGCCGCTTCTGGGTGGCATTCGGTGCCTTGGTACCCCTGGTCACACCTATGAGAGAGGAAGGCCAAACAAACAAGTCACCGTCTCCTCTGTGAAGGCCAAGGCCACGCACCTGCAGCATTTCCTATGTCTCACTTTTGCTCAGACCTTAGCATCCACACTAGATATTTCTCCAGTGTCAATCTGTGTATGTGGTAGTGACAACTTTCAGGTTTTAACAGACACCGAACAGCAAGAACAAAAGGACTGAGTCCTTAAAAGAAACAGTGCTATAACAGAACTGAGGCATCAAGCAGTAATGAAGAAGGATGTGTGTGTGTGTGTGTGTGTGTGTGTGTGTGTGTGTGTGTGTGTTGGTGGCTGGGGAGAAGAGTGGGATTTTCCTCAAAGTCACATATAGTCTTCAAAGTCACATATAAATATTTGTCTGTTCATCCAACATGTAGCTCTGGCCATGTTTTATAGCTCCCTTTTCTGATTAAATTACATCTCTTTTAGAGTCTTTGAGTATTTAAGTGTGTTCCTATCTCATCCTCATTAGCAATAATCACCATGGCCCCCTGCCCACAACCTTGAGCTTCTCTCGAAGTGACATAAGACAGCGTGTAGCAGCTTTCTGACAGGTGCTTTAAGAGTGTCAGAGGAAGGAAAGGGAAACAATAGCAAGGCTCTTGTTTCCCAAAGAGGACTTTGGGGTTGATTAATAAACTCTGAAATTTATACCCAGGAGGCCTGGTCTTTTGTTAGATTTTGAAGTTTAGAATATATGGCTTCAGACTTTACGTAAATGTAACAACAGCTTGGGGCGCCTGAGTGGCTCAATCAGTTGAGCGTCCAACTTCAGCTCAGGTCATGGTCTCACGGCTCATGGGTTTGAGCCCCGTGTCGGGCTCTGTGCTGACAGCTCAGAGCCTGGAGCCTGCTTCAGATTCTGTCTCTCCTCTCCCTCAAAAATAAATAAACATTAAAAAAAAACTTTTTCAAATGTAACAACATCTTTTACATCTGAAATAAGAACAGAAAGGAGGATCCTTTTCTTTTGGCTATTTCATTATTTATTAGTCTGTCCATACAAATCTGAGGACAACTGCTATGGTATCCCTCTAAACACAAATTCTGGGACACCTGGGAGGCTCAGTCGGTTGAGTGTCTGACTTCAGCTCAGGTCATGATCTCATGGTTCGTGGGTTCGAACCCTCAGGCTTGCTGCTGTCAGCACGGAGCCTGCTTGGGATTCTCTGTCCCCCTCTCTCTCTACTCCTCCCCAATTCACGCTCTCTCAAAAACAAAACAAAAACAAAAACAAAAAAAAACCCAAAACGACACTTAAGCACAAATCCTGAGAAGCACACAATCACACTTGGTGGCATACATACCTGCACATACCGTGGTCACAAGAGCCATGCCCACTGCACATACTTGGGCACTGCTGCCCAATGTAAATGTTATCCAAAGCCCACTCGTCTTGGGCTGTGTAATAGCTCTGACTCCAGCGGAAGCGGGTGGCACTGGACCTAGAAACAAGGTATGGTAATAAATCCAATATTTTAACTGACACGTGGCAGCACAAAGAATGTCAGAGTTCAGAATCTTTCAGATAATGGAACTTCCTGGAACTTGTTTTTTTTTTTCAATATATGAAGTTTATTGTCAAATTGGTTTCCATATAACACCCAGTGCTCATCCCAAAAGGTGCCCTCTTCAATACCCATCCCCCACCCTCCCCTCCCTCCCACCCCCATCTACACATAAGAGTGAAACCATATGGTATCTGTCTTTCTCTGTATGGCTTATTTCACTTAGCATCACACTCTCCAGTTCTATCCACGTTGCTACAAAGGGTCATATTTCATTCTTTCTCATTGCCACGTAGTACTCCATTGTGTATATAAACCACAATTTCTTTCTCCATTCATCAGTTGATGGACATTTAGGCTCTTTCCATAATTTGGCTATTGTTGAGAGTGCTGCTATAAACATTGGGGTACAAGTGCCCCTATGCACCAGTACTCCTGTATCCCTTGGGTAAATTCCCAGCAGTGCTATTGCTGTCTTGCAACAGTGCTATTGCTGCCAATCATTTTTCTTTGGTAGTTTAATGTCTGCTCAATCATTATCCAATTCAACAATTTTATCATGAAGAAAAGTTAAAAAGAAATCTGTGGTTTGGATATATACCTCAATCTTAATTTAATTGGTGACATTTTAAAGAAAAACAAAATATCAGATATTTTAGTTGTTGTTACACAGAGATTTGATGCTAGGAAAAGAAAGGAAAAAAGAAAATTTTAAAAAAAGGTATATACGAAAGAGCCTCTCATTCATAGATGAAAATGTGAGGTGTTTAAATTACACTACTACTATTCCTTATGATAAACACAACAGTAGTTATTGGAAAACTTCCAGTTAGCTCTCAATAGAAGATGAAAGTTGAGTTTGGGGGTATTGTTTTGGGGTTGAGGGACATGCTACAATGTACTATAGGTAAGAACATCTGGGTGCTAAATTCTGCTTATTATTTCTGAAACATTAACTTGTTTTGGTTTCATGGACAAGCTGATGTTAAGTGGAAACAAAAAGTTAAACAGTCCATTGTACACAGAAAACACGTGGGACCTTGATTCATCTAAACCAGAGAGAAAGTCTAAAAAGAGGGAATTTTGAGAGCACATTCACTGTGCTCAAGAAAGTTGCCATTCACTGACCGTCATAAAAGATTCTTTTAAAATCACATCATATTTTTTGTCTCTAGAAATTTTCAGGGGTTGTGATTAGTTCTTTTTGGTGCCCAACAAAAGTGCAAAACAAAAGAAAACAAAAAAGATGCGCAGAATTAATGTGCAGGCTCAGTTCCATTGATTAAACCCTCCCAGAGCACACTACCTACACATACACTTGATCTTAATGGCTCAGAATGATCCCTTAATGTCTACTGCATCAATTACCCACATATTAAATACTCCCTAAGTACGTAACAGATTGTTAAAATCCAGGCTAAGCCTTTATTGTTTATTTTACCAATGATCTATGGCTAATATGTTGCATTTTCATTCCTAGTAGGATAATTCCAGGATTCACTGAGATGCTTCCAGTAGACACACGATTGCTGCATATCAGTGCTCGTCATGATATGTGCCATGACAAGAATGCGCCTCCTCTATGGTAATAATTTATATTTGTAATCTAACAGCCATCACAACTTCCAGAGTTCCATTAAGAAATTCCTACTATCAAAGTAGGTACATTGTTTTAGAGCACAGAGCCCTACAGAAAAGAAGACAACTAAGTTTCATGTATCAGTGTCATGCCAAGGACTGCGTCATGCTTTCAGGACTGCTTATAATCTGAGTCAAGTCTAAGGCCACAGGTGTTCAGATTGTGAGCTCTTCTGGGGACAGGGCCATCTTTAGTCTCAATACTTTGCACAGAAACAGAATAAAGTAGGTGTACCAAAAATGTCTGCTAAAAAAATGAGTCAATGAATGGAAAAGCAGGCCAGGAAAGGGCAGCCTGTTTCTGACTTCTCTTGGTAATGAAGTAAAGAATTTGGTAAGAGTCTGGGGACTTGACCCCTTGGACCCTAGCTCTGCAATTTATCAGCTGTGTGACCTTTAGTGAGGAATTTAAGCCTTCAGGTTTTCTAAGTTCCTCACCTCTCAAATAAGGGGACTGGACAAACTGATTTCTAAGATCCCTTCCAGCTCGTAAATTTAGTGATTGTTCTGGTGGTTGTTGACTGAGGATGGTTTATTTTCTTTAAAGTCACATGTCTACATGAAACACATTGTTTTGAAGTTTTGATATTTCAAACATTAAAATGGGGTTGGAAGGTTTCAGAAATCTGTCCTAGATTTCCCAGTTTATTTATGCTTCTGAACAGTCACATGTAAACACATCCTAAATTCTTTGACTAAGTAAATTAATCCTTATGTGCATCTTGTGAACTCTTGAAAAAGACAGTATCTCCTGAAGATAAAAAGCTCAAAGTGGATTCTTCCATTTAAAATTACAATCCACAGTTTAATGTGATGTTAATTAACAGAAAAGGAAGCAAGAAGAGGTTGAATATTGGCTTTGTTTTTAGTGAGAAAAAAAAATTAGTTGTGTGAGCAATCTCCAGCTGGTCGCACATGAGAACACAAGGTGTGATCTCACTGATTTGCAGTTGCATCACTGCTAAATATTGCCCTCAATACAAATATTTAATTTGCCAACCCCTTCCTGCCTCAAATCTAAGCAATCTTAGAAGGAATGTCTTGTGTATTTCAGGTTGGGTCCGAAAGTGGGACCACTTTGATGTGCCGTGTGCATCATGAAATGAAGTCGACTTGCACTTAAAGTCCAAACTCTATGGATTCCCCAAAGCAACAAAACTTGACAGTCTTGTCTTAATTGATTTTTTCCCCCTCATATAAACTTCTAAACTGAATTAAACTACCACTGAGTCATCTCTTGACAGGTATCAAGGTATCAAGGCTAAGGAATCAAGGTAAATGAAGGCTGACTAAATTGTATTTTCCACTTTCAGAGTTACTGTAATTACATTTACCCAATTATTCTGAAACTCATTCAGTCATTAGGCGTAGGTTTGTTTATGAAGTCAGCAACTGACAGCTGTTTGGGTCTCATTAGGCCCTGTTCTTATGTAAATGTCTCTCATAAAAACAAAATTAATTTTCATTGGGTAACAAATGTTCAGTTTATATACAATATTATTTCTCTGAGCAGGTGTATATATAGTTGGTATTTCTGCTGAAAGTTGTCCTACCTAGCATATCTTCCAAAGTTAACAGACCTTTGATAACATGGGAACCACATTTGCTTGTATGCATTCAATTGATAGTTGCATAAGCATCAGTCAAAGCAGCAAAATGAAGATTTGCCAAAAGGCAAGATGTTTCAAACTAAATTGCACTCCCTCTCTCCAGTGCTTGAGTAAAACATGGTATTTGCAAAAGTTTGAAATGAATATAATACACAAAATGATCAGGAACACCAAGGACAATAAATGAAATTTATCCTTATAGCAGAGCTTTTAAAAAGCTTTATAAATCCAAAAACAATGATAATAACCAGTTGAACACTATTTTTTTTTGAAATGTAGTAATAATGTTTAGTTTAAGTATTAGCGGGAGTACTAAAAGAAACTATCTTATTGGGTTGTTTGTTTTTAAAAAGTATGTTTACTTTCTTTACCTAGGGCTTGGAAAAGAATTTGGAAAAGCAGAATTCAATTATTCACTTACATGTACTTAAAGGCAAGTAGCTGTAGGAATAATCTAATAGTGAGGCACACTGAATTAAAATTCTACTTAATTCTCCAACATGTAATGAGTACCCAATGTGTGGCAGGCAGTATTGGAACTGAAGTATTTAAAGGTTAAATAGATTTCCTCTCAAGTGTGTAATAAACATTAATGAGAATTGATCTTTTCTGACTATACTAAAACCTTCAACTCAGTGATACTATCTTTTAAGCAAGGAAATAATACTGTAACATACAATTTGAAGGTAAAATAACCTGCAGTTTTGGATTTTTGTTTTTTCTGTTTTTTTTTTTTTTTATAAAGGACAATACTTTTTGGATACTCTCTAAACTACATTAATTAAGAATAATAGTTTAGAACATTTCTGAGGATGATAAGACATCTCTAAAATATACTATATACTATAAAGATTACTGACCTAACCATCATAATTTTGAAATTCTATTCCACATGTCAATAAATAAAAAGCAACATTTTTTAAGTAATGAGGGTAATATACTTAATGATAAAATAATCATAAAGAAAAAGCCTCAGTATTTATGACTAGTATTTCAATTGATCTGTTGTTTTTTAATAATCTTGATAGGTATGCTTGGAATATCCTTGAAATTAAATAAAAGTCTTGATTGTATTCCCAGCAGTGGATATAAAGAAGCAGGATGTTAGAGAAAGTAGCAACTTGTTATACAAAGCATTAGTTGAGTATCCAGGAAATGGCTCACAGTTGGATATAAAAAAAATCTGTGGAAATCAAATTTCAAGCATTTTATTCCAACTGACATAATGATGAATCCTTAAAAATAATCAAGTAGACATTCTTCTATAATTCAGTAATTCAACTAAAGGACGTATAATAATAATTCTGGGTTGTTATCTAACCAATTGTTTTTGTGTAGAGTCTAACTTTATTGTAAAATAATCTAAGAAGGGTTTATTTAGTAATTTTCTCTTTACAAAAGGGCTCTCGGAAGGCAGATGCCAAAGAAAAATATAATTCTTGTCTCTCTCTTTCACCACTACTACATATCATCACAGAATCTTAGAATTCAAGAACTGCAAGGGACTTTCAAGATCATCTAATTAAACTCCTTTATTATACTCTGAAGAAATCAGGCTTGAAGAGGTTGTGAATGGTTAAAATCGTGTGATTAATTAATCACTGGGAGGGATATTGAAAACTCAGGCCTCCTAATTTCTAGTTCAAGTTTCTTTCTTGGGCGAGCTTATCCTGTCCCAGGGCTTCAAATGTACTTGTGGTATTTAATTCTTCAACCCAAAGTACATTTTATCCTAAGAAACCTCTTTTTTGAGCTCCAGATGTAGAAGTCCAGTTGGCTTCTTGGCATTTCTGCTGGGATAGATAAGTCTCTCAACTCTCTATCACAAAAACAGAACACTTCATTTCCTGTCCCCAATCCACTCCTTCTCCAGGCTTTCCCACCTCTGTCAGTGGTACCACCATCCAGCAATTTCCCTAGGCCTTGGATTTACAAGCTGTTTTTGAGTCTTCCCTTTCTACCACAGTCCCCACCCAGTATATCAGCAAGCTCTATTTGATTAAAATCTATTTCACAAATGATGGCTCTTGTCATGTCTGTCACAATCATACTCAAAGCCACCTAAACAGCAAATGCCTGAAACACCCAATGTGATTCCCTGTCTTCACTCTTTTTCCTACAATCTATTCCTCACAAGGTGCCTGGAGTGATCAATCTAACACAAAATGATGTAATATTTAGGGGGAAAATGTGTTTTTCTCGTAAGCATTATCATGTATTTAACGTTTTCCCTAGTTACTGAGGCTTTAGCTTCTTGGGGGGTGATTTTTATTGTTACTGAAAGAATGTGAATAGAGGAAAAGAGTGTACATTAAGCTTTTGAAATAAAAAGTAGGGCTTTAAAGTGAAAAAACAGCCTTGAAATACAAGCTGTCTTGATATAGGAGTTTTTGGATTCCTGTATCCTTTCTTTCTATGTATGTCACACCCAAAGGAACCAGCTTATTGAGTTCTCCCATAAAAAGAAAAGTTGGGGCAAAAAGGGAGGTCAGAAAAAGCTAGGACACAGATGATACTGTGCTAAGTGAAATAAGTCAGACTGAGAAAGACAAATACAATATAATTTCACTTACTGTGGAATCTAAAATACAAAACAAATGAATAAACAAATAAAAAACAGAATCAGACCTACAAATACAGAGAACAAACTGATGGTTGCCACAGGGGTGGGGGTGGAGGGATGGGCAAAATGAGTGAAGGGGTGTGGGAGATACAGGCTTCCAGTTATGGAATGAATAAGCCATGGGAATAAGAGGCACAGCATAGGAAATATGGTCAATGGTATTGTAATAGTGCTGTATGGCCACACAGTTGCTACACTTGTGGTAAGCATCACATAATGTATAGAGTTGTCAAATCACTAAGTTGGGGGGGGCGCCTGGGTGGCTCAGTCAGTTAAGCATCCAACTCTCGATTTCAAGTCAGGTCATGATCTCATGGTTTGTGAGATCAAGCCCTGCATCGGGCTCTGCACTGATAGTGTGGAGCTGGCTTGGGATTCTCTTTCACCCTCTTTCTCTGCCCCTCCCACTATGCTCTGTCTCCTCTCTCTGTCTCTCTCTGCCTTTCAAAATAAATACACAAAAAGCATTTTTTTAAAAAAAATCATTAAGCTGTGCACCAAAAACGAACGTAACATTGTGTGTCAACCATACTAAAATTTAAGGTAAATAGGGACCGTCTGGAAATTAAATTTTCATTAGCCCTATTTTTGCAAATATCCTCAGTATAAAAGAAAGATCTGGGTCTTTTGATGACAAAGAAAATGCATCTTGCCATTGTGCTTAACTCTTCTTTGCATTCAAGTCATGCTAATAGAGGTAATAAAAGTGAAAGTAACAACCATATGCAAAGATGTCATCTCTCACCAAGTTTTCTGGGGAAGAAGCACTGTGACTCTCCTCCACTGCGTGAACTCACTAGCGTGGTAAATACTTGCTGATGTGAATTCTTGACAACTCGGCATACTTGGAAGGCATTCCTAAAAGAGACGGAGGCAAAAATTAAACTCAGCTTCTGTTTCCTCCAGGGGCCATATGTTTACTCACTCACCATAAGTGAAAAAGGCCTTAGAAAAATCTAATGTCATTTTCTTAACCATGTGCAATATGGATGCAGTCCATGATTTTCCCTTCTCTGAGGCTAAAATATTTGGGAAATAATGGGAACAAGTGCTACCATGAAATTAAATGTCTTTTAATCCTAATCTTCACATATAAACATGGAAATGGATCAGGACCCATTTTTGTGACCTGCTATCATAACATTGGCATTTGGTAGAATTATTCTATTCACTGTTATTTATGCATTATTGCAATGTCAGATCTCTGTGTGTATGTATAAAGAAGTACACTTTATCCTAAGAAACTGTATTTTTGTATTTCTTTTTTTTTTTTTAAGGTAAGACATGTCATATTCTTAATATGGTCTACCTACAAGTAAACAGACTTAGAAAAGAACAGATGAAGATATCCTACAGGGATAGAGAAGAAAGAGATGTATTTATGGAGGAAGAGGGTTAGAGAAAATAATATTCAAAACATCATCATCCTAGAGTATCCGGTCCTGAAGTTTTTCCCGTTTCTTCTTTATTTTCAATTACCTTTTGGTATCTGCCAGTGCAGAATGTGGAAATCCTTATTGCTGCCTGTGTCAATTCTAAGTTATAAATAATATTGTTCCTTTTCAACCAAACCTAAACTTTTGAAACTGTAATTCTCTGCTTCCTATGTAAAAAGAAGCCTACTCATCACAAGTGTTAGAGAAAACAGACTTACCTCTTGGACCAGGTGCCAGGTGAGGCCATGATTGGTTGAGTACTCCAGTTTCACCTGGTTGTCCATGTGTGGAGTGTATTTCTGGCCACAGCCCATCACCAAACTGAACTGAATCATATAGGATGCTCCTATCTGCATTGATTGTGTTTCCACATAGCGCATGCTTGAGGCAAGTTTAGAATCTCCGGTGAAACTGAAAGACCGGAGTGGGAATCAGAAGATTAAAAACATGATGAATTAAGGGAGAATTAAGCTCTTCATTTCATACCATACACCAAAATAACTTAAATATTTTTTAAATTTTTAAATTTTTTTAATTTGAGAGAGTGAGACAGTGTGAGTGAGCACATGGGGGAGAGGCAGAGGGAGGGGAGGGAGGGAGAGAGAGAGAGATAGAGAGGGAGAATTCCAAGCAGGCTCTGTGCTCAGTGTGGAGCCCAATGTGGGGCTCAATCCCATGACTCTGGGATCATGACCTGAGCGGAAATCAAGAGTCGGATGCTCAACTGACTGGGCCGCCCAGGCGCCCCATACATCAAAATAATTTAATTTTACTTATTTAAATCTTGCCAAGCTCTAGAATGGATTTTAGTCAATCTAATAAATGTAATTTAAAATAATCTGCCCATCAAAGAAGCAATATATTAAACTTAATAGCTGGAGCTGTCAAATATATTTGAAAATGGGTACTCACTCATATATTGTTCATGAGTATAAACCCTTTGACTCATTAATCTCACTTCTTAGAATTTATCTGAAGGAAATAATCCTAAATTCAAGGACAGCTTTATAAAATATGATTAATATTGCAGGTTTCCTTATAATGTAATTGGTAACCATTTCAACGTCAAACTACAGGGAAAATGGAATACTTAAGTAAACTGGTATAGCCACTTGACAGATTATCCATATTTCAAATATTTATTAAGGTAATAAAATCAAATTAATATGCTTATGAAAAAATACATTTTTTAAAACCCACAAAGAAATTCACCAGAATGTTTGCAGTGGCTACGTTTGGTGGTGGGAAACTAGACAGTTTACAACTTTTCTTTTGCATTTCTTAGTTTCCAAACAGTCTTCAATGTTCGGGCATTAAATACTGAAAACATCATAGTGTAGTTTTAATGACTGTGCTTAAAGTCGGTAGAATTTTACTGGGTACCAACTGAGTACTATGTAATTGTAAACTGAAGACAGGCACAGTTACTTTTTTAGAGCAAGTTGCTCAAGGAATTTATAATCCATTAGAGGAGATTAAAATATGGACACATTTTCACTGTGGTTAATATGGGTAAATGTAATAAGGATTCCAGGGTTGACCACACTGGGGTTTGTCTGCCACAATATTTAGTACTGCCGCCCTGAAGTAGGTCCAGTAGTTCTGTGAGTTCTATTCATTGCAGTAGTTCCTGTGAGTCAGGGGGCATAGCTGACATAGAAAAGGGAATGATGCAACACTCAGTGACATCTTTGAGGTATTTGATATTTTTTCTTATTTATCCTTTGCTGAATCAGCAAAATAAGGAGTAACTACACTGCCTTGCTTCTTGAAGACATTAACATGCTATTTAAAGATGTTGGGGTGCCTGGGTGGCTCAGTTGATTAAGTGTCTGACTCTTGACTTCGGCTTGGGTCATGATCTAACGGTTCGTGAGACTGAGCCCCACGTGGGGTTCTGGGCTGACAGCACTGAGCCTGCTTGGGACTCTCTCTCTCTCTCTCTCTCTCTCTGCCCCTCACCTGCTTGCTCTTTCTCTCTTTCAAAAAAAATAAAAATAAACTTATAAAAAAGATGTTATTTAAAGATGGGACATTGTCTATAAAGAGGATCGACATGGGTTTGGGCTCAAGGTTATAAAATGCAAGAAGCTTTTTCCTAACAATGACTAAGTACTCTTTAACAGTTTTAAATTAAGCTTTTTTACACTTGGACAATGAATAGAGGAATAAAATGTTTAAAAGCCCCAAACTCTGCTTTAGCTGAATGGTCAAAAAAAGGAAGAGAAAAGTCATATTCATAATTGCTGGTATTAAATATCCAGTGTTTATAACTTGTTTATCATTAATAATAAAGATGCCCATCCTTTGTTGATTCTAGGCGATATCCTCAGGCTGTGTTAAGCATAATATCCATGTTATCTTTCTTAGTTCCACCCTTAAAATAACTCTGTGAAGTAGGAATAATATCTCTAGGCAACAAATGTGGCAAAGGGGATAGTAAATGGTAGAGACTCAGTGAGAAATCAGCTTTGCCCAACTCTAAAACCTCTTAACCAATATACTCTCTCTCTGTCCTATTACTATAAGATGGAGAAAAAAACCCACAGTTTTTAATAACTTTCATGTATAGTTAATTTAAAAATCATTAACTTTCAGTTACTGTGTAATGATACTTTGGTGTTAGAGATCTAAAACCATGATTGCTGCTGTGTGATATGCTGCATTGGATGCAATCTAGAAAACATAAAGCTGCAGAATGCAATTTTTAGCAATATTACAAAAGAAAAGAATCAACATAGAATAAAGACACTAGTAAGCCCTATAGGCACAAACTTGTCTACATAAATTCCAGAGTCTTTTAAGTAAGAAAAAAAAAAAAATCCTGACTGCTTCTCTCCATGAGAAATAAATGTTGCTTTTAACTTCAAGGGTTAAATGCGCTTTCTAGTATGCTGTATGAGGAAGATAATTAGAGGCAGGCAACTAATTAGTCATTTGAATTGTTTACTTAAAAGGTACACTGTACATCCTGGGCATCTGGGAAAAGCCACATGGTGCAGGGCAGTACATGAGACTCATGGTCTGCAATCCACAGAGAGCCACTAGAACTTTCTCACCCATGTCCTGCAGAGTATTTCCCCACCACAGCATTTCTGAAATAATTTAAGATTATTTTCACAATCAGCTCCTTCTTCTCCTCAGAGATGGTTTCCTGTCCTTGCAATTCCAAGAGAAACAGAAAGAAATGCTGTATTTTGCACCTTTTTCATGGTTACAATCAACCATGAACCTGGTTCAAGATAGCAAGTACTCAAACCTGAGAAGTGTGTGGTCTGTGAGCTACCCTCACGATAACTGCTTTTAAAGGTCCCAAGACACCAAGAAAGAAACAATATAAAAATTATATAAAAGGACAAGTCTGGGGGCACCTGGTTAGTTCAGTTGGTACAGCATGGCACTGATCTTGGTGTTGTGAATTTGCGCTCCACATTGGGTGCAGAGATTACTTAAAAATAAAATCTTAAATCTTGAAAAAAAGGACAAGAGTCTAAATGAGGACTGTTAAACAGGGACAATAAAATTCTTACTTAGAACTAATATCTGTTCCACTGGTAGTTGTGTCTTCTTGTTTTTGTTGTAAGCTAAAGCTGAATGGATTTCTAATCGATACACCCGCCATACTTCATGGTACCATATGATACCTATCCTGATGTCTTAATTGGAAGCAAAATAACACAAGAGAAGCACAGACATCTATGCCTTAAAACTCTGACCATTCATAGTAAGAGTTCACTCAGTTGTTTACCATCCAGACTACAAGTTCACTCATGCTTTATTCAGGACTGGCTGAAAGCCAGTGATATTAGGTCAGCATTTTCTCTCCTGAATATGCTGATGTTCTTACTCAGCTGGAGTTTTAGAGGAGAGAATTTCACAGTCTGCCATCCTTTAATTGATAAAACTGTTCCTCTTTGTTGCTTGTGTAAGTCAGCATAGGTTCACAAAGGTAAAAATGAAGCTGAACTCTGTAACAATCAGAGAAACAAAAAATAGTCCACATCACCCTTTTGGGGAGAAATTCTGGAGACAGAATACATTGGAAACCAGGAGGCTTAGTTTCATTTGTGCCGATCTGCAAGAGTGCCTCAAAAATAAAGGGACAATAAAAATGCTCCTGCATCTAATTACAAGATTTAATGAGAGAATGTGGATAATTCTTTCCACTAGGACAAGATTACCTCCCTGTGTCTTTTCATTCTACCACCAAGACGGCTAGTAGGCTCTCTATTATGCCCCTGGTAAAATGGATAATACTATAATGTAACTCATGTTTCCATAGTTCTTTCTTTTTCTTTCTTTCTTTTTCTTTCTTTCTTTCTTTCTTTCTTTCTTTCTTTCTTTCTTTCTTTCTTTCTTTCTTTCTTTCTTTCTTTCTTTCTTTCTTTTACCTTTCCTTTCTTTTACCTTTCCTTTCCTTTCCTTTCCTTTCCTTCTTTCTTTCCCTCCCTCCTTCCTTCCTCCCTTCCTCCCTCCCTCCCTAGCTCCCTAGTCAGTGCACATGCACACAAAGGGGGAGAAGGGCAAAAGGGAGAGAGAGAGAGAGAGAGAGAGAGAGAGAGAGAGAGAGAGAGAGAATCATAAGCAGGCTCCATGCTCAGCACAGAGCCTGATGTGGGGCTCAGTGTGGGGCTTGATGTGGGGCTTGATCCCATGAGCCTGGAATCATGACCTGAGCTGAAATCAAGAGTTGGATGCTCAACCAATTGAGCCACCCAGATGCCCATTTCCATAGTTCTATACTTAGTTCATAGTATAGTTCCTTTGCCTCCTCCTCTCTTGTTAATCTCACAGATAGCTGAGGATCTGTTTTCCTGACTAGGTTGGAAGCCTCTCTGCAAGAAGAGATCATATCTTGTTCATCCCTGTATCCCCTAAAGCACTCAGAACCTTCTGTACCTTACAGAAGCACCTCATGTTGTTGCAGGACATCATGGTTTTCCAACAGCTAGGTTACTTTATTTATTGAGTTGAGGCCATTTGGAAGGCTATCAGGGATCCTTAACACTGTGTAATGGAGATAAAAAAAAAAAACCCAGAGGCTGAGTTGCTGACCCCAGGGTCACACAGTTACTAAAAAGCTAGCAACTAGGCCTTCTGATTTCTACTTTGATGTCCTTTCCTCTATACCATGTCCATTAAAGGCACTTAAAGAATGTTAAATAAAATGAGCACATGAGTGAGGTTTCTCAATTGGGCAGAAGGCAAGTTTTACAAAACCATAGTTCCTTACATGCGGTAATGAACACAAAGTTTTTAAGTTATTCTCACTTAAAGAAATCACTCTTCCTGCATTTCCCCAGAAGCTCTTTCAAATCTCCATTAAAAACGGTTTTTTTTTTTATATGAAAGGCAGATACACACAGCCAACACAAAGTGAGAGAATACCCCTCTCTCCCCCCCAACACAAAGTTCCTTCAAGGCAAATTCACCTAGGGACTGAGCCATTTTCAACAATTGATCCCATTTCTTTAAGAATAGTTTGATAAGTTAGACAACAGTGTCTGAAGTCTCACTACCAATATGCCACAAGAGAAGACAATGCACCAGTATTTACATTTCTTAAAAACTGAAGCAATACTCAACTATTTTCAAGGACCCCACAGAGAAGAATGCCTCTGCAGGGCTCATTTCCACAACAACAGAAGAGCAACTCAAAGCTGGTTTTGGTTGGATGCCATTCAAAAGTATATTCATCTGCAAAACGACATGTAAATGAATCTAAGCCTCTCTAATATCATCTCTTCTTGGGTTTTGTTTTTGTATCAAAGAAACGTTTGCTGGAGTTGACAATCTTGTTGATATTATGGAATTAAAGGAGGCAGTTTTAATTCACTTGTTATTTCTAGAATATTACGTATCAAAACAGAAATAACCATGCTATCTTAGTGGATTATACAAAGTTTACATTTACTGGAAACAACAATCTGACAATAAAGAAGTTTTTGGTTTTTTTTAAGTAAAAATTTGCAGTCCTACTACCTAAAGATGATCACTGCTAACATTTTCGTATAAATACTTCCAGACTTCCTTATGTTTATACACACATAAACACTTTCCTTTCTTTATTTTTTCTTTTTTTAAAGTTTATTTATTTATTCTGAAAGAGAGAGCCTATGCAGGGGGAGGGGCAGAGAGAGAGGAGAGACAGAATTCCAACCAGGTTCTCAGCAGACTGCACAGAGCTGTACGCAGGGCTCGAACCCCATGATCATGAGATCATGACCTGAGCCGAAATCAAGAGTCAGACACTGAACTGACGGAGCCATCCAGGCACCCTCATTTCTCTTTCTTTTATTTTTTTCAACGTTTTTATTTATTTTTGGGACAGAGAGAGACAGAGCATGAACGGGGGAGGGGCAGAGAGAGAGGGAGACACAGAATCGGAAACAGGCTCCAGGCTCTGAGCCATCAGCCCAGAGCCTGACGCGGGGCTCGAACTCACGGACCGCGAGATCGTGACCTGGCTGAAGTCGGACGCTTAACCGACCGCGCCACCCAGGCGCCCCTTTTCTCTTTCTTTTAAAAAAATTATTACAAAATCATAATACACCTGTTCTTTTTTTCTTTTTACAACTATTTCATTGACATCTTTCCATACTGAAAAAATGTTGAGAATAAGCCAATCTCCAATTATGGAACTCTCTGGAGGTTGCTTCCATTTTTCACTGCTATAAACAATGCTTCTATAATATGCATCCTTATATATCTTTGTGTACTGGTCCAATTATTTCCTTAAGATAAATTCCTAGAAGCAGAATTGCTGGGTCAAAGCAAATTTTAAAAATGAGCATTTACTGCGAAGTTGCCCTTCAAAAAAGTTGTAGTGGGAAATACAGCCTTCCAGTTATGGAATGAATAAGTCACAGGAATAAAAGGCACATCATAGTGAATATAGTCAATGATACTATAACAGTGTTGTATGGTGACAGATGGTAGCTATACTTGTGGTAAGGATAGCATAATGTATAGAGAAGCTGAATCACTTTGTTGTATATGTGAAACTAATGTAAGTAACACTGTGTGTCAACCATACTCAAATTAAAAACAAAATTAAGAGCTTGTGGATTTCGAAATAGCTAGGGCACTCCTTATTTTATCTTGTTGAATTGGCAATCAAAGGTGAGGCAAGAGAAAAAAATACATGAGGAATCTTTGAAATTCTTTTTTTACCCTTCCAACTATGTGCAGCCATGTACATTATTTAAAGTGTAGTTAAGCAGGGTCATTTTAGGACTTTTAAAGGATCTTCAGGCCCACGGGTAGCTGTTGGTTACGTGTCCAGCTTTGGCTCAAGTCATGATCTTGCGGTTCATGACTTCAAGCCCCGTGATGGGCTCTGTACTGACACCTGAGCCTGGAGCCTGCTTCAGATTGTGTCTCCCTCTCTCTCTGCCCCTCCCCTGCCCCAAAATAAATAAACATTAAAAAAAATGTAAGACTTTTAATCTTTGCAAATTCAATTACACATCATGGCAAACATATTAAAATACACCCACATCCATTATATATTTTTCATTACAAAAACCTCCAAATAGATTTTATAATTTTGCCTTTAAATTTTATTTGCTACTAGTGATGCATGTAATTTATGTTTGGTTGTAATTATTCAGCACATTCAGGAATCTGACCAAAAAATTATTTCCAATATCATAAAATTTTATGAATATTTAAATTTAGCAGTTAAGGGAGTTAACATATATTGTGTTTTGTAGATATTTAATTTAAATTTATTAATCCTACTTTTGCAATTTGCTTATCATATTTTTGAGATAATATTCATTTCCTCAGTTCCTGGACTTTTTCCAGGCCCCTGAAAAGCTTTGAGGCCCTGGCATGTGCCCAAAATGACTAATGAAAGAACTTCCTAGGAAGAGGCAGAGAGAATGTAAAGGTATTAGAAGAAGAAAGAGCTTGACTTGGTGGGAGTAGAGAGAAGGAAGACCACGGTGGTTGGGATGGTCAACTGGGCCAGGTCACCCAGGGCCTACCACGGAGATTTCATGAACCGCTGTCCATAGAAAGTAATTTTCTCAGCCTATTGAACTTCTACTTCAACAAACCACACATACCATGAATCTAAATCATCAAATGTAGAATTCTCTGGTTAATTTCTTTAGTGGTGTGCTTACTCCCTTACTTCCAAAATCTCACTTAGCTACTACTTAGTCCAAATGAAGATTTTTTAGGGAAATCTAACTTTGGAGAAATAAATGACTTAAAAATCAACCATGTGGACATCAACAGGACATGAGTCTTGGCATATGGCTATTTTATTCATTTCTTTGGCAGGTCCTATGGCTTTGTCCTTCAATATGTATCTTCAAGTGGTCCATTTCTCCACTACATCTTTCTGTTCCCATCATCATTATAAGCACATGTAGATGACACTGTTAGCCTCCAAGCTGAGCTCCTTCTACTGCTTCACCTGTTACCCTCTATCATCTGTTCTCCAAAAAGCAGCCACAATTATTTTTTAAATATAATCACATTATATTACTCCTCTGCTACAAATTATTTACTGGCTTCCCATAACACTTAGGATAAATTCCAAAATCGCTATATTGCTCTATAAGGTACTAATATAATCTATCTCCTTGCCTGCCTCAGGGCCTTTGCTCTTGCTGTTCTCTCCACCTGTGATGCTTTCCTTGCACCCTTTTACATCATTGTCTTTCATTCTTCTGCTCTGTTCTAATGCCTCCAGGAGGGCTTTACTGACTATCTTACCTAAAAAAGTTTCACTCTCCACTTATGCTACCTCACGTTCCATTCATTTATTCTCACAGCACAAACCACTTCCTGAAATATTATTATGCATGATTACTTGTTTACTGTTGTTATTCCCCTCCAGAATGTAAGCTCTGCAAATAAAAGACTTTTCTATCTTCATCTCCAAAACCTACTGTGCTTCCTCCAGCACAAATAGTGCCAGTAGCGCAATCACTATCCAGTCAAATGTGTAAATTAGTCTATCAGTGAATGAAAAACTTCATGTAATGAAATCCTTATGTTGAAAAGCCTAAAAAGTAGACTCTATTTTAGAAAGTCATTTATAAATCTATTTAGGGGAATGTTCAATTATATTACCAGTTTGTTGGAGGCACTGATACTCCTGGGTACTGAAAGTACTCTTTAAATAGCTGCTGAAAAAAGCAGCAAGTGACTTTTCAGTTTGTTACTCAATATATTTACTTTATCTATCTGCTAAGCTTCCTGGAACAATCATTTACTGTGAAATGGTGGTTGAAGTGGCTCTTGGGAGCCACCTCACCCCAAATAGCTTCCTTCAGCACACAATTTAAATTGATTTACTGTTCTTTGTAATTGTCCCTGTAAGGAATAATCCCCAAAAAACTCTAGGCTTACTAGTAAACTACTTAAACTGACAAAATCTCTACAAAAGATATAGGTTGATGTTCAATGAAAGAAAATCCTAAAGAAATTCACTTGGCTGTGTCTTCTAATGGAAGAAGCTGGTGGCATTGATAAAATTGAGATTGCAAATTCATGAGAACACTCAGGTTTCCCTGACTGCTTTCAACATTACTGAGAACGATTTTTGTGAGGGAGAAGAAAATGGCACAATATTACCAGCCCTGGACCAAGATCAGGAATTCTCCAAACTGCTTAACAAAAGAATACTAAGGCCCCATAACTTCCAAGCCAAGGACCAAATCTTAAAGGGTAACTTCTTTAAGAACTCCTATGATTTGGCATACCGCAGGTGTAAAGCCTTTTAGACTGAACATTAATAAAATTTTTGACAAATCAAAAAAAAAATTAGGCTTTTCCAACATGAGGATTTCATTACATGGGACACTCACCCTAAAGCTGTTCTCTTCCTTTTATACCTCTATTTTCCTGCATCTCCAGGGCTGACCATGCCACCTGGGGCTCGTGTGAAAAACCAGGCTTCCCAAGTCCTCCCGCACAACACTAAATACCACATAATGTTATCCTTTTTTCTCATGCCTGTTGTTATTCACAGCTAATTTCACTTCTTGTGTGTTGCTCTTTTATTTTCTCTCTACTTTCAGGACAAACCTAAGGAAATTTCTCTTCCTAAAAACTGACCCTAACATGACAAGTGCTATTTTATTTTCTTGTATAAAGAAAAGGGAGAGCTTTTTCTTTCTTTTGAATTTATTTATTTATTTTGAGAGAGAGAGAATGCGCAACAGAGTGAGCAGGGGCAGGATAGAGAGGGGGAGAGAAAGAATCCCAAGTGGGTTCTGTACTGACAGCACAGAGCCTGACATGGGCTCCACCTCACAAATGGTGAGATCATGACCTGAGCCGAAATCAAGAGTCGGACACTTAACTGACTAAGCCACCCAGGTGCCCCAAGAAAAGAGAGAGCTTTAATTAAAAAAACAAAATTAGACATAACAAGGAATGAGTAACTTCTGTTTTAACACCCATGAAAGTACCTAGGAAGCCTTTCAACATTTCTATGTCTCATTGGTCTCTAAATCTTCTTTTAATTAAATCTGCTTCTCCTCAAGCATCATGAAAAATGAAAACTATAGCCTTTCTTTTTTCTATTTTTTTACTTTTATGTTTTTCTATCTATTTTACTTTAACTTTTGCTAGTTTTTATTGAGATATAATTGACATACCCCGTTGTATTAGTATACAACACAATGAGTTGATATATGTATTTACAGTGAAATGATCACCACAATGTTTAGTTGACATCCAATCACTTCACATAGCTACAATTTTTTTTTCCTTATGAAGAGAATTTTAAGATCTACTCTCTTAGAAACTCTCAAATATACAATACAAGCATACCTTGTTTTATTATGCTTTCCTTTATTGTACTTCCCAGATATGTTTTTTTGGTTTGTTTGTTTGTTTTAAACAAATTGAAGATTGTGTCAAGTGAAGTTCTACTGGAGCCATTTTTCCAGTGGCATTTGCTCATTTGGTGTCTCTTTGTCACATTTTGGTAATTCTCACAATATTTCAAGCTTTATTATTATTATTATTTTTTTTAATTTTTTTTTTCAACGTTTATTTATTTTTGGGACAGAGAGAGACAGAGCATGAACGGGGGAGGGGCAGAGAGAGAGGGAGACACAGAATCGGAAACAGGCTCCAGGCTCTGAGCCATCAGCCCAGAGCCTGACGCGGGGCTCGAACTCACAGACCGTGAGATCGTGACCTGGCTGAAGTCGGACGCTTAACCGACTGCGCCACCCAGGCGCCCCAAGCTTTATTATTATTAATAGATTTGTTGTAGTGATCTGTGATCAGTGATAATGATTTACTGAAAGCTCAGAGGATGGTTATCATTTTTTAGCAATAAAATATTTTCAAATTAAGGTAAGTACATTGTTTTTTAGATATAATACTATTTATTTCACACTTAATATGCTAAGTATAATGTAATCATAACTTTTATATGCACTGGGAAACCAAAAAATTCATGTGAGTTGCTTTTTCGAGATATTTGCTTCATTGTGGTGGTCTGGAACTGAACCTGCAGTATATCTGAGGTATGCCTGTATGGTACTATTAACTCTAGTCATCATGCTGTATGTTAAACCCGCAGAACTTATTTATATTATAACTGAAAATTTGTGCCTTTTGACCACCTACACCCATTTCATCCACTCCTGCCCCCCTCAGCCACCACACCACTAGTAACTACCAATCTGCTCTCTGTATCCATGAGTTAGTTTTTTTCAAGGTCAATCCAAGTTACCATGAATGGTAGGATTTCCTTCTCTTTTCTGACTGAAAATATTTTATTGTACGTATAAACCACATTTTCTTTATCCATTCATCCATGGATGGACACTTAGGTTGTTTCCATGTCTTGGATATTATAAATAACGCTGCCATGAAACATGAGAATACATGTATCTTCTAAGAAAATGATTTCATTTCTTTAGGTATATATTCAGGAGTGGAATTACTGGATCATATGGTAGTTCTATTTTTAATTTTCTGAAGAACCTCCATACTGTTTTTCATAGTGGCTGCACCAATTTACATGTCCACCAACAGAGCACAAGAGTTCCCTTTTCTCCACATCCTCACCAACACTTGTTATTTTTTGTCTTTGTGATACCAGCCATTCTAACAGGTGTGAGGTGACATCTCATTGTGGTTTTCATTTGCACTTCTCAGATGATTAGTGATTTGTGCACCTTTGCACACCTGTTGGTCATTTGCATGTATTTCTTGGAAAAAATATCTATTTACTTCCTCTGCCTATTTTTAATCATCTTATTATTTTTTTTTTTGCCATTGAGTTGTATGTATTCTTCATTCATTTTAAATATTAACTCCCTGTTGGATATACGATTTGCAAATATTTTTCCCCATTCCATAGATTGATGGTTTTCTTGGCTGTGAAGAAATCTTTTAGTATTATATAGTCTCACTTGTTGATTTTTTATTTTGTTTCCTTTGGTTGGTGTCATATCCCCAAAAATCACTGCAAAGATCTATGTCAAGATGCTTACCATCTATATTTTCTTCCAAGGGTTTTATGGTTTCAGGTCTTATGTTTGAGTTTTTAATTCATATTTTGAGTTATTTTGTGTATGGTGTAAGATAGTGGTCCAGTTTCATTCTTTTGCATGTAGCTGTCCAGTTTTTAAATATTATTTACTTAAGGAACTGTCCTTTCCTCATTGAACATTCTTGGCTCTTTTGTAAAAAATGAATTTTTTTAATGTTTATTTATTTTTGAGAGAGACAGAGACAGAATGCGAGTGGGTTAGGGGCAGAGAAAGAGGGAGACACAGAATCTGAAGCAGGCCCCAGGCTCTGAGCTGTCAGCACAGAGCCCGATGTGGGGCTTGAATTCTAGAGCTGTGAGATCATGACCCGAGCCGAAGTCCAATGCCCAACTGACTGAGCCACCCAGGCGCTCCTGAATATTTTTTTACACCCATGCATGGGTTTATTTCTAAGCTCTCTATCCTGTTCTTTGTAGATCTATGTGTCTGTTTTCATGCCAATACTATACTATTATGATTACTGTGCCTTTGTAATACAGTTTGAAACCAGGAAGTATAATGCCCCCAGATTTGTTCTTCTTTCTCATGAGTGCTTTGGTTATATTGCTCAGATTGCTTTTGGGGTCTTTTGTGGTTCCATAAAAATTATGGGATTGTTTGTTCCATTTCTTTGGAAAATGTCATTGGAATTTCAATTGGGATTGCATTAAATCTGTAGATTGCTTTGGCTACTATGGGCATTTAAGCAATATCAATTCTTCCAATCTATAAACATGGAGTGTCTTTGTATTTATTCGTGTCTTCTACAATTTCTTTCATCATTATCTTATTGGATTTCAATGGACCTGTCTTTCACCTCCTTGGTTAAATTTGTTCCTAGGTATTTTATTCTTTTTGATGCAATTGTCAATGGGACTGTTTTCTTAACTTCTCATTCTGCTAGTTCATTTTTAGTATATAAACAATTGATTTTTTATCCTGCAGCATTACTGAATTTGTTTACCAGTTCTTACAGTTTATTGGTGAAGTCTTCAAAGTGTGTGTGTGTATATATATATATACATATATATGTATATATATGATGTCATATGCAAATAGAGACAATTTTACTTCTTCCTTTCTGATTTGGAGTCTTTTAGTTCTTTTTCTTTTTTTAATTGCTCCCACAAGGACCTCTAGTACTATACTGAATAAAAGTGGCAAGAGTGGGCATCCTTGTCTTGTTACTGATCTTACAGGGAAAGTTTCAGCTTCTCACCATAAAGTATGATATTAGCTGTGAGCTTCTCAGATATGGCCTTTATTATGTTGAGGTACATTCCACCTATACCCAATTTGTTGAGAGTTTTTATGATAAATGGATGATGAATTTTGCCAAATGCTTTTTCTGCATCTATTGAGATGATTATATGATTTTTATCCTTACTTTTGTTTGTGGTAGGTACATCACAGTGATTGATTTGCACAGGTGGAACCATCCTTGCATCCCTGGAATAAATCCCATGTAATCACGGTGTATGATTCTTTCAATGTATTGTTGAATTCAGTTTTCAAATATTTTGTTGAAAATTTTAGCATCTGTGTTCATCATGGATATTGGCCTGTGATTTTCTTTTCTTGCAGTGTCTTTGTCTGGTTTTAGTATCAAGGTAATGCTGGCCTCATAAGATGAGTTTGGAAGTGTTCCATACTCTTCTATTTTGGGGAAGAGTTTGAGAAGAATTAATGTTACTTATTCTGTAAATGTTTAGTAGATTCATTAGTGAATCTGTCTGGTCCTGGACTTTTGTTTGTTGGGAAGTTTTTGATTATGGATTCAATCTCCTTACTAGTAATTGTCTGTTCAGATGTTCTACTTCTTCATGATTTAGTTTTGGTGAGTTGAATGTTTCCAGGAACTTATCTTTCTTTTAGGTTGTCTAATTTGTTGGTGTATAATTGTTTACAGTTCTCTTATGATCCTTTGTATTTCTGTGGTATCAGTTGTAATCCCTCTTCAACTCCAATTTTGAGTTCTTTTTTTTTCTTTCTTTCTTTTTTTGGGGAGAGGGGAGTCTAGCTAAAGGTTTGCCTGTTTCATTTATCTTTTCAAAAAGCCACTCTTGCTTTCATTGACTTTTCTACTGTCTTTTTAATCTCTATTTCATTTATTTCTGCTCTGATCTTTGTTATTTCCTTCATTCTGCTAACTTTGGGCTTAGTTTTTCTTTGTCTGCTTCTTTGAAGTGTAAGTTAGGTTGTTTACCTGAGATCTTTCTTGTTTCTTAATGTAAGCATTTATTGCTATGAATTTTTTTTTTGCACTGCTTTTTGCTGCATCTCATACATTTTGGTATGCTGTAATTCCATTTTCATTTGTCTCAAGATATTTTTAAATTTTTCTTTTGATCTTCTTGACCCACTGATTGTTATTTAATCTCCACACTTAAGAATTTTCTAATTTTCTCCTTGCAAATAATTTCTAGTATCAAAGCATTGTGGTAGAAAAAGTTGCTTGATATAATTTCAATCTTCTTAAATTTATTAAGACCTGTTTTGTGGCCTAACATATAATCTATCCTGGAGAATATTTTAGAGTATTTTGTGTGTGCTTGATAAGAATATGTATTCTTTGCTTTGGGATGGAATGTTCTGTAAATATCTGTTAAGTCCATCTAGCCTAGTGTGTCTTTGATTCAATATTTTCCTATTGATATTCCATCTGGATGCTCTATCCATTGTTGTAAGTGGGTTATTTAAGCCCTCTATTATTATTATTTTCTATTTCTTCCTTAAGGTCAGTTAATATTTGCTTTAAATATTTAGGTCCTCTTATGTTGGGAACATAGATATTTACCAACATTATATTCACTTTTTGGATTGACCCCTTTCTCATTATATAGTGACCTTTTCTGTCTCTTATTACAGTTTTTCCCCTAAAGCATATTTTGTCTGATATAAGTATAGCTAACCCTGCTTTCTTTTGGCTTCTACCTGTATGGAATATCTTTTCCATCCCCTCACATTCAGTCTGTGTGTGGTCTCAAAGCTAAAATCAGTCTCCTGTAGCCAGCATATAGTTGGATCTTATTTTTTTTATTCAATCAGCCACTCAATGTCATTTGATTGGAACACTTAGTCCATTTACATTTAAGGTAATTATTGATAGGTATGGACTTACTATTGCCATTTGTTAATTGTTTTCCAGCTATTTTTAATTCATTAGTCTGCTTTTTCTTAATTTTTATTCTTTTCCTTTGTGATTTAGTAACTTTCCATAGTGGTATGCTTAGATTCCTTTCTCTTTCTCTTTTGTGTATTTACTATACAGGTTTTTGCTTTGTTGGTACCACAAGGCTTACATAAAACATCTTATATTTGTAATAGTCTATTTTAATCTGATAATAACTTAGGTTTGAATATATACTAGAGAGCTCCACATTTTTACTCCCTCTACCCACGTTTTATGTTTTTGAATTTTTTTTTTCAACGTTTATTTATTTTTTTGGGACAGAGAGAGACAGAGCATGAACGGGGGAGGGGCAGAGAGAGAGGGAGACACAGAATCGGAAACAGGCTCCAGGCTCTGAGCCATCAGCCCAGAGCCTGACGCGGGGCTCGAACCCACGGACTGCGAGATCGTGACCTGGCTGAAGTCGGACGCTTAACCGACTGCGCCACCCAGGCGCCCCTATGTTTTTGATTTTACGATTCGCATCTTTTTATCTTGAGTAGCCCTTAACAAATTATTATATCATTATTTTTGCTACTTTTGTCTTTTAATATTCATTCTAGGTTTATAAATGATTTAACTACCATCACTACCATATTTCAGTATTCTGAATTTAACCATATACCTTCCTTCACCAATGAGATTTATATTTTCAAAGATTCTTCTGTTACTAATTAGTGCCCTTTTGCTTCAGCTTTCAAAATTTCCTTTAATATTTCTTGTAAGGCCTGCCTAGTGGTGCTGAACTCCTTCAGCTTTTTTTTTTTTATCTTTAAGTAGGCTCCATACCCAATGTGGGGTTTGAACTCACAACCCTGAGATCAAGAGTCTCACGCTGTACTGGCTGAGCCAGCAAGGCACCCCTAAACTCCTTCAGCTTTTGCTTGTCTGGAAAACTATCTCTGCTACTAAAACCAACTGCCAATTCTAATATGCTATAACAACCATCCTTTGCAGTTGTATACATTTTGACACCAAAACCTTACATATATGACAGCAATATCCTTACCACCTGTATACCTCACCAGATTAGACAGAGGAATGTCAATGTCCCTTGGTAATGTCACTAATAGTATTAGTCAGATAATATTTAATAAACCTCAATTAAATGATGCCTTTAGTGATCTTAAAATATATATAAGAAGTTTTAAAGGCTATTTTTAGAACATAAAGCAGATAGAGGTTCTGATAGCAGATACCATGCATGGAAGGAAGGAAAGTACTACAAATAATTAAAAGCAATTCATTTATCTACAGAAAAAAAGAGCTCTATGATGACACACTGTAAAGTGATTTATAGTATATTGACTGCAATTCTTCTAATGAAAAAGCAATTGTCCAAGTTTTCCCTGGAGAACACTCAGCAGCAACAATCCATGCACATGGGAAGTCATGAGTTAGAAAATGAGAACCAAATGAACTCACAGCTGGGAAAAGCCAACAATAATTAATTTAACACCAGCCATTTGTAGAGAACATGTATACATTTCAAAATTTCCCTTGAGAGAAAGAGGGTCATTGAAGGTTTGAGGCTACATACTTAACATCTTCAAAGAATGTTTAGTTAATAAGGTAATATGCTCCAAAGGTCTTACACTAAAATTATAACATTTTAGGACTAGAGGTTAGGATAAATAGTTGGTCAATACCATCACCTGAATTTCAATATTGTAACAAGTGTTTCTGAAACACACTGCCAAAGTGAGTTCATGTTGAACTTGAACAATATATTCCTCAACAGCAGCAAAGAGAAAACAACGTCATTAAAAGGGGCTTTATTCTGACTCATTGGCTAAGAAAATGGGAACAGTTTGAGATCTTCCACATTGTTTCATTTTAATGAGCAGCAAGAATTTTTCATGTCCTTATTAAAGTGGTTAATGTATTTCTCTAGTCTCATTATCACTGCCAGAGTGTACTCTGTTGTTTCATAACCAAGACAACTCCTTCGCGTTTCAGAGAAGATCAGAAAGTCAAATCTGGTTGCTCACATGTGGTTGTTAATAAAACTCCCACGGTGCTGCTTAAGGTGCCCATGGGGATTGTACAATTATTTATATTTTCTTATGGTTTTCTATAATTACTGTGATTGTATTTTCACAAAGTAAATGTATCTCCACCAATTAAAGCAGTGGTGGGTTAAGAATATTCATCAGACTTGTGTGAAAGGATATTGTTCTTAGGGTTTTGATCAAAGCACAGAAATTAAACTGCTCTTATCATGCATTCAACCCAAGTGTTGAATTAAAATGCTCAGCAACTTTGGAGTTTATTTGAGCAGATGTTAACTATTTATGAAAATAAACACGATACAGGACTTGCATTCATGATATGACTCTTTGTTGTATTAAAAGTGCTGGGAAAAAAATTACCACACAAATCTTGAGGGATACGGTTTATGGCGTATGACCGATTTGAACTGCTGTTAATTCAGGTCGATTTAAATTTTCAGAAGCATATAATTCTAAGAAATCTCATTTTGGCTTACATCTTTGCATCTTCTTATTTTACGTCACCTTTTTGTTTTCTGTGAAGGCTCTAGGACTAAGAAAGAATCTCCATAAAAACCAGCATTGGAGGCTATCAGATAGAAAACACGTAATATAACCTTTCATACTTTGCCATATAGAAATTTCATTCTATCTAGTTCCACAGTGCTTGCAGCAAAAGTGACCAGCTGCACTTCCATTCCATTAGCTGTCATTTTGATGCTAGAATTTTAGCCTGCTGTGTATGAGATGTGAGTTCCATGCACAATTCCCATCAAAGGTAATTGTCTGTGCAACGGTGTGTAAAATTTACCTCTCATTATGATAAGGTCACTGATGGGTCATTTATGATATGCTCTCTGGAGACAACTGCAGTGAAGAGCTTTCGGTGATATTCGTCTGGAGAAATTAAATTGGTCTGACCATGACTCCACAGAAAGTAAAACTCTCTTAGAAAATTATTCCTCAATCATGTTTAAAGTCCAAAAGGGACCCACAGAGGGGCAGTTTGCACACTGGTGCAGGCTATGGGTTTTGGAATAATGTAGACTTGGGTTTTAATCTAGAGTCCCTGAGCCTAGAAGCCCTACATAATCCGGCCTCTGCACAACTCTTGGTATCTATTCCTCACCTTTGCTCCCTCCCTCCCTGGGCTTCCTGATCCTTGAATATACCATGGTCACTCTCACTTCTGGAGTCTTTGCACTGTAAATTTTCCTAGTTGGAATGTTCTTCCATCAGATCATCATGTGGCTAGAATTTCCTTTTTCTTCTCTGTTCTAATCAGTGGACTATATCATATCCACCATCTGAACTATCTGAACATAGTCTCCTCCTTTGTACCTTAGGTAGCCGCCTCCCAACTCCAGTTAATCACTATTGTGTCATCCTACTGATGTTCTTGAAGTACTAATCACAGTCTTAAATTACTTATTTACTGATTACTGTATAATTAAGCTTGCATTTGCCTATGGGGGGTTAAATCTAAGATGGGTTAACTTGACTAGGATATCCCACAATCCTGAAACCCCAACAACATTAACTATATGAGTTACTGGTCCAACATTGCTTAATAAGATGGATTTAAAAGGATATCTTAGTTAATAAATTAAAGATGAAAAAACCTCCTGGACTTTATGTAAGACAGCATGAAAACATGAAAACAGAACTACTCATGAGAAGTAGTATTTTAATAAAATAGTCATTAGAGTGATTTCACATTTTACCATGATCGTGGTGGGCCTCCATGAAGGGAGAATATGGTAGTGACTTTAGTTATTAACACTTTTTAAAGAGGGGTTTTATACGTAACTGTGGGAAATAAAAATTTGAGATTAAAAACTATGGTGAAATTTTACATTTATTTAAATCTATCAGTATTTTGTTTTCAGTTCTGCTTCCCAAGATATCTTACCTGTAGACATAATAATGACTTTTGAAATGGTTCGTATTCAGTAAATATTTGTCAGCAAATGAGTAAGAGCTGGGTGAACCAGAAGATCATTCTTATGTTCCAATCCTTAATGTAAATTATAACAACAGCAGAGATGAAATTCTTACCAAAGTGTCCAGTCGTGGCCACAGTACGGCTGAACATTTCCAAGGTAGAATCCCAGAGACTGAGTGACCTCCACAAGATTGGTAAAGTCGAGGCTAATGCTGTTGAAAAGGACAGATGTCATGATAATCTCATCAATGGCCCATACATCTTCTCCCTGGGAAGAATGATACGGTTGCCACCATCTGAACTGGATTCCAAACTGTCTTGCATCATCTGGTAACTCTACGGAGATTATTCTAAAAATAAATAAATAAATAAAAGTAAAAATTCAGATTACTTTGGTATCTTAAAATACAAATGTTCACAACAGCATATTTTTTCTCGTAGTATAGCATTAAAAAAATAGTTCTCCCACTATTATAAACATTCTTCTGAGATTTCCAATTTCCTGTCTGACTCAAACAAAGTCTTCCAAACCCATCAAAAATGTGACTGCTTGCATTCATCTGCTTTCAGAAAAGCTAACTCAATAAAACACAGTTGTTGTCAAAGTGGCAGGATTTGTCTTAGTCTGAAAAAGGAGCTTGGGCATCTTGTTACACATATTACAGTTTGAGGCTGGTTGGAACTGCGGCCCTTCCTAATTCCTGTCAGTTGAACACAGTGTATGAGGTGACTTGCTGTGTCATGGTGGCCATGACAACAAACCTGTATGTGACAAATGGGGAAGAAAATTAAGAATAATATCTAATTTCCAGGAGCAATTACTGTACACAGCAGCAGGAACCATACATTAATTGCCACTGCAACGACATCTGCTTGAAAGCTCCATAAATCACATTCCATGCTGCTCACATCCATACACAAGGTGAGACATGAAGCAAATGGCAAATGGAACATTTGTCTCCATCAATGTACAATTAAACACCAGGAGAGGTGTTAGCAATAAACACATGCTAAAGGGACTGAGTCTTTTTCCTAGTGAGCAAAGGAAAGCTCCCTAAGACAGGTGACTAGTTGGGTAACTTAGAAACAAATTATTTAAAAACTTCAGTGTCTAAGGCTGGAATGAATTAGAAATTAGATTGATTTTCATATTTGTATTATGTTTCTTCTTATTGTGTCAAGAAATGTTAAAACCATGGAAATATAATTTCTTATGTAGAGTTATTAAAAATAATGCCTATTTTCTCTTTAAATAATTTGTATATGGAAATATGGGATAGAATAACATGATTTTCATCACTATTAATTATACAAATGACCAGTAAAAAACAGGCAGAATTTTTTGCAATGGGAGAAAATGTACTTTTTAAATAAGGAAAAATCATTATTCAAATATAGAAATATAAATTTAAAAACAGTGCTTAAATTAAAAAGACAGAGCAGTAATTTTTATGGTTTTTAAATACTTTTAAATACTTTTGGTCTTAAAAACTTTAAATCTGTGAATTTTTTTTACCCATGTGAATTTATTAGAAGGAAAGAATAAAATTTAAATTGAGTATTTTAGTAATTTTCACTTTAATTTCTAAATATTTTTATTAAATAGTCAAATAACTATATTTATTTATATTAACATACCAAATATGTAAATAAATTAATTAAACTATATTCAAACTGGTTCAATAATGAAAAAAATCATGCATTAATTTAATCATTTAATTTGATCATGTTATTAGAAAATTATAATTTTCCTTTATAATAGTTTTAAAAGCAATTACTATTCTCTGATGAAAATAAATATAATTTAAAAATAACAACTGAGGGGTGCCTGGGTGGCTCAGGTGGTTGACTGTTCAACTCTTGATTTCAGGTCAGGTCATGATCCTAGGGCTGTGGGATCAAGCCTTATGTCAGACTCTGTGCCAAGCATGGAGCCTGCTTGGGATTCTCTGTCTCTCTCTCTCTGTCTCTCTCTCTCTGTCTCTCTCTCTCTCTCCCCACCTCAGCCCCTTTCCCCAGCTTATATGTGTGCACTCTCTTTCTTTAAAAAAACCCAAAAACCAAAAAACTGAAAAGTAGAATTTTTCAGGCAACTTGAAAGTTTATTTTCCTTTATTTCCTTATTTTAGTGCATATACATACATGTGTGTGATAACAGTAATTGAAATGACCAATATTTTCCTTGGCAATGATATTAAGACTACAGGTCTGTAATCAGACTGTTGGGTTAAAGTCCCCACTCTGACACCTAATGGTTAACAACTTTGCAGCTGCAGGGAAGGTACTCAACTTCTATGTTCCTCAGCACCTTCATCTGTGAAGCTGGAATAATATCCTTATGCCAAAGTCAGATACACTTTTTGGTTTTTCACTATCATGTCTTAGCATCTAGAATAGTATCTGGCACATATCAAAAACTCAACAAATTCTTACTGCATAAATGAAATACACGTTGTCACTATACCCTGATAGAAATTTGAATACTGAGACACAAAAAGGTTGAATATTCTCTCTAATGTTAAGCAGCTTTTAAGTGGCAATGCCAGGAGCTGCACCTAGACAGCATGGCTCTCGAGCCTGTACTCTTAACAATTACTTCCTATCATGAGGTGGGGTGGGAATCTCTGTTTCCACCACTCTGCATATGGCATCAGCTCATTACAATACCTTTGGAACCATTTGATCAGAAGATTCCTGGATGGGAACCCAGGGATTTGGGTCAACTTTCTGTATTGTTCTTCCTTTTGGGGTAGATACTAAGCTCATACATTTTTGTAATCAAATACAGCAATCAAAACAAAAATAAAATAAAAATAGGCTTTATAAAAATTTTAGAATAAGACACAAGCCCTATAATTAAGACAAATCTAGAATAATTTTAGTTTCAGCAGTGATATAAAGCTTTACATTGAAAATGCCAATTAGTTCACGACGTTCTAGTCAGTTTGAATTAAAAGATTAACTTAGACAAATGTACAGGCTTTAAAATTTCTAAATAGAAAGCAGACAGGGGCGCCTGGGTGGCGCAGTCGGTTAAGCGTCCGACTTCAGCCAGGTCACGATCTCGCAGTCTGTGAGTTCGAGCCCCACGTCAGGCTCTGGGCGGATGGCTTGGAGCCTGTTTCCGATTCTGTGTCTCCCTCTCTCTCTGCCCCTCCCCCGTTCATGCTCTGTCTCTCTCTGTCCCAAAAATAAATAAAAACGTTGAGAAAAAAAAGAAAGCAGACAGAGTTCTTTTACTTACTGAGTGACTCATAGGGAAAAGAATTATTAGAAATTGGCTGGAAGTAACAGTGGTTAGCTAACTAGAATATCTAATTTGTGGGTCATACTTCATTTTGGAACAGCCATGGCAGGAAGGGACAATATGGAATTGACAGTAGTTACAGGCAGCAATTTAGACGGAAGAAAATACAGCAAATGGCTAAAGGCATCAAGATACATTTAACTCTCCTGTGAAGAATTTACATGGTTTGTATTATTTATCATGTAAAATATAATTTAGTATCCAGAATAGATCAAATTCTACTTCTGCCATGTCACTTTTATTAATATTTGTAAGAAAGAGGGGGATGGAGGAAGAGTCTCATGGGCAGACGTACATACAATTGAAAATAAAAGTGTTCTTGACACCTCTACCATGTTCTCTTTTTAAAAAAAATCTCCCCTCGGATCTTAATCTTTCAAGCTATGCACATACCTAGTTCTGAAAAGCCATGTTGATTCTGCTTAGAAGAAAAATGTTGCTGTCAAATGGCAGGCAAGATTAAATGCACCTTTGCAATAGCACATTTAATGTGTAATTATTTTTCATATCAACAAAGATTAATTAAATTTCATGATAAAGATTGATTATTGAATTTTGGACCTGTCCATCTTTGTTAGAAAAAATTGTGTTTTAGACCAAGTTAACTTAGGACAGTGATATTTTCGTCCTGCTTTCATTATTATCAACCTGCTTTTCATTTAATTGTCTTTTAATGTTTTCTATGCAGAGTCTGTGAAGTGTGTTTTTGGTATTCATATTGTCTACTGAGTGAGAAAGTTGAGGTTAGCCTTTCACTTACTTTTACAGGGAACACTCAACACATCTGATGTGTTCTTAAATTTTTATAATGTAAACAATTACAACTCATAACAGTTGTTAGCTATTTTCTCTGTTACATGCTACTTTCTTTTCTATGAAAATTAAATTTCTCATTTGTTTACAAACACTTAAATATAGGGACTGCTCTAGGCAACAATTTTCAGTATATAAAGTCTAGCATCAGTGCCCCTGTCTTTTTGCCACAGTGCCAATGCAAACCCCAATGCCCAAAACCCTTGCTCTCTTTCATATTTCCCTGTGATCAAAATGTACTTCCAGGAAGGCAAATGGTGTTAGTTCTTCACTAACTGTGAATGTAGCCATAGTGTTACCTCTTCTAGTGGTATTTAATTTTCCCATCCTCCTCTTGTGCAATTTTTTAAAGAATTTCAGTGAGTAGGTCAATACTGTCGTAGAAGGGGAGACGGCCCTCTGGGCATTGCTAAAAATGTACCACCAGTGGTGATTACTATTCTGACAACATCGAAGGATGCCTCTGCTTCAAGTAAAACTTAAATCTCACAATTGCAACTATAGATTATGAAATGTATAAGCTAAAGAAAAACAGAAGTGGCCTGAAGAAAGAACTTTAAAAATATCCTCACCCTTCAATCTTTGGCAGGGACTCTACATATTACATGCAAATTTTAAATACATACTTGTTATCAGGTTTTAGAATTATTGTCTCATATGATTTATTATAACATATTATAATGTATTGCTAACAAATAGTTGTTAACAGAGTTTATAATTTAGTGTCATATCAAAATCATATCTAATAGGCTGGAGTATAGTTGAATAAGGAAAATAGTGTTAACTATTTTTCTCTTTCCTAGGCATCAAAATATTTCCCTTAGATGTATATTTCAAAATATGAGAACAAATTTCTTCAAATTATCAGAAATCAGTAAGACAAATGAAATAGAAGAATGTGGCTTGCTAGTTTTTTATTACAAGACACATTAATCTTTGTCCTCACCATCTCTCAATGGAAAAATATCTGATCTACACCAGTTGACTGATGATTTCCCCAGGAAGGAGATATCACTCTAATCATTTTTCCAAATGCTTTCCAACGTACCTGGGCTCATGATAGTTGAGATATGAATAGTGCTCCAAGAGTTTCCAAGTTATCCCATTATCGTAAGAATAATGCAGTAAAACTCCTTCACCAGGCTGGTCAGGGGCTCTGCATGTGCTCAGAACAGACTTGCTCCCTAGCCTCAGTGTGAACTGGAGAAACCTAGATATGAATTGTCTGTAATTAGCGTATGCATAAACATTTGTATCATAATGTTCATTTTGGCTTATAAAGAATTTCAAACAAATTTAAATGAATTACTCAAAAGCTGCATGTTTCTACTCATCTCTTATAAAATGTAAGTAATTTCACTGTGAGATGTATGAATATGTGTAGAAGATGAGGTCAATGCACGTTTATATGCAGATATATCCATGCAAAACATGAGTATATATTTATACATACTTGTATACTATGCACTTGTGTACATACACTTAAAATGCCAATCATTCCTTTACTGCATTATTTATGAGGCACTGGGGGAAGGGAAGATGTAGAATAAATCTAATCAGCCTCTGCAAGCTGTCAAATAAATAAAACTACATAAATAATTAACTAGCCCTTGGCTTAAGAACACAGTTTTGATGCTAACATTTCATATGTTTAAAAACCAGTCAGTCATTAGTATCTTAAAGTCGTCAGTAAGCCTTTTAATTTATTAAAAACGAGGACAAATTAACCCTATAGCAACTAATTGTAAGCTCTCTCTAGATTAAAAATCGAAAGATGTACATATCAACAACAACAACAAAAGGAAAATAAATAGATCTAAATTCAGTCATTAGCATCTGGTTTCTATATGTATTCCACCCTGCCTTAACTCACCTGGACTGTGAGCTGTCAAGGAAAGACGTAATGAGCTGACGCCTTCCATCTTTGTTGAAAACCAGGGCCTTACCACTGGCCAAGACACCACAACCAAAGCTGACTTCAGCACCACGGATAGAGTAAAAGTTATGGTAAGAGGAGAGCCTGGAACTGCCGAAGCTTTCAGAAATAAACATTGGGAATGTCTGGGATGCCATCTCACAGGCTGGGCCAGAAAATCCAGGGTCACACCTGAAAGAGATATCACCAAATATTTTTTTTTAAAAAGAATCTTCTATTTTTCCTTTTTTAAAAATGTTTTTATTTATTTTTGAAGGGGAGAGAGAGACAGAGCATGAGTGGGGGAGGAACAGAGAGAGAGGGAGACACAGAATCTGAAGCAGGATCCAGGCTCTGAGCTGTCAGCACAGAGCCCAATGCAGGGCTCGAACCCACGAACTGTGAGATCATGACCTGAGCCGAAGTCGGACGCTTAACTGACTGAGCCACCCAGGCGCCCCAAGATATCACGAAATAATATCTTAAGCTGTTGGTCCTTACAGAAATCCATGAATCTAATTCAAGGAGGAGAAAGTCCAGGGGCCAGCATTTGATTGAATGGTAGGTGAGGCTCATTAGTCTCCGGAAAATACTGAAGCTGAAGACGTGATAAAGTCAATTGACTGAAATATTACAAAAGAATATAGTCTTTACACAGCCCTGCTATAAAAAGCTTGTGATTAAAACAATAATTCAGCACTCATCTTTAACCAATGCCAGTGATTCATCTGTGAATGCATCTACATCTGTGCACATTTCCAATGTAAAGTTTTTGTAAAAGTTGTATTATTACATATATAATTTTATTCATAATGATGTTCATTAAATTCATAAAAGATAAATAAAAAATACTTCCAAAGATATATAGAATAAATTTCCTCTAAGAACAAATGTAAAAATACACATTATGTTTGTGATAGAAATTATTTGAAATATTTGGAAAAGATTGGAAAATAAATCTATCTTTATTTCAAACTTAGGTTGACATTATAAAGGGAATGTGAACACTTTCACCTAGATAGATGTCCTTAGCAGAACTGTGTTGCCCCACAGTGGAATCCCAAATTAGTAGTGCTTCAAGAAAAAGAAGGACAAAACAAAATAAACCCCACACAACAACTTGTCTCCTACTATATATATATATATATATATATATATATATATATATATATATATTTAAAGTATTTTTTAAAATGTTTTTAATGTTTATTTATTTTTGAGACAGAGAGAGGTAGAGTGTGAGTGGGGAAGGGGCAGAGAGAAAGGGGGGCACAGAATCTGAAGCAGGCTCCAGGCTCTGAGCTATCAGCACAGAGCCTGATACGGGGCTCAAACTCACGGACTATGAGATCATGACCTGAGCTAAGGTCAGATGCTTAACCGACTGAGCCACCCAGGCGCCCCACCTTCTACTGTATTTATATTAGGACACTCATCACAGATAACTCACTAGTTGAATATCAGAAACCTCTTATATTTTAAGGCATTTACATATCAGGAATTAGTTTTAAATTCTTTATTTTCATTGTACTATTTCTTTTTCACTATATATATACTATGTCACCCATTATAAAATAAAATTGGTGTCTTTTTTTGGGTGGGGTAAGGAGTGTTCATCTAAGCATTCAAAACTTCCTAAAATTGGAAGCATTTATAAAGCAGTGTAGGACCAATGAAGTGATATTATGGCATAACTTTGAAAGCTACTTCTTCAGCACTGGTGTATCAAATGTGTATTGGATATTCTGAGGGAGAAGGTTTACAGTCATCATCATGTTATCAAGGAAGTTGGACCCTACTACAGCATGAAGTCTGAAGGTTGTCTTGGCATTAGGGATGGGATTGGGAAAGAAAAACAGTATCTATGGAGCATGTAAATAAGCCTCACACAGTTTGCTTCTTTCCAATGTTATCTCATTGATTTAAACTGTGAATAGCCAAGTAATTTCCAAGAAGGATAAACAAATTAGCTAAAGAAGACACATTTTGACATTGGAGAACCATATGTGGTTTACCATGGCATTTCAGGGCAAATGCATTTCTGTGTATCTTAAATGTGTCTTCTTAGGGCCACTGTTTGGACAGAAATTGGTGATCATTTAGAGAAGACTCACACTGGAGTCAGTTCCCATTTAGTGGTTTTGGAAGTGTACTTTTAATCAAAAGTTATATAATTGGGATAAAATGTTGATAAGGATTCCATTCATATATTTAAAAATACATTTGTAGTCTTTGTTTTGCAGTGAAATAGTAGGGTAACAGGAGATTTCAGGAATGGCATGAGGCTCTCCTGACTCTAAGTATATCCTCTGCAGGTTTTTCTACCCATCCTCAAGTGTAGCATTATGGTCACCTTGAATGTCAAGATAAAAGGATGCCTTCTGCCCTTCTCACTAAAACCTCTAACAGGGGTGGGCTTATCAGAATAAAGACTTATCAGTTTAGAAATCCAGGCCTGAGTATTGCACACAGGCAAAAACATGTCAGGCAGCAGGAGAGGTGGAATCCTGGTAGCAAATAATAGCAGTGATGAGGGGAGCAAAGTGAGAAGAGAAACAAAGCTGCAGGGGCCCCAAATTCAAGCATCTGTTTAAGAGAAATAAATGGTATCGAATATAAACTCCTTTTCTATGCAATTTTGCTCATGCTTGACAAAGCATATATTGCCGGAAAAGGATGTAGTAGTCACCAGGGCACCTGGGTGGCTCAGTCGGTTGAGCATGTGACTTCGGCTCAGGTCATGATCTCCCAGTTAGGGAGTTCAAGCCCGCATGGGGCTCTGTGCTGACAGCTCAGCGCCTGCAGCCTGCTTCGGATTGTGTGTGTGTGTGTGTGTGTGTGTGTGTGTGTGTGTGTGTCTCCCTCCCCTGCTCAGGTTTTGTCTCTTTCTCTCTCAAAAATAAACATTAAAAAAAATTTTTTTTAAAAAGGATGTAGTAGTCAAACAGCGCAGCCACAGATGAACAAAACCATTGAATATTATGTAAAATGTCATCAGAAATAGGGAAAAAAAACTCAGGTTATAACTGGTGAAAATATTCTGCAAAACCTTAGAAGGAGGAAAAGGCCATGATTGTTCAAAATGATGTATGGTGTTAAAAAAACAAACAAACAAACAAAAAACCAATGCCCAAAGGCATAACAGGGCCATTCAGATTTCTGTTTGCATCCATCATGAGTGACACAGGTGGTTGCCTTAATAAAACCACTGAATGCTAACAGGATATTGTACACAAAAAATGAAGTATGAAGTAGAATTACTGTAATTATAGATGGGTTTTTTAGAAATAGCACTTTTTTTTTTTTAGAAATAGCACTTTCTATTTTCATTAATAAAAGCAGTTGTCATTTCAGATAATTTGTTTTCAGAACTTTCAGGACAACTTTCAGGAATTATAAAGATGTCTGGCATTCTTGTGTTCATTTTATTTGAAATGCACTTAAGGAGAGGATGGCCTGGATATGGACAATAGATGAAGATAATAACTTGAGGAAAACACCAGATAATGCTTCACAGATCTAATGAGTCAGTCTTTTGGGGTAGGAGTTGGTGGTTTTATTCAAAAGCACAGAGACACATATTCACTGGTTTTTTAAATAATTTTTTTAAAGTTTATTTATTTATTTTGAGAAAGAGAGAGAGAGAGAGGAGGAGAGAAAGAGAGAGAAAGGGAAAGGGGCACAGAGACAGGGAGAAAGAATCCCAAGC
Source organism: Herpailurus yagouaroundi (assembly GCF_014898765.1). Classification (NCBI taxonomy): domain Eukaryota; kingdom Metazoa; phylum Chordata; class Mammalia; order Carnivora; family Felidae; genus Herpailurus; species Herpailurus yagouaroundi. The sequence continues at coordinate 80,148,605 of NW_024412391.1, forward strand.
AGGCTCTACACCATCAGCACAGAGCCCAACGTGGGGCTCGGACCCATGAACCATATCATGACCTGAGCCGAAATCAAGAGTTGGGTGCCTAACTGACTGAGCCACTAGGTGCTTCTTCACTTTTGGAATATGAATAGGAACTGTTCAATTCTTTAATACTTTCTATTGTGCAGAGTGACTTCTTTGTTAATTAAATTCACTGCAACATAGTTAAGAAGTTAACGTGACCCTCTACTCTCAGTGCTGACAAGTGTCTTGCCTCATACATATAATTTCCAAATGATCAGGCAGAAATTCCTTTTATGAGTTCTCCATTAATTAATTACTACTCTTTTTGTTTGGAGGACAAGAAGAGACAAACTAGATGATCAGTTGTTGAAAACTTAGCTGTACAACCAAGATTGTCTGTGGTTTTGGGAATCTCCCAAATATTTTATAATTAAATGTTAATATGGGAATGACATAATACATATGAATACCAATTCTCGTTATAAACATAACACAATGCTTCAGTGGTGACTAGATATTAACTATTTATATATAATTTCAGATTTCATATTCAACATCATTATCATGTAAAATACTTTATATATCATTTTGAAGACCCAAATGATTTTCAAAGGTAAGTAAGATTGCAGAATTATACTCAAAGATGAATTTTCTTATCAAACTGCTAAATTTGGCTCATTCCAGTTTCCTTTAGCCTTGGGTTTATGGGTCAGTAATGATTTTCATAATTCATTTACAAAGCATGCTAGGAATTTAAATATTGAAGCATATTCAATAGCTTCAATACATATTGAAGAAAGTAACCAAAGACAGAAAAGGCAGTCATCAAACTGTGAAGAATTCAAATTTGTTCACAAATTTACATGAGGTATGCTAAATTTATTTACAATTTAGCTTAATAGAAAAGTTATTTATTCATCAATTTCTACTTATAAAACACACTTAATGTTCTATTATGCTTAAATTCAATTTGGAGTATCCTACTTTGGCCTTCAAAAGACCTCAAAAGCCTAAAATGGAAATTAAAACAAGTTAAAATGACTTGTGGCTTCAATATATAAAGTACGTAATCAAAAAAAAGTATAATTATTATTTTAAAATGCTTACTTGCAACCATGTCGAGTGCACTGTCCTCTGCCAGAACAGAATTTGAGACACGATGGACCAATATAAACTGCAGGCAGAGAAAAAACAGCAAGTAAAAATAAGGCAAAACAAGTGGAAAAACCAAGAAAACATCAGCATGTGAATCAATTTTGTGAAGCAACCCCCATGAAATCTAGTCCATTAAATGCATGTTATACACAGGAATCCAGGGTGACATATAGAGCACTATGTGACAAGTTAAGTGCTTAGCTACAAATTTGCTGGAAATGTTTTAAGTTAATTCTTTCAAGATTTTAATGTTTCATAGCAAAAAAAAAAAAAAAAAAAGGCAAGAACATATGATTTGGGTTCCTTAATGGAGTCTCTTTGGCTAAAATGATTTCAGGAAGAATATTAGTGCTTCTGAGTTGAACGTTCTACAGTTTAATTTCTTTAGGTAGAACTAATTTTCAAAGGACCAATTTGATATATCATGAAATGGAGACAATATAATTTAATTAAAAACTATAACTAACTCTTCCTTAATCCATCTGCACTAGATGAGCCTATCTGCTAGAAACCAATAGCCCCCTGTACTTTTCTCTTAATAATCTTTATAATTTGCAGTATATGCTTGTGTAAATTTCTTTTCTTAAATAACATCTATCTATGCCAGTTGACCATAAGTTTGTGAGTGCGGAGTCACCACCTGATCCGCTTATTGTTACCTTGACAAGGCCCATCCCAGTACCTGATTCAGGATCTCAACTAACGTCATTAAATAAATAAATCCCAGGTTTTGCCTTCTAGGATAGTTGGTTGACACAACTGATGGGTTGGAATAAATGTCTCTTATGTTTATCAATAACCAATATAATGCATCTCCTTGCTATGGAAGGGGAAACACTGAAAGCCATAGTTTACACTATGAAGAGTTTAGCTCAATTCTTAAACTGCTTTGCAAGATAAAATGACAATTTACAAGGCTTGGAGACAGGGGTGACTTGGGAGAGGAGAGAACTGTCATTTCAAAAGTATATAAACTAGAAGCAAATATGTTCAGGAGACAGAAATTTTCTATGACAGGAATTATCTGCTAGATTTTAGGAGAGTGACAGTAATGATTTTGAAGTTGTTTCCTGTTCTGTGCGGCTCTATAACCCTTTACTGTCAATACAAATCCCAATTCCAATAAAGCCTTTGCTCACTTGAACAAAAAAACAACTATAACTTCCATTCTTATCTGGGAGAAATCTATAACATCTTGCAGATGATTGTTAAATATCCTTCTAAACATTAACCCATCCTTCCTGAAGTGGGAAGTTAAAATAAAATCTGTTGTACATTGTCTTCTCAGAAATGCATATCTTTTCCTAAATGGTGGGCTTGACTGATAACGATGTTATAAACCTAAATTCTAATCACTGGAATATCAAGAAAAGGATTCCTAATGGTTGAATGGTAGGCTCTGAGATACTCAGGCTCAAATATATTTATAGATATTAAGCCTCTTGATAATCAGCACAATGAATAACATAACAAAGTGTGAAAAGGGAACAAAACCAATGAGGAATTAGAGATGCAACAGTTGTTAAGACCTCACATGTTCAATTTTAGGCACAGATTTACCATCCATTATCGTCTTTTTTTCTGTCTTGTAATCATGCCAAAATAGTTACATGATTTCATTTTATTTTTATTTTTTTATTTGAGAGACAGAGAGAGAGAGAGCAAGCATGGGTATGGGAGAGGAGAGGGGGGTGGTGGGGGGAGAGAGAGAGAGAGAGAGAGAGAGAGAGAGAGAGAGAGAGAGAATCTCAAGCAGGCTCCATGCTCAGTGTGGAGCATAATGTGGGGCTGGATCCCATAACCCTGAGATCATGACCTGAGCCAAAATCAAGAGTCAAATGCTCAACCAACTGAGCCACCTAGGCATCCCTAAATGATTTCATTTTAAAATAAATTTCCCTGTGGCCTATGCTCCTACAAACACTTGTTCTCTGGAGCCAGTAATTCAAGTGTGATGCAAAGCAGGCCAGGAAAAACTCTTGGCTGAAGGAAACTGATGGTTGAGGAAGAGAGCAGATAGCAGGTTGAGTGGTTAAACTTTAACAGGCATCCCTAAATGATTTCATTTTAAAATAAATTTCCCTGTGGCCTATGCTCCTACAAACACAAATTCCTGTTTCACTTGGGAAACTCTGGATAAGTGATTTATCCTGTCTAAGCCTCAGTGTCCCTATTCTTTAAAGTGGGATAATAATCCTTGGAGGAAAGAGTAAATGAAATGTTCACGCTTAGCAGGCTGCCTGGAACCATACAGTTATGATCACCATGATATTGGGGTCAAGAATCCTTCCTGCTCCATCTGCCTTGCTGGGCTCCACTAGACAGCAAAGTGCTGAGAAATCAGGAAAGGGCTTCACTCTTCTGTAGCTTGGAAAAACCTACAGACTGTGTTCCCAGAACATGATTTTATGGCTGCAGAAGGATTTATTCTAAGTTCTGTAAGTGCTTCATTGCATTTTGCAGGGTCACTCTGGAGGCTGCCCTACAGTGTACCTATGTTCAAAAAGCTTCCACTGCAAAAAAAATTTCAACAATAAAACAAGACTCTTCAAGTCAGTGAAGAAAATTGCAATTAAGAATCGTGTCATCCTTCCCTGCAAACACTGGGGTCACTGGGATTCACAGCATGAGTAAGTTGATAGGTTCCTTTTTCCTATGAGTGTGGAAAGGTCAGCTTTGTTTTAACCCCTATTATTAATTTAATCAAGCTGAGAATATTATAAAGTGATTAACAAACATACTTTGCCCTAGGATTTTCTGTTCTGCTAGGAATTTCAGGATAATTCTGAAAATACTTTCTGTACACACTAGCAGGAAAAACATATCTAACAAAAGTAGGATATTGACCTCTTTTTTTGTCTATGTTTGTTTTCCTTGACATCCTTTTGGCATTCCATAGTGAAGTGGGAGAGATTTCAGAAGCACTCTTTGGCAAGTTGGCACACATTTCTCTGGGGAAAGACTGAGTGTATGTCCTCTTCAAGCCTCACGAAGAAGCCGGAGAGCAGGTCTTGTTTTTGTGAACACCTCACACATAGGATGATAACAGAATCGAGGCGATTCTGTCCCAAGTTCTGCATCTGACATACAGTGCTAACCATGCTCTTTTCATATATTCTTACCTTTTCTCATTCTACTCAAAACAAGATGGTGGGACCCTTTCTGACTTAGTAATTGCCTTGGTTAGGAAATTTAGATATTCTTTTCATAGGCTTGTATGTGCTTCACAGCACTCTTAATTTCCTCATTTGCTTTAGTATTGGTTTTTCGATTTCTTTGATTATTATCAAAGTAATATAAGTTCATTATAGGACCCGTAAAAGTATGACAGCAGGGGAAAAGTCACCCATATCCCACTATTCAGAGGTATATACTTATTCCCTAGAACTAGTGAACAGGCATTGTAATTCAAATGCTATGCAAAATGTTCTGCCAGTGGAGAAACTGTATTTTTAAAATTAATTAATTAATTTCTTTATTTATTCTGAGGGAGAGAGTGAGACAGAATAGGGGAGGGGCAGCGAGAGGAGAGAGAGAATGCTAAGCAGGCTCCTCACCACCAGCACAGAGCCCCAGTGTGGGGCTTGAGCTCTTGAACTATGACATCATGATCTGAGTCAAAATCAAGAGCCGTTCGCTTAATCGACTGAGTCACCCAGGCGCCCAAAACTTCTTTTAAACAAATTAACCCTTTAGATGGTTTTGCAAACATACTATGTTTATACCTATATAACTAATGTGGTCTTTGAAGTCCGGGCCTTTTATTGGTCTTCTCTGAATACAGAGTGTTTAAAGAATTTACATTGGCTCATCAGTAAGTTTTCTTGCCTGAAGTTATTCCTGAGTTTCAAGAATGTATTCCACTAAATGTGTATCAATTTTTAAATTATTCAAAGTAGCAAAAAGATTATTAAAACATGGAAAATCAGCATGAAAGAATGAGGTAGGCTTTTCCTACTTTATAAAATCGATCAAAGTCAGTGGCTATGCTAAGTTTGCTTAAGTATTGACATTTTGTCCCTCCTTCCCTCCCTTTCTACTTCCTTGTAGTATAACTTTTCAGTCAAATTGATATACTCTGAAAATAGGAAATCGATGACACTTCCTGTAATTAGAATTATTAAGAAAAACAGACTATTAATAACAAATATAAGAAATTGAGTCATGCATCCCAATATTAAAATATCTTCTCTCAGGTGCACCTGTTATAAGTGACATTGGCTTTAAAGTTATGCAAAAATGATCAACAATTCGCTTAAAAATTAATGATAACATAGGATATTTTATGTATATCTAAATTTTCTTGTTATACAGTTTTCTGAGAAGGAGGTAGAAGTTTCACTTCAGAACTTTCATTTGAGAGATGATGTTCCCTTAATGTGTGGTGTCTGCATCTAAAAGATAAGCTTTCCAGATGTTGTGGTAGTTACTAAGAGAAGAATGGCTCTTATTTTAATACATGCAGTATGGTAAGTATTTATGTTAATTTTGTGTAAAACATTCAAAGAAAATGTTAGGATATCCCCTGTCATCAACTGTGAATTTGAGTTTCAGGGCTTTTAAATTCTGTATGTTGAAACATTCTTGCATCTAATATTGCTGACTCTGCTGCCTTTTTTTTCTGATTGTGCATCCCTGGGCTTCTAACGGAATGCAAAGGAGAAAGGGAAGAAAGGGCGTTTAATGAATCGCAAGACCATGACTTAGAAATGTGATTAAGTCTGTGCCAACGAACAAAAGCACAGGAAGACTCTACATCAATGGCATGTGATTATGACAGGCATAAACTAACCATTATCAATTGCCCACATGTTTCCAAGGATTGGTCCCGTTTGTCTCCAGCGAATTCTGGTGTCCCTGGTTAGTGCTGCGTTAGGAAGGGGAATCGTTATTCGGTTCCACCTGCAAGAAATTTAGCACAAAACAGCTTCAAAACTACATTCACATCTTTTGAACCTATTTTACATGCTTTTGATGCTGTAGTTTCTGTATGCTTGGGACAGCACTAAAGTTTGGCAATAAAGTCTTTAAATTCACCTGTGGAGTTTGGCTACAGTTTTAAGACAAGCATATAACTTCTAAAAACATTCATATCACGCTAGAGTAATGGGTTTGTTCTTATTAGCAAGTGATATTTGTTTTGTTTTTAGATATTCCTTTAAGAAATTTTTACATCAATACTCAGACTTTAGATATTATTTGAGGATAAGCATCTGTGCAGACATGGGGCTGATTAGCATTGATTGCTTTCTATTTTTTGCTATTCCCTGGTCCTATGCACATTTAAATAGAGGCTAAGAAAGAAAATAATTCTCAACTTAATTTTGCCGTGCTTGGAAATATTTTTTTATTGGTTTATCCAGTGTTTACTCTGGAAGGTGGTAAGTATTTGGCAGTCATCTTTAATTCTCTGCACAGCCCTCAAAGGGGTGTATCATTGTCCTTAATTTACGTGGGAAAAGGGGAAAGTCAGGGAGGAAATATCATTACCCAAGTAGATGGCAGAACCAGGATTTGAACCTGGTTCAATTGCACAGCTTAACTTTCTTCCACCTCTCTATGCTGCATCTTACCCTAAGTAAGTAGTTTGGCAAGAAGCCCTTTGGCAATAACCATGGAATCACTACATAGAATTTAAACTTCTGTCTAAGTTTAAGTTATATATATCCAAAATATAAAAGCCAAGAGCATAAATGAATGAATAACCCTACAAATTGTGATCCTGCATCAGATTTACTGGTTACTGCCGTTTTTTTTGTTTGTTTGTTTGTTTGTTTGTTTGAATGAGATCCTTCCTAAATCACCTGAAGAAGAGAAAGCAGCTTCCTTACCTATTATGAAAAACTATTAGTCTCGAGCTTCTTGGTAGATTTTGAGTCACAACATGAATTCAAATCTCCTGATATCTCAGAGAATTTACTCACCCACTGTAGTTTTCGGAGGAGTAGATAGTGCTGTGGGGGAGGTGGGGTCCAGCACAGATCTCAGGTAAACACTCAGTGTGGAGGAGGGACCAGGAACGCCCATGGTTGGTGGAAAACTCCAGGCTGACACTGATAACACCAGAACAAGCACAACAAAAAAGGGCAAAGGTAACAAAATGAAATGACTCACCTCTGGCTAAGTACAGTAAACACCTGCAGAACTAGTGTAACAAATTTTAAGATGCTGTGTCCAAAATCCTTGTTCTCCCCTCCACTGAAGTCTGACCAGCCTTCAAAGGGCAAACGGTTCAATTACGGCTATAGAAATGAACTATCTTTTGAAGCCAACAAATGGTAGCTTGAGTCTGTGCTCTCCAATTTGATAGATGGCAAGGCAATTACCACGTCTCACACTGCCACCTCATCCTGTGAATGTGAGACTCAAAAAATTCTTAGAAAGGACACGAGCAACACTTCTGAGAAGTGAAACGCAGGAGTCATAGCTCTTGAAGTGTTAATTGATTTC
>NW_024412391.1:80156318-80158154 GCF_014898765.1 Herpailurus yagouaroundi
GGGGCTCGAACTCACGGACCGCGAGATCGTGACCTGGCTGAAGTCGGACGCTTAACCGACTGCGCCACCCAGGCGCCCCAAGACCGAGCTCTTAGAACGAAGTCATTTCTACTTAAAAGTATCCAATCACACTCTGCATATTAATTGAAGAGCTCTTCTTTGGGGGAAAGTGTGTATTTTTTTTAAAGGATGTTTCATTAAAAATTCAGCTGAAAACCTACTGAGAAGGTACTCCGACTTAATAGCCAAGTCCACATGTTCATTTTTTAGTTTTAAGATTTTATTTTTTAAGTAATCTCTACACCCGACATGGGGCTTCAACTCACAGCCCTGAGATCAAGAGTCACATGCTCTACCAACTGAGCCAGTCACGTTCCCCCACATGTTCACTTTTAACTGGTTCACACACTCAAAAAATAGGGCTTCCTACCTGTTACCAGGCTGATGTGTTCCACATCCCAGATTAATGGAAAACTGTATCATGTGAGACATTGTAGAAGGCAGAACAGGTAAGACGTGGAAAAAATCCACAGCCCAGACATTCCTGTTATGTCCTTGATGGTTTTTTTGCCTTAGGCAAAATCTCGTAGCCTGAGTCTGAAGTTCAGGATTGATGACGACAGAAACTAAAGATGGAACCTTCAAAACAAAGGAAACCAAAATCATTCGTAATGCCCTCTACGTGAGTCTGTGAGAATTCAAGCTTGCAATTACTATGCATATAACTGCCATTTGTTAAGCACCAGGGGAGGTCTTGCGTGTTCCATCTGTTATTTCGTTTAGTAGATGTGGTCTTCAGTGGGCATTTGTTTGAGTCACTTAGGACTCCTCCTTTGCAGGCACCTGGAGCTCTCTGTGTGTACTGATCAGGGCCCCTCTACCTGAAGATAAATGAGTGTAAGGTCCTTAAAGTTACCAAAGCATAGGTATCCATTTTATAGACCTTGGCACAAGACAAAAGCAACTTCGCATAAATACTTTATCATCAGTCCTCTTTTAAAGTGAATTTGTGGGGCACCTGGGTGGCGCAGTCGGTTAAGCGTCCGACTTCAGCCAGGTCACGATCTCGTGGTCCGTGAGTTCGAGCCCCGCGTCAGGCTCTGGGCTGATGGCTCGGAGCCTGGAGCCTGCTTCCGATTCTGTGTCTCCCTCTCTCTCTGCCCCTCCCCCGTGCATGCTCTGTCTCTCTCTGTCCCAAAAATAAATAAACGTTGAAAAAAAAAAAAATTAAAGTGAATTTGAATGGTACCAACCATTGCCAAACTAGGTATTCTGAAAATATGACTCTAGGCAGTAACTGCCAGAGTCAACAAGTTAACCCATGATAACTTACATAACTCGTTTGGTCTGTGGCATGCAGATGACCAGAACAGGTGTAACCCTAGCTAGTCACAGCTGGAAAACTAGTCCATTATGAAATCCCACGTGAGATAATTTGGGTAACCCTAGCAGAAGGAGTGTGCGAATACCTTCTCTGGTTGTTCCCTATTCTAGTTTCAGTGTTAATCTCCTGTCTTCTAACTGAAACCATGAAATGCTAGGTGTTGGCTGTGTTCAAGCTCTTTATAGTACCAAGGGTGCCATCAACGTGGAGAAAAGCCTAACTAGGAATGAATGGGTGAGTGTAGTCTCAGCACAAATAAACCTACCACTAGAAAAAAATAATTCCACACCTAATGACAAGCATCACACATAATTTTGAAGATGTTTTCACATAACTACAGCCTGCAGATGTCCTAGATCCAAAGGGAAAAGTAAAAGAGGCCAATTTCAGTGGCTATAATTAGCCAGAAAGAAAGAAAGAAAGAAAGAAAGAAAGAAAGAAAGAAAGAAAGA
>NW_024412391.1:80158164-80175231 GCF_014898765.1 Herpailurus yagouaroundi
AAAGAAAGAAAGAAAGAAAGAAAGAAAGAAAGAAAGAAAGAAAGAAAATAAAATAAAATAAAATAAAATAAAATAAAAGCAAAAGTAGTAATAATCTGTACTTATACAATGTCTTCTGCCTAGGAAATCTTAAAATGCTGGAAAAATGCCCATGATGCCTGATAACAAGTCTGTGAAGCTTTATAATTAGAACCACTTTTAGGGCTTTCTTGGGTACAAAAATCATTGTCAGAGTACTGGTCTCCCATCTTATAATCTCTGGTGGGGTCTAATTCATTTTTCCCAATAAAACCTCATTTTTCCTTTGTATCAGGGGGGAAAAGTGAGTATTACAATGTCCATGTCACTTTTTAAGAAATCTGGCAAATTTCTGGGCTTCTAGAACAGAGTGTTCTCTTCTGCATCTAGCTTGGTCTTCATGGCTTTGACTTTGACTTGTCTAGGGAAGTCTACAGTGGGGCCATTTGGCACATGGATTGGCATATATACCTTATATGAGGAATAGGAAAGAGTATCCAGTGTAATGTGCTCTTTTCTTCCTTCAATCTTTGCATACAAGGTGACATCATTTTCATGAGAATCTCCAGGGTCACAAATTCCTCCTGTACAAAACAAAAATTTTAAGTTGTTAACTTAACTGCATCCATAAACAGGTATAGTGTTAGCTTTCAAATAAAAAAAATAACAACAGAAACCAGATGTCACTTAAGAATGACCATAAATAAAGTTAACTAGACCCAAGGAAATAATTTGTAAAGATAGTTCAGAGCCATGCTAAAGATCAAAGACTTGATATCTGGGAAGGCCAAAGTTAACTATTGTGCTTCGTGAGACTGCTCAAATGACGGTCTGCAATGAGCTGTGGAACCTGTCCATATTTTAACCCACATTAAAAAGATGTACTCTGCTTTTTAATAAACTATCGCTTCCTTACATTTAAGGTCTTAATGGCCAAAATTCGGAACCTATTGATAATGGTTTTTTAAAAATGATCAACTATTTCTGAAGTGGTAATATTTAAACTGTTGCACACAGTATGTTCAATAGTTTAGCACATATTTGGTATTTGTATTTTAAATGCAGTTCATCTTACATTTTTCATTTTTACTTCTGGTACCTCATTTGGTTGTCGGAGAGTGCAAACTATAAATATTCTGTATCACTCTACTTTACAGTCAAATGGAACAATGGAACATTAGAACTGAGAAGTAACTAAGATCATCCTGATGACAAAACTGAGTAACAGAACAGGTACCTGAAACTGAAAACCATTCAACTAATTGGTGGAAAAGCCATGAGTCAATGGTATGTCTTTTAGCCCTTGACCCTCTATTCTTTTCACTACTGCATTTAGCCAATAGTCCTTACTATTGCTGGCTTCTATGGACTGTCTGCAGAAACTGGATTTTAAAGGATTACATGTGTAACCAGAAACGTCTCCCCACCTACCATTATCATTCATAACAGCAGCAATCACAATAGCAGGAATGTAGGTATGTACATGGATTTCCTGGAAAATATTCTATCCTTATGGTCCAAAAATTATAACGTTAACTCTTAATTTTATTACTTTTTCAAAAAATGCCCTCCAGTTTTTAAATTAATCACCATTAATGTTAATTTTCATCTATAGGCAATTTCTGCTGCTAATACTCTATGGTGACAGTAAGGCAACCTCAAAACTCTAGAACACCATCTGTAGGAAGAACGAAACAGAGAAAGAGACAAAGAGAAAGAAAGAAAAAGGAAGAGAGGAGAAAAGAAAAAAGAAAAGAAAAAAGAAAAGAAAAGAAAAGAAAGATGGACTGATGGAGCAGTGGGGGAGGGAGAGAAGGAGGAAGGAAAGGAGGAATGTCTAGCTCCATTTCATCGTGGGTTATTGGGGTCGATCAGGAGAAATTGCTAATATGTGATGTTTTAAGTAAGAAAGCTAGACCTTAATTAGCATAAGAAGGATCATAATAACAGAAGTAACTTGGATGGTGGTAGTCATAAAGCATAGAAATATAGCATGTTACACCTGTTAGACATATATAACTTGGCATATAATAAATTTTATTGAGTTAACTAATCTGAAGATATGGTGATAATGTTACCCTCAACCTAACAGATGTTAGGATGTCCTTGTTTAAGGGCAACAAATGGTAGAGAAAACCTTCAGGATTCTGATATCTGCTGTCATAATTTTTAGCATTTCATTACATACTTCTATATTATGGTTAAATATAGCTAGGAAAGTCATCCTAAACGACTGTCTCTGGGGGAAAAGATCTGCATGAAAACTAAATTCCCATGTAAAAAAAAATGTAACTTCTTTATTAAGGACATACTAAAGACTTACAAAAAAGAACAAAGAAAAGGTGAAAAGTCACAGGCAGTGTGGATTTAAGCAACATACCCAGAGACATAGGGACTGAACCATCAGTACTCTCTAATTTCATTGATTTGTTCCCTGTAAATCTCTGCTCTCTTAAGAACAGTTCGTGAACTTCACCTGCCTTTCAGAGGGAGCTGAAACACACTTGAGAGCTCATCCAGCCCAGAATGACAGAAGAAGAAAGTCCAAAAGGAGCCAAGACTTTAAAAGGATGACAGACTTTATCTAAAAGATCCCTCTGGGGGCAATTTATCAGTTCTGTGAAGTTTCTGTGACAGCAGCTCGTACAGAAAGATACAGATTCCTTCTTCAGTTTCATTCGCTTTGATGTATTGTGGAAAGGTATGACTCAAGGGGCATTTTGTACAGCAATTCAAGTATAGAAGATTTCAATAAATACTAGATGGACAGTCAGTTTTAAAATATTTTGAGTCCTGTTTTAAGTAGCTTTTAAGATACTTATTTATATTGGGAAAGTGATTTTGTTATTTACTATGTATAGGGCATTGGGCTTAAGGGAAAATAGGCCCCAACCTCAAAAAATTTGTAATTTAGCAAAGAAAACAAGGTTAATATACACCAAAGAAGGATAATTAGTGGTAAACTGTATTGTGCTGCCATAATTGCAGTCAAAATTCAGAGAAAAGAAATACAGTGTGGGCTATGGGAGATGTTCAATAAATATGTTGAAGGAATAATGAATGAATGATGTACGTTAGGTTATTTTTGTCGTATTCACTGCATTCTGGTTCTAAGAACAGTGTTGGATACTGGCGCTCCATGAATTTCTGTTGAATGAATGAATGAATGTATGAATGAAGGAAACAGACCAGAACCGAATTTTGAAAGTTGAGCAAATTTTCCAGAAATAGGCACAGTAGATGGATATGAACCCAGGGATGAAACCAGGAAGAACATATAGGCAGGGCCAGACAGGAAGGGAGTATGATCTTCCCTAGATTAACAACCAGGCACTGATATTCCTAAGGTGCCATTATAAATTGTCTACCAAATCTTAGATCTCTTCCCATATTGCTTTCTTCTCCATCAGCTACCAAAGTTTTAAAGTCTTTCTACAGGTCCAGTCTTATCTTACCCAATCTTACCCTACTGTTCTGTCCTATTAAATCCTATCCTATGTGAAAACCACCTTTGTTAGATTCTGCTTTCTAAACCTCAAGATCTTAGACCCCATTTCTTTTCTTCCATTTACAGATGAATTTCTTGAAGGAATGGTCCTTTTTCAGTGACACATGTCTTTATTTCTTTTAACTTTACATACCTGGGTTTCCCATGCACCACACCATGGGGGATACTCTCTCCGAAGTCAGTGGGGCGGCTCTCAGCCCCTATCCTGGTTGGCCTCTCTGTGGCATTCCCTGCACTGCTGATCCCCACCCCCAAACCACACTCTTCCCTTCCTTCTTCAGTGCAGAATGGCACCTTCCTCCCACATATCTTTATGTCCTTTCTCAGTATCCTTTGTCAATATATATGCCTTCTACCTTTAACTAGATGAGGGTTCTCACTAAGCCTTTTTCATGCCCTTTGTTTACTCTGCCTTCTGTTTGGGAGAACACAGCAACTCTAGTGGCTCCAACTGTCACCTGTATGCTGACGATTTTCAAATCTGATTCAGACGCTGATGAGAATTTCCACCTTCATATGGCTTTCTGGAAGCCTCAACCTCAACACATCTAATGTCAGAATCTTCTAGTCCATATTTACTCTTTATTTATTTTTGGACATTTCCTATTTCAGGAAATGGTACCATTCTTCTACTCACCCAAGAAAGAAATCTCTGTCCTTTCCAATATTGTTCTCATAATCCCCATAGTCACTTGGGTGTGAACCTCAATTGTTGGTTCCTTCTCTTCAGCTACTTATTTTCTGTTCCCTCCTTCACATTCTTACCACTGTCACTGCCATATTCTTTTGTTGCTTGGACTAGAGCAATAGTCTCCTAACTTAGTGTTGCCAGATAAAATACATTCCATGAACAATATTTATACAAAAAATTATTTGTTCTTTATCTGAAATTCAGATTTAAATAAGTAGAGGGGACTAAGAGGTACAAACTTCCAGTTATAAAATAAATAAGTCATGAGGATAAAAAGTACAGCATAGGGAATATAGTAAAAAATATTGTAATAATTGTATGGTGACAGATGGTAACTAAAATCATCATAGGAATTATTTTTAAATGAAACTATCGAATCACTATGATGTACACTTGAAACTAATAGGATATTGTATGTCAATTATACCTCAATTTAAAAAAAATTTAAAAAGCTATTTTGTTTTTCTTCCTTTCACTCTGGCAACCCTACCTAACCTTAACTGGTCTCCTGTTCTCTAATTTCTGACCATTTCAGTCTTTCCTTCACACTTGTGCCAGAGTTATCTTTCTAAAACACAGATGAGAATGTGTCACAGAACTGACAGAAATCATCTGATGGCTGCATGCTGCCTAGAGAAAGAGAATCTGAACTCCTCTTAGTTGATATTAAAGAAAACCACCACTCGTCTCCAGTTCCCTTTTCCTGCTCCCCTTCTATCCTTCCATTCAGTTATACTGGGAAAATTCACCTGCCTCAAACATGTCATGCAAATTTATAATTGCTTTTTTTTTCCCCAAAAATACTGGCTTTTCTTGGCATTTTCTTCTCCCTTCAAACCCTTAAATTTTTAAAAATATTCTTGGAGGATCCTGGAAAGATGGCGGCGTAGGAGGACGCTGGGCTCACCCCACGTCCTGCTGATCACTTACATTCCACCTACACCTGCCTAAATAACCCAGAAAACCGCCAGAAGACTAGCAGAATGGAGTCTCAGAGCCAAGTGCAGATGAGAGGCCCACGGAAGAAGGTAGGAAGGGTGGAGAGGCGGTGCACGCTCCACGGACTGGCCAGAGGTAGCCGGGCAGAGGGGCAGCCCGCCGGCCAAGCAGAGCCCCTAGTCTGGCTTGCAAAAGCGGAGGGGCCGGACTGAGTGTGTTCCGACAGCAAGAGGGACTTGACATCTGGAAGGTTATGAGCTAACAGCTCTGCCCGGAGAACGGGAGGGCTGGAGGACAACGGGAGGGAGAGTTGTTGAGCCCTGGACGACAGAGCTCAGCTTGGCGGGGAACAAAGGCGTTCGCCAGCGCCATCTCCCTCGCCCATCCCCCAGCTAAAATCCCAAAGGGAACCAGTTCCCGACAGGGAACTTGCTTGCACCGTGCAAACACCCAACGCTGTGCTTCTGTGGATCCATCCCTCCGGCAGGTCTGACTCCCTCCTGGTGCTACAGGGCCCCTCCCGAAGTGGATCTCCAAAGGAAAAGCGAGCTGAGCCTGCCCCTCCCGCCCCTGTGCACCTTGCAGATCCACCCCAGCTAATACACCAGATCCCCAGCACCACAAGCCTGGCAGTGTGCAAGTAGCCCAGACGGGCCACACCACCCCACAGTGAATCCCGCCCCTAGGAGAGGGGAAGAGAAGGCACACACCAGTCTGACTGTGGCCCCAGCGGTGGGCTGGGGGCAGACATCAGGTCTGACTGCGGCCCCGCCCACCAATGCAAGTTGTTCAAGACAGCACAGGGGAAGTGCCCCGCAGTCCCACACCACTCCAGGGACTATCCAAAATGATGAAACGGAAGAATTCCCCTCAGAAAAACGTCCAGGAAATAACAACAGCTAACGAACTGATCAGAAATGATTTAAACAATATAACAGAAAGTGAATTTAGAATAATAGTCCTAAAATTAATCTCTGGGCTTGAAAACAGTATAAAGGACAGCAGAGAATCTCTTGCTACAGAGATCAAGGGACTAAGGAACAGCCAGGAGTAGCTAAAAAATGCTATCAATGAGTTGCAAAATAAAATGGAGACAACTACGGCTCGGATTGAAGAGGCAGAGGAGAGAATAGGTGAACTAGAAGATAAAATTATGGAAAAAGAAGAAGTCGAGAAAAAGAGATAAAATCCAGAGTATGAGGGGAAAATTAGAGAACTAAGTGATGCACTAAAGAGAAATAATCTACGCATAATTGGTATTCCAGAGGAGGAAGAGAGAGGGAAAGGTGCTGAAAGGTGTACTTGAAGAAATAATAGCTGAGAAATTCCCGGATCTAGGGAAGGAAAAAGCCATTGAAATCCAAGAGGCACAGAGAACTCCCTTCAGACGTAACTTGAATGGATCTTCTGCATGACATATCATAGTGAAACTGGCAAAATACAAGGATAAAGAGAAAATTGTGAAAGCAGCTAGAGATAAATGTGCTCTAACATATAAAGGGAGACCTATAAGACTCATGACCGATCTCTCTACTGAAACTTGGCAAGCCAGAAAGGAATGGCAGGAGATCTTCAATGTGGTGAACAGAAAAAATATGCAGCAAGAATCCTTTATCCAGGAAGTCTGTCATTTAGAATAGAAGGAGAGATAAAGGTCTTCCCAAACAAACAAAAACTGAAGGAATTCATCACCACTAAACCAGTCCTACAAGAGATCCTAAGGAGGATCCTGTGAGACAAAGTACCAGAGACATTGCTAAAGCATGAAACCTACAGACATCACAATGACTCTAAACCCATATCTTTCTATAATAACACTGAATGTAAATGGACTAAATGCGCCAACCAAAAGACATAGGGTATCAGAATGGATAAAAAAACAAGACCCATCTATTTGCTGTCTACAAGAGACTTATTTTAGATCTGAGGACACCTTCAGATTGAGAGTGAGGGGATGGAGAACTATTTATCATGCCACTGGAAGTCAAAAGAAAGCTGGAGTAGCCATACTTATATCAGACAAACTAGACTTTAAATTAAAGGCTGTAACAAGAGATGAAGAAGGGCATTCTATAATAATCACAGGGTCTATCCATCAAGAAGAGCTAACAATTATATTTGTCTATGCGCCGAATATGGGAGTCCCCAAATATATAAAACAATTACTCACAAACATAAGCAACCTTATTGATAAGAATGTGGTAATTGCAGGGGACTTTAACACTCCACTTACAGAAATGGATAGATCATCTAGACACACGGTCAATAAAGAAACAAGGGCCCTGAATGAGACATTGGATCAGATGGACTTGACAGATATATTTAGAACTCTGCATCCCAAAGCAACAGAATATACTTTCTTCTCGAGTGCACACGGAACATTCTCCAAGATAGATCACACACTGGGTCACAAAACAGGCCTTCATAAGTATACAAGAATTGAGATCATACCATGCATACTTTCAGACCACAATGCTATGAAGCTTGAAATCAACCACAGGAAAAAGTCTGGAAAACCTCCAAAAGCATGGAGGTTAAAGAACACCCTACTAACGAATGAGTGGGTCAACCAGGCAATTCGAGAAGAAATTAAAAAATATATGGAAACAAACGAAAATGAAAATACAACAATCCAAACGCTTTGGGATGCAGCGAAGGCAGTCCTGAGAGGAAAATACATTGCAATCCAGGCCTATCTCAAGAAACAAGAAAAATCCCAAATACAAAATCTAACAGCACACCTAAAGGAAACAGAAGCAGAACAGCAAAGATAGCCTAAATCCAGCAGAAGAAGGGAAATAATAAAGATCAGAGCAGAAATAAACAATATAGAATCTAAAAACACTGTAGAGCAGATCAACGAAACCAAGAGTTGGTTTTTTGGAAAAATAAAATTGATAAACCTCTAGCCAGTCTTCTTAAAAAGAAAAGGGAGATGACCCAAATAGATAAAATCATGAATGAAAATGGAATTATTACAACCAATCCCTCAGAGATACAAGCAATTATCAGGGAATACTATGAAAAATTATATGCCAACAAGCTGGACAACCTGGAAGAAATGGACAAATTCCTAAACACCCACACGCTTCCAAAACTCAATCAGGAAGAAATAGAAAGCTTGAACAGACCCATAACCAGTGAAGAAATTGAATCAGTCATCAAAAATCTCCCAACAAATAAGAGTCCAGGACCAGATGGCTTCCCAGGGGAGTTCTACCAGACGTTTAAAGCAGAGATAATACCTATCCTTCTCAAGCTATTCCAAGAAATAGAAAGGGAAGGAAAACTTCCAGACTCATTCTATGAAGCCAGCATTACTTTGATTCCTAAACCAGACAGAGACCCAGTAAAAAAAGAGAACTACAGGCCAATATCCCTGATGAATATGGATGCAAAAATTCTCAATAAGATAGTAGCAAATCGAATTCAACAGCATATAAAAAGAATTATTCACCATGGTCAAGTGGGATTCATTCCTGGGATGCAGGGCTGGTTCAACATTTGCAAATCAATCGATGTGATACATCACATTAATAAAAGAAAAGATAAGAACCATATGATTCTGTCAATCGATGCAGAAAAGGCCTTTGACAAAATTCAGCAACTTTCTTAATAAAAACCCTTGAGACAGTCGGGATAGAACGAACATACTTAAAGATCACAAAAGCCATTTATGAAAAGCCCACAGCTAACATCATCCTCAATGGGGAAAAACCGAGAGCTTTTTCCCTGAGATCAGGAACACGACAGGGATGTCCACCTCACCGCTGTTGTTTAACATAGTGTTGGAAGTTCTAGCATCAGCAATCAGACAACAAAAGGAAATCAAAAGCATCAAAATTGGCAAAGATGAAGTTAAGCTTTCACTTTTTGCAGATGACATGATATTATACATGAAAAATCTGATGGACTCCACCAGAAGTCTGCTAGAACTGATACATGAATTTAGCAAAGTTGCAGGATACAAAATCAATGTACAGAAATCAGTTGCATTCTTATACACTAATAACGAAGCAACAGAAAGACAAATAAAGAAACGGATCCCATTCACAATTGCACCAAGAAGCATAAAATACCTAGGAATAAATCTAACCAAAGATGTAAAAGATCTGTATGCTGAAAACTATAGAAAGGTTATGAAGGAAATTGAAGAAGATATAAAGAAATGGAAAAACATTCTGTGCTCATGGATTGGAAGAATAAATATTGTCAAAATGTCAATACTACCCAAAGCTATCTACACATTCAATGCAATCCCAATCAAAATTGCACCAGCATTCTTCTCGAAACTAGAACAAGCAATCCTAAAATTCATACGGAACCACAAAAGGCCCTGAATAGCCAAAGTAATTTTGAAGAAGATGACCAAAGCAGGAGGCATCTCAATCCCAGACTTTAGCCTCTACCACAAAGCTGTAATCATCAAGACAGCATGGTATTGGCACAAAAACAGACACATAGACCAATGGAATAGAATAGAAACCCCAGAACTAGACCCTCAAAAGTATGGCCAACTAATCTTTGACAAAGAAGGAAAGAATATGCAATGGAAAAAGACAGTCTCTTTAACAAATGGTGCTGGGAGAACTGGACAGCAACATGCAGAAGATTGAAACTAGACCACTTTCTCACACCATTCACAAAAATAAACTCAAAATGGATAAAGGACCTGAATGTGAGACAGGAAACCATCAAAACCCTAAAGGAGAAAGCAGGAAAAGACCTCTCTGACCTCAGCCATAGCAATTTCTTACTTGACACATCCCCAAAGGCAAGGGAATTAAAAGCAAAAATGAACTACTGGGACCTTATAAAGATAAAAAGCTTCTGTACAGCAAAGGAAACAACCAACAAAACTAAAAGGCAACCAACGGAATGGGAAAAGATATTTGCAAATGACGTATCGGACAAAGGGCTAGTATCCAAAATCTATAAAGAGTTCACCAAACTCCACACCCGAAAAACAAATAACCCAGTGAAGAAATGGGCAGAAAACATGAATACACACTTCTCTAAAGAAGACATCTGGATGGCCAACAGGCACATGAAAAGATGCTCAATGTCGCTCCTCATCAGGGAAATACAAACCAAAACCACACTCAGATATCACCTCACGCCAGTCAGAGTGGCCAAAATGAACAAATCAGGAGACTGTAGATGCTGGAGAGGATGTGGAGAAACGGGAACCCTCTTGCACTGTTGGTGGGAATGCAAACTGGTGCAGCTGCTCTGGAAAACAGTGTGGAGGTTCCTCAAAAAATTAAAAATAGACCTACCCTATGACCCAGCAATAGCACTGCTAGGAATTTACCCAAGGGATACAGGAGTACTGATGCATAGGGGCACTTGTACCCCAATGTTTATAGCAGCACTCTCAACAATAGCCAAATTATGGAAAGAGCCTAAATGTCCATCAACTGATGAATGGATAAAGAAATTGTGGTTTATATACACAATGGAGTACTACGTGGCAATGAGAAAGAATGAAATATGGCCCTTTGTAGCAACATGGATGGAACTGGAGAGTGTGATGCTAAGTGAAATAAGCCATACAAAGAAAGACAGATACCATATGTTTTCACTCTTATGTGGATCCTGAGAAACTTAACAGAAACCCATGGGGGAGGGGAAGGAAAAAAAAAAAAGAGGTTAGAGTGGGAGAGAGCCAAAGCATAAGAGACTCTGAAAAACTGAGAACAAACTGAGGGTTGATGGGGGGTGGGAGGGAGGGGTGGGTGGGTGATGGGTATTGAGGAGGACACCTTTTGGGATGAGCACTGGGTGTTGTATGGAAACCAATTTGACAATAAACTTCATATATTGAAAAAAAAATAAATTGGTACTTGAATCAATAAAAAAAAAATAAAAATATTCTTAACTCTTCATTTTTAAATATGACTCTAAACTATCCCATTCATATAATGGCAGAAGTGTAAGGACAGATTTTTTTATATTATAATTTTTATTCTGACTTTTGTATAAAATAAAATGTCCCCTTATTTCCCTGTTTTTTGAGAGAACTATCATCTTCCTTTTGCAGCTATTCCTTAGGTGTAAGTTATAATTTTTTTGTGTGTTTAAAGTTTTTATTCAAATATAATGAACACTGTTCTATTAGTTTCATATCCCTTAAGGTTTAAATTATGTCCATTCTTCAAGGACAAGTTCAAATGCCATCTCCCTCATGAAATGTTGCTCTTCATATCCCTCAGCTGAAGTGACCTACAGTGTCCTTGGCACTGCCATAGCATCTTCATTTCATTACAGCCCATTACATTCTCTTTGTAAAAAATATTTTTAATGTTTATTTTTGAGAGAGATAGAGAGACACACACAGAGTGCGAGTGGGGGAGGGGCAGAAAGAGAGGAAGGCACAGATTTCAAAGTAGAGTCCAGGCTCCGAGCTATCAGCACAGAGCCTGATGCAGGGCTCGAACTCATGGACCATAAGATCATGACCTAAGCGAAAGTCGGACACTTAACCAACTGAGCTACCCAGGCGCCCCTACATTCTTTCTCTTTTTGTAAAAAAAAATTTAAATTCCAGGAGCGCCTGGGTGGCTCAGTCGGTTAAGGTTCTGATCTTGGTTTCAGCTCAGGCCACAAATTCATGGTTTGTACTGAGCCCTGCATTGGGCTCTGTGCTGACAGCAAAGAGCCTGCTTGGGATTCTCTCTCTCCCTCTCTGCCCCTCCCCTATTCATGTTCTCTAACTCTCTCTCTCAAAATAAATAAAATAAACATTTTATTTAAAATCTCAGTGTAGTTAACATAGTGATAAATTAGTTTCAGGTGTATAATATAGTGATTCAACACTTCTGTACAACACCTGGTGCTCATCATGACAAGTGCCCTCCTTAATCCCCATGACCTACTTAGCCCATCTGCCCACTCACCTCCCCTCTGGTTAACCATCAATTTGTTCTCTGTAATTAAGAGTCTGTTTCTTCCTTTGTCTCTTTTTCCTTTGCTCGTTTGAGTCTTAAATTCCACGTATGAGTGAAATCATATGGTAATTGTCTATCTCTGACTTTTAGATGTTACTTGTGGGCAAGGGATCTAAGTAATTTTTATAAATATATAAAAAAGGTATATTGGTCTTACCTATTTTCATTAAGCAATGTGTTTTAACCCATTTTTAAAAGTTTATTCATTTTGAAAGGTAGAGGGGAAGGAAAGGTAGAGAGGATCCCAAGAAGGTTTTGTGCTGTTAACACTGAGCCCCATGTGGGGCTTGAACTCATGAACCTTGAGATCATGATCTGAGCTTAAATCAAGAGTCAAACGCTTAACCAACTGAGCCACCCAAGCACCCCAATTGGGCACTGTTTTAAGGGACTTGCATGTATTCATTCATTGATCAGATGAATGAATCTGAGATTCAGGTGCCACTATTACCCTCAATTGTATTCCCCACATATCCTAGCTTGGTGCTCTATATTCAGTCGCAATTCATTAATTTTTTAAATAAAATGGAGATGCTTTTATTTGGGATAATGTATTTTAGGCTCATTCAGATGAGTTTTTTTCCTCATTGTCAATATTATTTTAATTGCTTCATTAATAATCTGCTTTGTTTCCAAAAGAATTAAAGATGACTAAATCTTTTCTACAAAGGCACTTATATAAACATGATGATGTCTTACAAAGGCACTGAATTGGATTGATGTAGCACAATCTACTATGAAAAAAAGCAAGAATTCAAATATATTATGTGAAAAATGGTGAAAAGGTTAAATGCTTAAAATTAGAAGTACTGACATGCTGAATGTTTATTACAACTTTTTTGAGGGGAGGGTTAAGGTTTCCCAGGAATCTCTCTTCATAAAATGAGAGCCACTTTGAATTCTAATTAGGTAAAGAAAATGAACTCTGGGTCTTTCAATATACAAACCATTTCAGAGTCAAGGTGGGGCTATCCTTAATGTATGAAGATGACATTATCATATTTTATATCCACAACTTCCCTGTTATCAAACAGATCATCATTAAAAATGAAGTAGTATCAAGCAGCCAGTGTTTCAGAGCATGACATAATCTACAGTTTCCCATATCACTCCAAGCTGTGGGAAGCAAGGAATGTATGAGAGAAATAAACAGCCAGTGCTGAAGCCTGGACTCAGGGGGCCTGTTTGTCCTGATGAACTGACATCTTTGCAAGTAAGTTCAAAGGTGGTAAATGTTTATTTCCTCTTTCACTTCCAGATGTTGCCTGTGCTTTTCCAGTCAATCAACAAGGAAGGCATGTGACACCTACTCACATTTCTGGAAGGACATTCAGCGAGAGAATATGTAACTAACATGATACATTTGAGAGGTCCCACATTTCAATGCGCTAATTCTTCCCTGGGTGTTTTTCTAAATGTTTACCCACTTATTTGTTCTACAATAATCTGGAGGAAAAAAACACAACAACTTCTAAACACTTTCTCTGGGTGTTTGCCACATATTAGAAAGTTGAGAGTATTATTAAAGTATTATAAACTTGTTTCTTGGCTTCCCACAAAAAAAAAAAAAAACAGTTATGCAATGATGATATATCCATGGAAACAAATGACTTGCCTTGATGATTGTTTCTGGGGGAAGCCAGGGACTTTGGACAAAGGAGTTAATTTGTTCTCAGCTTCTCTCCCGTTGTCTTTTCAGCTATGACCACTGAGGGAGAGGTGGAGTGAAGGCATTTATCTCCAGGCCTATTAAGGCATGCCAGGACCAGTTCTCTTATAGGATGGTTCCAGCAGGGCTGGCCTGAAGCTGGTGTGAGCTTTTGCTCATCCAGTAGAACTCATATTTCATGAATTTCATTTTATGTTGTTAGACAACAATCTTACTTCCACAGGAATAGGGGCTGGCCTGGATTCTGCCTTAGGTCAACAAAATCTGTTCAAAATGTACCTACCCATAACAAAGTAAAATCTCAGGTTCCCATAGCCGGTGGTGTCCATATATGGGGTGCATAATTTCCTTTCTCCATCTTTGAGGAAGACCATTGATAAACCTGATTCTACTGTTCCACATTCTGTACCAATGACAGCTCCCAAGATGTCCCACCTTAAAAAAAAATGAGAATCATTAACAGTTGGAATACTAAGTCAAAGTTTTATAGAGTATAACATTTTATTTTTAATGAGGAACATTTACTTAGTAATTAATGATTCTGAAATAGAGATGTGGTACAACAGATCTTAAGTAATGAACAGACTTTTAAACCATCACAATTATGATTTTTCTGTAGAAGGATACATTTAATCAGTATTACATATAGTACGTCTACTACATGATAGTCTTTATTCTCAAGGTACTTAGAATCAAGATGGGGGGTCAAATTTGAACTAAGGAAATAAGGAACCAGAAAAAACAGTATCATAAAATTATAAGCATTTGTATTTTGCACATTAAAAATTAGTTATAGAATGTGAAGTGGTAAAAGTGGCAAGAGTATAGCAAGTTTTCCAAAGAAGAAAAGAGTTAAACTAAATCATGTCAATATATATATATATTCAGATATACAGAGGAGAATAAAAATATCTAATATTTTTAAACTCATTTCTCCTTAGTATTTATTTCTGGTCATGTCTAATCTGGACATGGCTATTCACACAACTCACTTTCCCATGGATGGAGGAAACTAGGACACACAGAGGTAAGCAGCTTGCCTAAGGCCAACTGCTGTTTAGCTCTAAAATTGAGATCTTCTGTATCTCAGTTTGGTGTTATTTTAGTAGTTACAATTCTAAAGACTGTACTATGTCAGGATGATTATATTGAACCATTTTAAGTTTATAATATATTTAGAACCAAGATGTTTAGGAAATACCCATTTTTTTAACAGGTTATATTAATCATTCAAGAAACTCAAAAACGGGGCGCCTGGGTGGTGCAGTCGGTTAAGCGTCCGACTTCAGCCAGGTCACAATCTCGCGGTCCGTGAGTTCGAGCCCCGCATTGGGCTCTGGGCTGATGGCTCAGAGCCTGGAGCCTGTTTCCAATTCTGTGTCTCCCTCTCTCTCTGCCCCTCCCCTGTTCATGCTCTGTCTCTCTCTGTCCCAAAAATAAATAAACGTTGAAAAAAAAAATTAAAATAAAAAAAAAAAAGAAACTCAAAAACAACTTTGTGAAGCAGCTCTTAATAGTGCTGGACCACTGTAAATTAACAACGAACCTCTCTTGACTCATACAAGAAAATTTCACACTGGTTCATTGGTCTTTTACTTGCTCCATTTATCCCAATTAAACCACTCAGCCTACTGATCCACAAAGCAAGTTAAGGTTATAAATGATGCATATGATGACTCCTTTTAGGCTTTATTTTTAAAGTGAAAAATTGAATTGAAAAGATGGAATTGTCATGGACTCAAAGAACCTTCTCTATTCAAGTGAAAAATGAGATTAGTAGTCTTTTTCTCATTATCAGTTGTGAATGAGTAACTCTTCTAGATGAATCTAAATGAATTATTTTCAAGACATCTACCACAGACAGAGCTGTGTGAGATATGTTCAGACTATATGTTTTTTTCAATCTTTATTTTAAAGTCCAATATATTTAATTTTACTCTATATTAGTCTTTATTTCTCCCACTCTAACTATTGGCAGATAAAAAGTGAAGTTATTTTCTTTAGAAACCCAAATATTTATAATCAAGTGAAATGGTACGTTTAGTCTGCTTTGAAGAGAAAGAAGCAGAGATAAATCTAAAAAATCATTTTGTAAGAGTGTCAGTGATTTGAATAAATTATCTTACATTTATTAAAAATTCAGTAGAAGCCTGTTGTAGCACAAGCTCATTCTTTTATGAATTTGTATAAATACTGGGTCAAGCTTAGTTGGAGACAAAGTACCCCTGAGGGACCGCAGAGGAAGCCTTCCACTCCCCGCACTTCAGAGTCCAGATTGGTAAGGGTGCAAAGTTGTGGGTCTTTTCTAGTTACAAAAATGATATGGTCCCCGGCCGTTTCTTAATAATTACATGAAGTAAAATTATAACATATCCAAATCTTTGAGGCCAGGAGTGGTATTTGAAGAGTTGTATAGTTTTAGCAGTATCTTCGAAGGCATGACAATTTCCCTTTTGTATGGTTTAAATTATGTTTTCCTGAGGTAAATGTGGTTGTATGTGAACTGCATTTGAAGGAACGTCTGCCTACAGGGGAGACACCTCTGCAACACAGCAATTTATATTTATGCTTTGATGAGTAACTCAAAAAAAAGAACCCTATATTATTATAAATACAGTCATATCTATTATTTATAATAGAGTGTGTTGAAGTTGGAATACAGAAAAAAAAGTGTAATAATCAATAAAATGCCTTAAGGTAAGTCTGTTCCTTAGATATAGCAAGGTCACAATGATGTTTAATTTAGGTTTTTAAAGTATGACTTTCCACTATTGTGTCAAAAAATGAGGAATATTTTTGTAAGCAAAGATAATTTAAAGAAGTTTCTTAGCTGGAAACCTCTCTATCACCTATGTTGGAGTGCTTTGAGAATAGAATTAATTATGTTTTAATCAGCTCATAGTTTAATATTTTTAAGAACGATATGAGAGAGTAGAAATTAAATCTTTTCACACAAAAAAGATAAATGTTAGGTGATGAATGTGTTAATTAACTGGATGGAGGGAGTTCTTTCACAACATATACACATATCACCACGATGCACACTTTCATTTCTCACAACTTTTTGTCAGTGATACCTGAGGAAAGCTGAAATTAAAAAATATTTCCTTTATAAACTTAAAAAAAGAATGAGATCTATTCTTTGAAGGGCAATTTGGTAGTTAACTATCAAAATGAGAATTACATACATACATGTACGTATATGTACCCATACGTATCCAATTCTCTAGTTTCCCTTTTCTCTTTTAGATATTTATCTTTCTTTTTTTTTAATATTTATTTATTTTTGAGA